>NC_091128.1:149983743-150593743 GCF_040183065.1 Periplaneta americana
ATGTTTTTAATCCTGGAGACATATATTTAATTCTCGCGGACCTGACAACCACACACATAATAATGTTTCATGTACTGATTCATAATATGTGCATAAAAGTGAATTAGTTATACGCACTACTATAGACGATATTCCAATATTGCACTTAGTCGAAATAGAAACGATCGCATTATAGTTACGCATCAATCGGTTAAACGCCAAGATACGTCACTTACATTGTTGATGCATATTGCTGTGGCACATTTTGATACACATCAGTCATTTAAGAGCCGAGGAAGAGCGTGTAGGGTAACCAAGGGTAAATGGGGTCCAAAAGTAACAAATCCTTTATTTTATTGTTAATTTCATAATATATTACACTCATAACATATCATTAGCTACAGCCACATGTGAGTACTACTTCACCAAAAATGTTTTTTTTTTCTCTCTAAACTAACTGTCTGTACATGAACTGAAATATTTCACTGCAGTGACCCTTTTTACCCTTCTGTATAAGTATGAATGGGGTCAGTGTTTAGGGCAAATCGGGTCATAATTTTTCCCTCTATATACCTGCATGGAACGTTAAAATCAATATTGAATTGATTTAATTTAACAGTTTACACCTTCCACAAACAAACACTGTTTTCTTTTCTGCACCAACGAACTGTGTTACAGTGTAATCCAAAACCACATGCGTACATTCTAGACACAAGTTCATTTTCTTGTTCTGGAGTAAACGTAGTTTGACGGCCTTTACTTTTCAAGCGGTTGTCCTGGCCACTTTGAAGACGTCGTTGCACACATGAATGAGGAACTCCTAACAACTCAGCAGCATGACGTTGGCTTCTTCCCTCGCGAAAAGCTTTAATAGCCTTCTGCATGTCGTTCTCAGTCCGTGATTTTGACGTTTTCCTCTTACATTTAACCATCTGTCACAAAGAATTGAAAATAAATACTTAATTTGAGTGGACTGATTTGAAACATGTTGACTCTATTTGTCCGATATTACTGACCCTATTTAACCCAAATTTAGAACATTTTTGCGCTAGAGGTTGGCAGTACTGAATACTGCTTCGACGAAGGCGTTAATAGCCATAATCTCTTCTAAAAAGCTTAAACTTAATATTGAAAGTTAATCGCACAAATTCTCTGCAATAGTTGTAAAATAATAAAGGAACCGTAAAGCATTATTTAAAATGTATAAAATACTCTTAACTCACCTTTATATTCTCTCTATTCTTTTATTGTCAACACAAAGAATACACACACCAGTTAGCATCAATGGCACTCAACGTGTACAGGAAGTTCTCTTCCTGACCAGTACATGGTAGCACTTGCTTGAACTGGTTTACGCTTGAATATGGAGACAGTATTTTGAAATTGACCCGATTTAGACTGAGTTACCCTATATGGTTGATGCATTATATTTAGGCATATAAACAATAAATTAATTAATGTCCAAATAGACTTTGATAATGCAATAAGCTTTAAACAAAGTAATTGGAACAATAATATTGGTAGGACAATATTGTGAACAATTTTATAGTAACAAACTTTTTATAGGCCTATAAATGGAATATTTTACGATATATTTTCTGAAGCTTCTACACTATATTGTAACGAATTGTAACTATATTTTTCTGCATTTCCCCTAAACAAAACAACATAATCGTAATGCAATGCATTATTATCTGTTTTAAATAACATTCCAAAACAGTTTTTCACATAGCATACACCATTTGAACTCGCACCGACTTCAACTCTACTGGGTGTTCAGCTCAAAATGTGTCATGGCTCGCTGTATGCCGTCATGTGGCTAGCCGATGAGCCTAGAGAAACCAATCTTCCTACACTTCCGCAGAGGTGTATAACCTGTGAGGCAGAGAAGTTGCCTAGCAAGTACGGCGTTCATTCTGAAGAGTACGTACCGATACGTACGGTAACGCCGGTAGTGGCAGGAATGTGAACTGTTTGGAAATACGTACTGTCGGGATATGGGGAGAGGGTTAAGACGATTACTTACGTATTTGTTGACATTAACTTCGACGGTCAACATGGACACGGAGCATTTGATTTGTGTTGTGGAATGTTACCGTACGCAACCGATGATAACAAATACCCTGCGTACGACTTGCCGGCGCATAACACAGTTCGAAAGAGGTTATGGTAGCACACAGACCGTACAGACCGCCATCTGTTGCTACGACGTTCAAGTTATACCGTACACGTTCTCAAGTTCAGATTGAAGAACGCCTTAAATAATAGGCAACTTCTCTAACATACAAGCTGAAACTCGCTTCAAATCGGAGACCCAACAACAGTGACGTCATGACACACTTTGAAATGAACACCCATTAGTATCCGACATGGAAATCTGATATTTCAGCCGTTCATATGTACGACTTATTTTCTTTTCAAAAAGCAGAAGGGAAAATGAATTCAATAAGAGATAAAGCATTTAAAAAGTCGAAACAAGAAAGTAAGTGAAGAACATGGAAAATATAAAGTAAGAAATAGTACGAAATTATATTATAGAAGTTCTGCTTCATTCATGAAGAACTAACAAAGAGAACGGCAAATAATTCTACTTTCATAAGAGCACAGTGTATAAGAGGAAATGGCTGGGAGTCTGCAAGCTTCGATTCAGATGTGAATACACATAAAGAAATACACTGTGAGCTTGGTGAATGCGTTCTACAAAGAACATAGAAATTTAATTAAATGGGCTTCCTTGGCTTTATTTATAGGGGTAGCATGTGCAAACTGCTAGAAGAAAAAATGTATTAATAAAATGAGAAGTGCAGAATGAAACCTTCAAGATGTATAATAACGTAAAATCAGAAACAAAAGATCTGCACATAATAATAAATATATGCATTTCAAGCTTCACTATGCAAACTGTAAACCGCACATCTACGGTTTCTCAAGCTTTCCTGTAGAGAAGAGACAGATATATCCTCGTACAATATACAGCAAATGTATGTTCTAAACATTTTACGGAACAATACTGTAGGCTAAGTTTTATAGTATTCTTTGCGTTTCTCTCTCTTACCAAGTTCCAGGTTTGACCATCTAAGTTGAGAATTCAGTTTCGATCTCCAATCAGGTAGTTAGAGAAATAAGTACTATTTTCTCAATAGGAAAATAAAGTGTCACCCCTACTTGTATTTTTTTTGCGTTTTTGTACAACGCTTATCAAATTACCAAACTTTCCACAGATTTGAAATACATGCAGTGAAGAATCATAATTCTTGATGATAGAAAATATATATTATATATTTTCGTAAGCTATAATGTAATATCAAAGACATTTAGATACAAGAATGTATATGAAAGAATGAATTGAAATCGAGTTCGCTTGATCACTGACATCACAAGTAAACATATATTCATCCTTAGCAATTAAATACTAAGTACCAATTTTTTGTATGATGAAACAAACTTTGTAAAGGAGATTACGTGAAGAGAATTAAAATTTAACGGTATCATGATGCCCCCACAATCAAATACCTTAGAACAACAGTAACAAACATAAATGATACTAGAAAGAAATTAAACGCAGGACAAATATGGGAAATGCCTGCTATTATTCGGTTGAGAAGCTTTTGTCGTCCAGTCTGTTTTAGAAAAAACTGAAAGTTACCATTTATAAAACATTTATATCACCGGTTCTTCTGTATTAGAGGAACAGAGGTCAAGGATTTTCGAGAATAAGGTTCCTAGTAATATATTTGGGGCTAAGAGAAATGAAGTTACAGGACAATGGAGGAAATTACATAGCGCAGAACTGCACGCATTGTATTCTTCACATAACATAATTGGAACATTAAAGCCAGACGTTTGAGATGGGCAGGGCATGTAGCACATATGGGTGAATCCAGAAATGCGTATAGTTTTAATTGGGATACTTGAAGGAAAACGACATTTGGGGAGGTCAAGACGTTGATGGGAGGATAATATTAAAATGGATTTGAGGGAGGTGGGATATCATGATAGTGACTGGATTAGT
Source organism: Periplaneta americana (assembly GCF_040183065.1). NCBI lineage: Eukaryota > Metazoa > Arthropoda > Insecta > Blattodea > Blattidae > Periplaneta > Periplaneta americana. The sequence goes on from NC_091128.1 coordinate 149,987,735, forward strand.
CTTGCTTAGGATAGGGATCGATGGCGAGCTTATGTGTTGGCGGCAATGAACTTCTGGGTTCCGTAACAGTACATCGTGCTACGAGCCTATAATGGTAGTAATTATGACGCGAGTATGCTTGTTTATGAAACGAGCGCAAGCGAGTTTCATAATTTTCATACGAGCGTCTTAATTACCATTATAGGCAAGTTTCATACGACTTCTTATGCTCGACCATATTTCTAACTTCAAATTATTCAGAAGTATTCATGTTATGGTTACGTAAGTGAGGAGTGGAATTGTGAGGTGTGCGCAGACGCTAATGTATTGATTTTTTCCGAAACACGAATGTCATTGACCTTGATATAATCTGGAGAATAACATGAACATTAGGCTTGATATAACCTGGAAATTGATTTAGAATTGAAAAACGAGATGACAAATTGAATTTATTTGAATATTATTTACAATTAACGTTAATTATTACAGTAACAGAACATAACCTTCTGCAACAGTATTGGATTTCCAGCCTCCGTGACTTTTCGCTAATTGTCTTTCGATTGCATATCCGAGAATAATCTATACTTGCGGTTTTATAATGTTACAATCAGTACAATGGTGATTTCTCATTGGCTGAATTATAATGAATAGGTGTACTTTAATTAGATGCATTAAAGTGCTACTACCAGGTGTATAATTACTACATTTCGGCATGGTCAGCATAAAAGCCATTTGTGAAACCTGAAATGTATGATTATGGTATATTCTGGTAGGTAGGGCCTACGTGAAAAATGTGAGAAGGTCCCAGTAGATAGATTGATATTAACAACGAAGAGGTTTTTTAAAATTGATAGAGCAACCCTCTGCTATGTTGAACGAAACCAAATGCATGTCAGATTAGTATATGGAACAAATTTGCACCACGACGAACTGTGCGAGGTCACAAGCGCCGTAACCGCATTTTCTTGTGGAGTCCACCTGTGTGTGGACGACACGGGGGGGCTGTTGGCCTGGATCCAAAAGGTTTCGCTCGTAATCAATTGCTACCTCATCCGAGCGCCCGATAACAACCGCTATCGCACTGATTGATCAGCGATGTAATAGATCACGGGTTTTAATTTCACTGCATGTCAACCAATCTTTCCTGTTATACTGACCGCACCACGTTGTTATGCGGACGCTGAGTGGTATAGTATTTTGACAAATGTCAAAGGTTATACACCCTGTCAAAATTTACCACACCTACCGCAACTTTTATTATAAAAAGGTAATTCTGGACGAGGCATTACTTTGTTCTACTTGCCACGCCATTTGCGAGCACATCTCAAATTTCTTCAAATTTTTCACAACCAATTTTCCATTTTCATTTTTCCCAGTTCCTTTGTTGCTATTTAAAACTCCTAAGGGAATATAGCATGTCCATCTTCGCTCCACCGGCTTATTATTATTATTATTATTATTATTATTATTATTATTATTATTATTATTATTATTATTATTATTATTATTATTATTATTAATTCAAACAATTAGTATAATTCTAAAGTATTAAATTATCACCTTTATTTTTTAACTTTGCTCTAGAGTATGCCATTAGGAAAGTTCAGGATAACAGAGAGGGTTTGGAATTGAACGGGTTACATCAGCTGCTTGTCTATGCGGATGACGTGAATATGTTAGGAGAAAATCCACAAACGATTAGTGAAAACACGGGAATTTTACTGGAAGCAAGTAAAGAGATAGGTTTGGAAGTAAATTCCGAAAAGACTAAGTATATGATTATATCTCGTGACGAGAATATTGTACGAAATGGAAATATAAAAATTGGAGGTTTATCCTTCGAAGAGGTGGAGAAGTTCAAATATATTGGAGCAACAGTAACAAATATAAATGATACTTGGGAGGAAATGAAACACAGAATAAATATGGGAAATGCGTGTTATTATTCGGTTGAGAAGCTTTTATCATCCAGTCTGCTGTCAAAAAATCTTAAAGTTAGAATTTATAAAACAGTTATATTACCGGTTGTTCTATATGGTTGTGAAACTTGGACTCTCACTCTGAGAGAGGAACATAGGTTAAGGGTGTTTGAGAATAAGGTGCTTAGGAAAATAATTGGGGCTAAGAGGGATGAAGTTACAGGAGAATGGAGAAAGTACACAACACAGAACTGCACGCATTGTATTCTTCACCTGACATAATTAGGAACATTAAATCCAGACGTTTGCGATGGGCAGGGCATGTAGCACGTATGGGCGAATCCAGAAATGCATATAGGGTGTTAGCTGGGAGACCGGAGGGAAAAAGACTTTTGGGGAGGCCGAGACGTAGATGGGAGGATAATATTAAAATGGATTTGAGGGACGTGGGATATGATGGTAGAAACTGGATTAATCTTGCACAGGATAGGGACCGATGGCGGGCTTATGTGAGGGCGGTAATGAACCTTCGGGTTCCTTAAAAGCCATTTCTATGTAAATAAGTATTATTATTATTATCATCATCATCATCATCATTATTATTATTATTATTATTATTATTATTATTATTATTATTACTATTATTATCTTTTTAGTTGCGAAGAAGCCCATGTAGACTACGCAAAGCACTTAGAGGCGTTGCTTTGCCTCTGTTGTGGACTTCTTTCTCTCTTCATTTATCTTAGCCCCATTTTTTTACTTCGATTTTTCCTCTTTGTCAACTTTCCATTTATGAACTTTGATCCAAACATCTCTCTGTTTAAGATGTCTTCTTGTGTGATTCCTGCCAATTTTTTAGTATTTTTTTTTTGTTTCGCCAGTCAATTTTATAGTACCTGTTCGTGCTTTACTCTTATTTTCATAAAATTCAACTATAGTATTTGTTTTGTGAGTCTGTCTGGGTTCATTCTTTTATGTGTCCGTAAAATTTTTACCTTCGCTTTCTGATGTCACTATGAATTTGTATTTTATTATTATTATTATTAGGCCTATTTTTATTATTATTATTATTATTAATTCAAACAATTAGTACAATTCTAAACGTATTAAATTATCAATATAAACTCCATAAATTGCACTTTGTTGCAATAGCCCTTTTCGTGCATATGCTGAATTCCAACTCATACATTTTTAACGTCCTGTCGTATTGAGGAATTTCACAAACAAAGCTATGCAGAAAATGTGAAACACGTAGAATTTTAGAGTATTTTATAATATACATCAAATATGTACAGAGTGCGTCAGAAAGAACGGATGGATTTCACATGGCAAGAAAATTGTAAAGATTCATCAAATCAAAAATTTATTGTTATCAACATATTCACCAATACATGCAGTTTATTTATGTAAAACAACATTATCCATATGATGTCCTTGGCTTTTAATACAGGCATCGAGGCGTTTTCTGATGTTCGCCGTCACTTTCACAGTCATAGCTGGTACAATTGCCACGATTTCTTCACGAATCGCTGTCTTCAGTTCGTCCAGTGTATGTGATCGATGTTTACAAACTTGCGCCTTCAAATGGTCCCAAAGAAAGAAGTCGCAGGGCGCGAGATCTTACCGTAGTCTCGGACAATCTCAGTGCAATAGAATTTCGTCCAGGTGATTTCTTCTTTAACGTTGAACCTGTGATACGAAATGAAGCCTCCCACCGCAAAATTGTATTCCGAGTTGGAATTCTAGCGTGACATCCGATGTCGAAATGAGTCCTGAGTGGCGATCACAGATTCTTCATTTTTCAAAAATGTCTCTACGATGAAAGCACGTTGTACACGAGACCAACACCATGTTCTCAACTGAAACTGCATTCTCTGGCTGACCCAACAGTCGTGGTCCCCCTCACTATATCTCTCTCCTCGTTGCGTATCAATAGTTTGAAATCCATCCGTTCTTTCTGACGCACCCTTTATAACGTACTGTAGAAATAACAATTAATATCGATGTACTTAAAAGTAGGTACTGTACATGTTTCCATTATTTATACGTTATAGGTGATTTACGAAGATGTGCAATAGACTATGATCTGATTTCTGACATCATTGTGAAGAAAAAGGTTCATACAAACATGTCATATTTTTTAAATTGAATTAGTTACACCCTTCTGAATGTTAAACCCCTGATCACATACGAGGGAGTCAGACGCTAAATAACCTAAGCTGTTGATAAAGCGTCGTAAAATAACCTACTAAAATAAAGAAAATACGAGGGGGTCAGAAGCAAAGGGATACAAGTGACATTTATAAGAACATGAGCTAAAGCATCTAAAATTTTAGTGGCAATGGGATATACAGGGACATCATTTTATTTTTACTTCAATTTTTATTGTACCTGAGTTTTTTAATGTACTTCACTCCCACCCCTTCTACTAAGGAAGTTCCAACTCAACACAGAACCAAGACCGCAGATAGTAAGCAGTACTGAGTTACTGAGTATAGTACGTTCCAGAAATATGTTCGCTTTTTCCAGTGACGAAAGAGCTTTCAATATTGAATCATATTTTCGCACAGGTATTGTCCGTTTGCCTACGTCGCATCCCGATTTCCCCCACCTGCTTCTGCTCGCCCCTCTGTAATAGCTGAGCTGTCTTAGCTCTTTTCTGAAAACATTAATTTCTCCTAGGAATTGGACGTTTACGTAATATTATACAGCTTTTTAACTTAACTTAAATAAAAGGGCCTCGTTAAGTAATTAACTGTCAGTGATTTCCTCCCTTTTTACAATCCTGCGGCATAACCACTTGGACGGACAGTAGATAGCATGTCTGAGTAATTTTATATTTTCGGGTCGGGCAGAAGTGAAGATTGAATTCACAGTACGTAGAGTAGGTACAGAATTATTTCAACATGAGTTACTAGTACGAAGGACGAAACTGGCAATTGGAATTACATGCAATAGTCTATAGTGCGATAATATGCACAAAAGAACTGAAGTCTGTATCGAAATGAACGGCCACCATTTTCAAAATTGTGTTTAAATATTCATATTATGATTATTTTTCAATTTAACTTCTTTCTCTATATTGTACGCTAATGTGCTGTAGACAGTATAATATACACTGCATAATGAATACGTTCGCATGGATAACTCACTTCGTGAGTAAAAACACTTATTCTTAATACAGTACTGTACTTTGATTAAAGAAAAACCTAATGAAAATTATCAAACTCAAAATCGCGATATTTCCTAGTTTACGTAAATGGATGAACTACTTTTCTTCCTTCCTATACCTAGTAGAGTGATTTGTGTTTTACGCCAGTATCATCGAACTCCAGTCTTGGAGGGGGGAGCAAGCGGTGTTTCCGGTTCTCTAAAGGTATAGACAGGTTAATATTAAAAATGTTAGTAAAAATAAAATGATGTCCCTGTACATATCGTTTAACACATCACATATTAAAATTGAAATAAAAAATTTCACGGAATTTACGAAAGCTTAAGTATTTTCAACCGTCCCGCGCAGTGACGTCGTGGTCTAAGGCATCCTGCCTAGGACTCGCGTTACGAAATGCGCGCTGGTTCGAGTCCTCATGGGGAAAGAAATTTTCTCATGAAACTTCGGCCAGTGTATGGGATCGGTGTCCACCCAACATCGTGATGCACTTGGGGAGCTGCGGTAGGTAGCGAAATCCAGTTGCGAATTCCAGCTATGCCACACGATACCTCCATTTTGGTTGGATGATCGTCCACCTCTGCTTCGGCATGTGGGCGTGAGGCCATCAGCCGGCTGGTCGGTCTAGGCCCTTCATGGGCTGTAGCGTCACGGATTATAAGTATTTTGAATCACATTTTCTAAAAAATAACTTAAGTGCACTTATACCTCTTTGCTTCTGACCCCACATGTATAAAAGACTGCCCATCCCCGTGTTAAAAACGGTAACATATGGATGAGAACAACCACCGGGATCGCCACCGACAATTGGAAACGACTGCTAGATGGAAGCATAGTTTCTCCATGCAATTCAAATGAGAGTTATCACGTGACTTCTTATGTAGTAGCTAGATGGTAGAGTAGTGAAATTGATAAAAGTTGTTGCCATCAAAGACTTTAGGCCGTGCACTCTGTTATGGGCCACGCCACCGATTTTGGTATATGAAGTAAGTAATGGGAAACTTAAGTGCGAGTGTCGAACCTTTGTAGCTGTCTATAGACGATAAATCTGACAATTATGATTGGAAGATTGTTGATGTTACATGTATTTAGGAGGAGGTACCGTTCTCAGCTGCAGTGACAACAGAAACTCACTGACTGGACACTGTACTCAAGAACACACCGCAGGAAAGTTAAGTGATAGCTGTGGTTGGCAGGCTGCTGACGTGACGTGTATAGGAGGTGGCACCATTCTCAGGTACACTATCAATAGATGCTCGCAAACTGTGAATTGTACTCAAGGACACACGCCAGAAACGCTGGAGTCAGTAATATATATGATCTGGGGTTAAACATAAACGTAGAAATTATTCAGGCTTACGCATTTAAATTATTTACGAGAATGGTACTGAATGCATTATAAATTAATTAAAGAATATTCACATTAAAAAATCTGTATTAAACCCAGTTTTCAAAGACCCACCTTCTGCAGCAATACATAAAGGTCGCTCGAGTGTGAACTGCGCGTACCGCATTCCCAAGCTCTGTTGTTCGGATGCTAGGTAGATACGTTGTACCGGTGTTGCGTTATCTCTATCCTTGATCCTGATGTCACGAGCACTGCCATCGTGATCTAGACCAGGCCGTAATGCAGGTTGTGTGACGTCACTCGATGAGTCGGGCTTTTCTATTTGAGTATACGGAGCTGAGTGAAATATATTACTTTATAGCGTGTCGGCGCTCAATTTTATTTAGTGTAATGTGTGTATAAGATCCCTTCACACTTCTTATTGCATAATATGTTGCAGAAATAATTACAAAACTGTGTTATTTTAATGTGAACGGAGTTTTACATGTTAACATAACCTGGTTGCATCAACATTTTAAGTTTCGAATGGAAGCTATTTTGAGATTTAATAAAGAAGAATTATTTATATTGTGATTTTAATTTAGCACATCTACCTTCCTTACTTGTAGGTACAAAATTTACCACAGTCCCTCCTATGAAATTAGTGTATGTACAGTTGTGTGTTAATCTGGTAGGTTAGATAAATACAATTCATTACAACCCAGTATAGTAAGGAACAAATAAATAATACAATTAAATTTTTATTCAATTTAATATGTGCATACGTTCCATTTATGTGTTGCATAATGTGGCAGGAATAATAAATAAAACTGTTATTTTTATGTGAAGAGAATTTATCATGTTAACATAACCTATCTGCGTCAACATTTTAGGCTTAAGTTGAGAACGAAAACTGTTTTGAGATTTAATAAAGAAGAATATATTTTTAGGATAAACTTCAGAACACGGTTACCGTCCTTACGTATAGGTAAAAAATTCACCACAGTCCCTCCTATGAAATGTACATACGTTATATTACTTAGTAGCGCTGAGGTATAGTTCCGGTAATTTCTGAACTGAAAACAGTTGAATTTATTTTTTGTGGAGATGCATTTGATCCTATAAGCAAGGCATATTAAAATCCTGAACGAACCGAACTAATTTGTATATGCAAGATGTATGAATACGAAGGGAACTACCTCAGCGCTAGTTTAGCCCTAGTAACATATTAAACTAATCAGACTTCAGACTGGAGTACCGTCTGAAACGAATAAATACAATTGAAAAGTGCATTTATAAGTTATAATGCATAATTGCGAATATGGAAATAAGGCAAGTACTGATAGAATAAACATAACCTATAACTTCAACACGTTAAAATATGCGTGCGATGCAACTGAAAATTGTTGAAACGTGGATAAATGAATGTGTAAGAATTTCGTAATGAAGCATGAGTGCTTTATTTCAACTAATTACAATTCTGGATACTGTAACATTAATGAAAACTATAGGGTATAATTTTTCGTAATATACTATATGTATCTGTATATGTATAGTTCAAATTGTGTATATTATCAAACGTCGTATTATTTACTCGTATAATGTAGGTTATTCACAAATAAAAAGGGCGCAATAATTTAAATTTAATAAGACAAATACGGTAAACTAACAATAATGGATTAGACAAGAGTAACATCGGTAACGCTGCACTTAGGCCTAATCACAACTTACTTTACAATCCAGTCAATGTTTCACTTTCACGTATATATTATTACACATATTTAGCCTACTGTTTATAAGACCAAAATTTCACTTAACCACATAAGGGCGCAATATTTAATCGAAATAAAGGCAGGTATTACACATACGTACTTTGCCTGCAACAACGTAATTTTCACACCAAAAATAATATTATACCTTAAATTGCAAGTAAATTGTGTCCCAAGTGTCTCACAATCACTGTTTAAAATTTTACTGACGCAATTACACTGCATTTCAGAGAAATATATGTTATTCTTCATGCACTGCAACTAATTCATATGGTTGAAAGACCGCCCTTCGCGATCAGCTGTTAAGCGAGTCACGTGGTCTGCCTTACGGCCTGTATTAGATCACGATGGCAGTGTCACGAGACTTTGTGTCGTTGGTATCAGCTGTAGGCCTACTGTAACACACACAGCTCCAGACGTTCAGAGAGAGAAAGAGAGAAGTTCATTAGGATGCGTATTATAGAAAGAAGAGTCGTGATTTTATCAAAAACAATTCGAAGTGGGACACCTGTATATATTAATTTTTTTGTTCACAATTACGTCAGGAATCAAATCGTAGAGTATGGCACAATCTTCGTGAATGACCCTGTCTAAAAGGAATGCGTCAAATAAAATGGAACTTTCTTCAAGGGAAATTTAATGCTACTGGGAATAAGCCTAATTTAATTCCTAACAACAATGAAGTAATTACAGAAAATTATATTTAAAACAATATCCGTGACTTAAGCTGGCGCCAGCGATTTTTGCGTGTGTCCTAGAGTATAATGCTTAGTTTGTAAGCATGTTGTTTGTGCAGTTGAGAATGGTATCACTTCCTATACACGTCACATCGGCCATTTGCCAAGCATAGTTGTCAGACTGACTGCGGCAAAGATAAAACACTTATATTTAACGTTCCCATTACTTATTTCACACTCCAAAAACGGTGACGCGGACTGTACCAACAGTTTATCGATTACAAATCCAGCCGATCTGATTTCGAATTCCGGTAAGGTAACGGGAATTTATCGCCCTTCAATGTGAACTGTTTTTTTATTTTGTGTTGTCTAAAGCGGTGTTCTGAACCATTACATCCACACAGTCAATGTCCGTTAAAAATTCTTACAAGACAAAACGAAACGCGTTCCATTTTTTAAATAGTGATCGACAATTATCAAAGAATGTGATTCCAAAATTAGCTCAGTCCATTTGGCCATTTTTATAATTTATACATAGATATTAAGTGTGAGCCCTCTACAATTATATTTTAAGAATGTTTTTCCTCCACCAATCCCTCTCTAAAGGTTTGTGTTAATTTGCATGCCACTTGAATACTCGCTTACAAGCAGACATTCTCATGGGGACAGAAAAAAGTTAATAATGTCAAAACAAGTGCTTATACAAATTTTGGCCACTCGAGCGCAATTACGAAAGCCGTAAAAACTAAGTTTGCCTGAGGCCGTTTACAGATATAAAACAATTTCATGAAACGATTTATTGGAACAGATATAGCAATTGTTGAGCTACATTTTTTTTAAATATTCCCCACCGGAATTGAGACATTTGTCATACCGTGGGATCAACTTTTGTATCCCTGTGTCGTAGAAGTCAGCCGCCTGAGTTCGGAACCAGTGTGTGACAGCCGTCTGCACCTCTGTCGATCCCATGATATGACTAATGTCTCAATTCCAGTGGAGAAATATGTTGGAAAATAGCTCAACAGTTGAAATTGTGTTTTTTCTGTAAACGACCCCAGGGAAACTTATTTTTACGGCCCTCGTAATTGCGCTCGAGTGGTCAACATTTGTACAAGCACCTATTTTGACATTAACATGTTGGATGAAAAAAATTAACATTAACTTCGATGCTACTTACCCATGAGTGTTCTACGAAATGTTTATTTGGCCATTATTCAGTCTATCATTCAATATGGTATAATTGTTTGGGGTGGAAGTACAAAAATTAATCTTAGTCCGTTAAATTTACTACAAAAACGAATAATTAAAATTTGTTTGAAGAAACGTTTCGAATATCCAACTAAATTAATTTATTCTGAATTTAATATATTTAATATTGAACAAATTTATAAGTATACGCTGTTAAAATTTCATCATAAAATCGTAATAAGTTTGTATTACAGACATATAATTATGACACGACGAAAACTTAATTCAACATTAGTAGAACCTAAATGTCTCACATCTGCTGGTCTCAAGCATAGCATTAATTTTGGCCCTCGGTTGTACAATGCTTTAGCTAAATTACACCCAGAACTTCTAACATGTAACCCACTAACATATAACAACAAAATTAGAAACGTGTTAATATCTTCAGTTTGATTAAATAAATTTATAGCCTATGTGTATGAATTAATCAACCTATATTATACTCGTATTTGTAAACTATAATTTTGAAATATATATATATATATATATATATATATATATATATATATATATATATATATATATATATATTGTCCTACTTTTCACGTCCGATATTATTCTTCTCTAGTGTTAATATTATATTATATAATTCCACTGCCGCTGTAATTTAAATTTTAGTTCCTATTTTATTTTATTTATTTTTTTATTTTCTATATTTCTCTTATATTAATATTATATTATATAATTTCTGTAACTGTAATTTTAATTTTGTTTCCTATTTTATTTTATTTTATATTCTCTTATAGGCCTATTAATATTATATCTGAACTGCGACCGAACATGAGCGCTGCTCATTCGGTCTCAAATTTTGTTAATACTACTGTATCTCCTTTTTATATTGATTGTATTATTTTATTTCTATTCTCTTGTTTGTAATTATATTCTTTATTCTGTATATTTAAATTAAAATAAATAAATAAAAAAATTTTATCTGCCCACAAGAGAATGTTTGTTTGTTAGTCCGTAGATCGGTGGATAAAAAACTAACCAATGTTTTCATAAAAATGGACTTAACGTGTTTTGGGATCACACTCTTCAAATAGTAACATATAAACTTCATTCTTGACATATAGACGAAGTCATATGACGGAATTCTATCTTAGCGAAGACAAAAACGTTAATGGGGAGAATTAAAGCCGTCTTTCTCTGTTCTACAAGGCGTCAAATTTAGATACGAACTTCTATAAAACTGACGACGCATCGAACGGAAGTAATTTGAAAATCATAGCAATGAGAGTCTGTGCAACCCTTCCCATTCTCTTGATGCTAATAATTCATGAGTCACCGAGCAGACATCTCGCGCGCATTGTGTGTGAGCTTTGGCCTGTTCAGAAATCTGCGCTGCGAAATTCTTTCGCTGCGAGGCTCGCGGTAGATGATGAATTCCACTGCGGAAATATTAATTAGCATCCGAAACAAATATAGGCTACTAACAAAGAAGAACTTCCTCATTATAGTTTAATATTTTGAGAACTGGAATTTGACTTCCTCTGAAAACCAACTCAGGAGAAGTTGTGAATACAAAACTGATCATAAATGAAACTCTTGTACGCAGAGCGGGAAAGATTCGCAGGTCACAGAGATTAAATAGAATTTAATTTTGATCCAGTGTTGCATGACCATCTACTTACACTATACGACTTACAGGGAAATCTGGTTCTCGAAGAAAATCTATTTCGAGATAGATACAGATACACCTGGATTAAGACAGTAGGAATTATGGACCAAGACTATACAATTCAGTATTGAAAAATAATCCAGACTTAAGCAATTTACACATTCTTAAGTTTAAAAATAAAGTGAAAATGTTTGTATGATATTTGATAAATTTTATTATAATTTTTTTACGTGTTACTAGCATTATATGGTACTAATTTTTATTGTATTTATCTGATGCATGTACCCTATAAGATAAAACATTGTAATAAATATAAATAGATCATTTTCTTAATTAATAACAGTGTATATCTCCAATAAATGATTTTCTTAGCATCGCCACACATACACTTGATTGTACTTGTCACTATATCTTGTCACTAGAATGTTTTTGAAATTTATATTTCCCCCGCCATTCATAAAATATTTTGATATGATACCTCTTGCACAAAAGGAGAGATCTATAACTGAAACTCGATCAATGTATTTCAGTATTATTTGTAGTTATCCTGGTAATAATGAACAGTTTGACTCGTAGACATTTTGTTTTTCAGCATTAACTTCCCATGATTTTACGAGAAGATTAGAAGAGAACGGCAGTTACGTAGACTTTCAGCTCCCCCTACTACCATTAATGCACAACACAATGTTAATACGGCGGTTGCTGTCGTCTGCGATACAACGAACTTTTCTGTTGATTTTCGAGTTTGGCATTTTTTCCGGTTATTATATGCTTATTTAAGTTCTGTTAACTCTCGCTAGTGGTTTTATATTTTATTTTATCCGTCTTAGTATTTATTTTATTATTGTAAATATTTTTGTTTTATCACTATTATTATTATTATTATTATTATTATTATTATTATTATTATTGTTACTATTATTTTTATCATCAGCATTATTATTTGAACCCTGTAAAATTTATGTAGACTACTGGACTGTACCCGAGCACGAGCATATGCTCATTTCGGGTATCTATTCATATGTATTCAATTCAAATGTAAATTGTAAATAAATTTGAAAATTTGAATTTGAATTTGAATGAAGGAGTGTCATTTTTTTTAGATACAATGGACATCAATTAGAAGATAAAGATGTAGGTCTGGAAATAGGATTTCGTACTGTATTTAGTACTTCATCTCTACATTAATGCCCGTAACACACTACATCGAGAACTATGAACTATGTGTGTAGACGCTAGCAATGCTCGTCTTTACATTACAGCGAGAAATACGTTGCTACACACTGGAGCCATCTCTGTATAGACTATTAAAACACGAATTTTCTTACGCCATACGGAAGGCAGTTTCATCAAAGCCTTGTATATACTACACTATGACCTTGTATATTATTATGCGCTGACAGCAATAAAGTTACATAAATTTGAACATCTGACTTTCAATTAATTGTTCAATTTCATTCACATAATATACATTTTATAGGTTACAATTGGGTTAGGTTACCTGTAGGAACAGGATATACAGGTGGTGGGGTAACTATGTTTTCAGAAAGCTCTAGCCCACCAATATCAGCTTTGCTTTATTTCGAGCATTACTCCATGCTATAGGAAAGCATTTTCCATAGCTCGACAAATGCATTACATATTATTTTCTCGTTGTAGTATGTTATGTGTCTAATGGATTTGTGCTCATCGATTTACGGGGAAACAGATGGCGACACTGACTAAACAAAAGAACGACCATGCGATAAGTTTATTCCAACACCGGGCCATAAGCTTGAAACGATGGAACCAAAAAGGTGTACTAGTATGGCCGTCAACTTACCCATAGTTCATCTCTTTTTCCGGTGTGTTTATCAGCTCTTTTCTTCATATTATTACGATTACAAATTGTTTCGTGTTGTGAATATTTCAAAAGTGTAGTCAAGTTCAGCAAGAGTTATTTTTTTTATAAATAAGCTGATATTCTGTTCAGCTCAACTGTAGAATATGTCCGTTGATATGTTCCCTTATGCTTTAACATATGAAGCAATGCCAACATCCTTCTTGATAAAAGAAAGAATGTGGAAATGAAGTGTTCAGTCCGTGTCACAACCATAACACTTTTAATAAATATAGAGTGAAACATATATCGATATAATAATCTGCTAGTAGTCCTGTTACCTCCACATCCATTCTAATCCCTTTACGTATGACCGAAACTGATAGTAGCAATTTAATATTTGACTATTGGAGGTATTTCGCGGTGGATTATGGGGCGTAAAAGGTGTAGTTTGACGTCATATCCGTCACACCGATTTCAAGCATATTTGGCTTGAAGTACTCCCTCCTTTCTTTTTATCCTCTCAGGTTTATTCCTATAAATCAAGTTACAAAAATTATCGCAATGTAGGACTGTGATTAGTTGGAATTCAAAAATTTCATTACATTTCATTGGTCGAAAATAGAATGACGTCAAATAAACGAAATAGTCTCTCTAATTATTTAATGGGAACGTAAGCTATACGTGTTACTTGGCACAGATTCTTAGCAGGGGATGGCACTATGAGCCGCAATTTATTCGGACTTTAATATGAAGAACAACAATGAGCAGAGGTTCACTGCTTCACTGAGCTGTGCGGGTAATTTTAGTGCCGTGCAATGAAGAGACTGTACCAACAAATTGTATGTTCGTGTTGGACCGCAGACGTTATTGACAAGCCAACAGCCGTCGGTAATCACGGTCACCGTGCGACAACAGTTGGTAACATCGCTCCTATATTCGCGCAGATTGAAGGTACACAGATGAGATCGCCAAAACACTGGCACATCCATTACCGGCGAATGGCTTTTCTGATTCAGGTGCAGCTCTCCATGCGCTGCAGGCTAATCACCCAGTGAATTATGAAGCAAGTTGATGCAATGAATATCACGTCCACAGCCGTGCTCAAGTTGCATTTAGATAGTAGACAACTAAACATAATTTTCAACAAATGTCATAGAGGCTGTAGCAGATTTAGTCACGTATTTGAAAATGTAATATCAATTCCTTTATCATTTAGCATCGATGGAATTGGTCAGTGCATTTTATCATGTCGGTTGGGTAAACGAGCACTCATTTTGAGGTTACAGTGACCCAAGATAATCCTAAATGCAGTGTACTATACAAGTTGGAAAGTTGGTGCAAAGTTACCCCATGTCAAGGTAATATTAAAAATTATGAACTCAGATACACATAAAACAACATGTTTGCAATACTTCAGGAGCCATTATTGCTTCATAACCACTTCTTCTAAAATATTTCATTAAAATAAATTAACAAACACAACAAAGCTCCTACATCTATATTAAGTATTAAATTACATAATTCTGACTGTTGTCTTATACAGTGTAAATGTCCGATTATTAAAGAGTCCTCTGAAGTTAAGTATTTAGGCATAATTTTCGATAACCATTTAAAATGGAACCAACACATTAATTATCTTTGTAATAAATTACGTAAAATAGTATATTATTTTGTTTTATTGAGGAATTACTTGTCAATAAGTTTATTACGTACAATATATTTAACTTTATTTCAATCGGTAATTATGTATGGAATTATAGGATGGCGTAGCTCCAATTTTAATCCACTTTATTTATTACAGAAGAAAATAATTAAAATATGTCTTCATAAACCTATTGATTTTCCATCTCAAAATTTGTTTTTAGACTTTAATGTACTTAACGTAAGACAAATTTATTATATTGTATTAATAAAATTCATACATAAAAATCGAAATAATTTTGAATTGTATTCTCATAGTTATGGAACAAAAGGTATGAATTCTTTAAGATTGTTTGAACCAAAATGCAACACTGTTACAGTATATAATCATAGTAGTAATTTAGGCCCAAGAATATATAACAAATTTATATTTAAATATCCTAATCTTGTCAATTCTAATAGTTCTAGTATTAAATTAAAAAAGTTATGTATGGATTTTATAAAAATTGAAAAACTGTAAATTTAAATTTATGTACTATAATTGCATAGTAGACATAAGACAAATTGTATTGTATACTTATAAATTTCAATTCAGGAATCCGCCCCTGAGCACGAGTTCTCCTCTTTCAGGGGCGAGTTAAAGTTTTTCCTGTATATATGTTATGTTATGTAATAATTATTAGCAAAATAATAAATAAATAAATAAATAAATAAATAAATAAATAAATAAATAAATAAATACAGTAAATACAATGCGTGCAGTTCTGTGTTGTGTAATTTTCCCATTCTCCTGTAATTTCATACCTCTTAGCCCCAAATATTTTACTAAGCACCTTATTCTCATACACCCTTACCCTCTGTTCCTCTCTCAAAGTGAGGGTCCAAGTTTCACAACCATAGGCTACAGAACAACCGGTAATATAACTATTTTATAAATTCCAACTTTCACTTAAAAAAAAACTGAATGACGAAAACTTCTCAACCGAATAACAGCAGAAATTTTCCATATTTATCTGTGTATAATTTCCTCTCGACTGTAATTTATATTTGTTACTGTTACTCCAAGATATTTTTAGTTTTTCCACCTCTTCAAAGGATAAATTTACAATTTTTATATTTCCATGTCGTACTATGTTCTGGTCATGAGACATAATCATATACATTTCTTCATTTATTTTTTTCTGTCACTTTAACAATGTTGTATTCTTAACTTAGTATGTTTATGTACACTTTACGCTATGGTACTGTTTATTTGTTTTTGTTTTTATTCTTATTCTTTTTAAACTTTATGTGTAATTACATTTAACAGTTTAATCACAGTTGTGATTATTATTATTTTTTTTTTCGTCTGTCCAGTTTACATTCTTGGTCACACCCGACCTCAAGCATCTTGCTTTTTCGGGTGTCACCCAGTTACATTGTATTTATACAATAAATTGTAATATGTAGGCTATTTTACTGTGAGATTTGTAATCAATTGTAATCAATAATAAACGAAATCATTATTATACTTTGTCTTTTTGGGATTTACTTCCAAACCTATCTCATTACTTGTGTCAAGTAAAATTCCCATGTCTTCCCTAATAATTAGTCAATTTTCTCCTAATAATAATAATAATAATAATAATAATAATAATAATAATAATAATAATAATGTTGTTGTTTAGTCAACTGTTCGAACACAGCTCTGAACCTCACAAGTGATACCAAGAAGGCACCACTTATGAGGCAACTAGGCCAGGAGATAATGGGGTAGGGTGACCAGTTCCTTTCCCCCTCCATATATCAGATGCACACAAACAATTCTTCTATCTCTGACACATCGTCAAATGAGATGTACTGCCTGATTATTTAATTTAATAGGTTAACCCATTCACATAGAATTTCCATATAGCTGTGCCAAAAATATTTTGTGCGAGATCATGCGTATTTGCTTGGTTTCCGCACAAAACCAATCCGCGGAAAGTCTAAAATTCCACATTCAGTATTCCCAACCTAACAAACATAACAATTTCCCTCTTCTTACCGCTTAAGTGACATATTGATTTTACTGCTTTAAGCTTTTAACATATTATTTTTAGAGACGTTCAATATAGTAATAATTGAGGGGCTTAGAACAAAAAGCAGGTAAGTGACGGAAACCTAGTTTTGAGGAAATTACAGTCAAAGTTCTACATGCAATGAAATATTATACACTAGTTTGGTGAAATGATGCCCATATAGCAGCACTGCACAGTGTGATCATTTGCCTGATTTTATCCCAAAGAAACATCCTTTTGGGCTATCACAACACGCACTTACCTCATTTTTTTAATAATGTCACTTACCTGCTTTTTGTTCTAAGCCCCTCAATTATAAATGGGATACTTACCACTGCAATTTCACCTAAATTGCACTGTTAATTATTGTTTTTAAATATTTGCAAAAATTAAGTAAACTCTAAATCATTACATAACCTTACCGTTTGTTTTAAGTTCGCATTTATAGACTGGGGGGTAAAAAAAGACAGACGTATATCACGGCCTGCTGGAGTATAGTAAACACAGAAAACATTTTAAAGCAACAATGTTGAAGATAGATATTTTTGTTTTGCAAATTTGCCGTCATTGAACAGAAACCAAGATGGAGATTTCATTGCAACTAATTAAAAATTCCTCTTTCAGGTATGTAGGCCTAATAAACGATCTTCGCACAAAATAATGTACGATACACGAGCAGTATGTTTTCTTTCAATTCTCGGAAATTAAAAAAGCTCAACTACGTTTCGCTTTTTCAAATTTTTCCTCGAACATGAAAACTTCAACATACCGCTCTTGTAACGCATATTACTAGTACGTAACTAGTACCTACGAAAGTGTCTTTTGCGCACTCGTTTCGAAATTCCGGACTCGGTTAACGCCTCGTCCGTAAACGTCTCACTCGTGCACAAAAGTATCACTTTCTGTCCTAGTTACGTAAATAATAATTATTTCTTGTTGATATGAAAGACTGTAACCTTAATGTTTAGCTATTCCATTTCATTTCTCATTAGCAGTTGCAGGCAGTAATACTCCTACTAAACCAGCACATGTTCTGGTCATTTGGAGAGCAATGGCTCTGAGCGTCATATTGACCATCATTAGCAACACTGAATGCAGATATATCATTCAATAAATTAAAGCTAGGAAAACTGATCTAGAATCATCACCATCTCTTTGAAAAGTGAGAGTTGTAGTAGGTAAATCACATTTTAAAAGTTACACATTAATTATGTAAGATGACGCCTCTTGAGCTGGGCCAAGTTTATTATAATTTTATTATACGCAAGATAAAAATATAGGCCTACTCATTCATTCATAATTTCCTGCCTAAGCGCAGGTCTTTTACTCCAAATCCAGACTTCTACAATCTTTCCTATTTTCCGCCTTCCTCTTAGTCTCCGCATACGATCCATGTATCTTAATGTTATTTATGATCTGATATCTTCTGCACAGAAATTTTCTTTCGTTCACCATTCATTCCAGTGCATCTTTCAGAAGGTAGTTTCTTCTCAACCAGTGACCCAGCCACACTGTTGCCAACATATCGCCCTACAATCTCGCTAACTTTTCAACAAAAAGTAGCTAAATCTTTCCAAAGTTTGTTTAAAAATCCCCAGAAATGTCGCTAAAAATAATAATAAATGTCACAAAATAAGAATAAGAAAAGCATACATATGCGGAGAAAAATATCATTTCTTCGTCGTCACCCTCTTCTGCGGAGTCTGGATGTATTGTTAACGGCTGTGATGTTGAGGTGGAAGGTGTGGGAACAGCTGATTGTGAATACACTGCACTTGATCCAACCATTGACACTACACTTTCTGGCAAATTGTACTCGTAAGTGTGGAAATTTTCACCTGAGCGTTTGACCACATTTCTTTTTTGTGAAATCTAACACTTTTTAAATGTATATTAAAATATATTAAAATCAGCAAACACTACAGTCTCATTTGCTTCACACGAACTGTCGGCACAAAATTCCAAAACTCAACTGCCTCGGGTCGGTTCGGAGTGGAAAATCTCCACGTTGCGGGAAAGAACCAAGGTTACATTAGCTGCAACTCACGACTCGTCACGTGTTAATCAAAGTTGCCACCGTTTATGAATGTTGGAGCAGTAGCATTGAGAGACAGACCTACCCGTGAGAATCATTGAATCAGCATCTTTCACCCCTGACCACGGATCACAAATATAAGAGATCAGGGTTTTCACGTATGATTCATTAGACTACTCAGTCATGCACCCATGCCTTTTCTAAAACTGAGAAGTGCATGACTTCAGTTGAATGTTTTAAGGGTATATGTACGTGAACGACCACAAATATTATCAGAAAATGTAAGCTCTAAATTTCTAAAATATTGTAAGAAAATGAACTCACAATTGGACAAAAATTACAAGGTACTACAACAAGACTTATTAGAACTTAAATATCTGATAAAGTATAAAAAATGGTTACTAATAATATTTTTCAAATCAGTTTTATCAAAGTATGAAAAAAAGAAAACAATTCTGCAGTTACATCATTTGGTAACCATAACATTGTTATGGTCTCTCTGACATCTTTAATATTTTTTTCTGCATGTATAGTTGTTCATTTTAATACAATTATTTTTTATTTGTCCTATATAAAATATATTAAAATTTACATAATGTTTTGTGACCTAATTTTTCTACTTTCAAAGACGTGGACATTATTGTAGTCTACCTTTTGCATAAATGCATGTTAAATCAGTGTATAAAATTTCAGAATTCTATTTCTAATGGTCGTGGAGTTATGAAATAATGTATAAAATTTTGAAATTTTGAAAAATTTAATTTAAAGTAAAAGACTAATTATAAAAAAATATTAGTAACCTTTATATACTTTTATCAGATATTTAAGTTCCAATAACTCTTGTTGCGGTACCTTGTAACTTTTGTCCAATTGTGAGTTATAAAATATAAAATTATTATAAATGATAAAATTTTAGAAATTTAGAACCTGCATTTTCTGATAATATTTGTGGTCGTTCACGTGTCGTACATATACCTTTTAACTTAAAAGAAATAAAAAAAAAGTGGAAGAATACAAGAATCAGCAGAAAAGTCGCTCTTTTACAAAATTTGTCGCCGAGACCGATTCAAAATTCCCTAGATTTAGCGACTTATCGCTAAATATGACAACACTGCCCAGCCAATTCCTTTTTCTCTTTCTAACCAGTTTCAGAATAATATGCATTTTATTTAAGGAAAACACTTAATTTATACCTAATATATCTTTCAATTACATTGCTTTTCATTATATACATCGCAACTCCAACACAAATGAATAAGACCTACCTCACTTGTACTGCACAATGTGCAAAATGATATCTCTATTACCTCATAACAATTCAGATGATCTCTACACAAACAAACACAATTTATATTGTTCCAATAACACTTCGATAATGACAGTCGATATTGTCGAAGCGTTACTATTCTGTCTCCCACAGAGTGCTAATAACCAATCGTTCCAATCTGCAATTACTGCCAGTGACAATTATTACGTTGTTTCATGACGTGATTAACGACGAAAATTAATCATTCCGTCATTCAACTTTTAGAAAAAATTATTCAGGAAAAATAGTAGACTATCACTGCTATCATCACCATCATCATCATGGGTTAGTTCTTTCGAGTCTGTCCCGCCTTCATATTCTGTATTTTATCTCGACCACATGCCAGGACTTCCTCGGTTTCGCTCCTTGTGATTGTAAATTATACAGAATGAAAGAAGCATAACTGCATTCATTTAAAGACGAGAACCTTTATTTATTTATTTACTAGCCGTACCCGTGCGCTCCGCTGCACCCGTTAGAAATAAATATAAAGTAATTACATAAGTAAAATAGGACGTTTGATCCAGAGAACATTCGTGTTTGATAGAAGGATAAATCGTTTAATATGTTACTTAATTTAAATTGCATCCAAATAATTAAAATGCGATCATTTTGGTCCAGAGAATTCATTTGGTGCAATGACAATTCCTTTAATATGTTTCTTAATTTTTATTACATTCAACCATAGTTTAATGAAGATTGACATCATTTAGATTTAATGTGTATATTTCATTTTACTTGTTATAGATTTCCATTGAATTATGGTAATAACTTAATTTTAACCCTTGTTTTCTACGTATTCAGTAAATGGCGTTTGGCCCACTATGGTTGTGAACCCTTCAAATAACTTAAATTATATTATATAATATTACATATTATATTATATTATATTATATTATATTATATTATATTATATTATATTATATTATATTATATTATATTATATTACATTAAATTACATTACATTGCATTATATTATATTATATTATATTATATTATATTATATTATATTATATTATATTATATTATATTATATTATATTATATTATATTATATTATATTATATTATATCAGAAGTTACTGTAATAACATTATAGCATTATGTCCATCTAGAGAAACTACACTTTCCAATGGTGAAATAATAATTAATTACACAAATCGTTAATTTAGCTTCCGATATTACTTCATACAAACACAGAAACATTATCTGTAGGCTATCTTTCATAGCTTTCGATTGTTGCTGTCCAAGGCCCCTTATAGACGAAGTCATTTGTTTTTTAATTCATTACTCGGTCTTATATGGCAGATATTTTAATTTTAAAACTTATTTATCTCATTAAATATCGGTCCTATCAAAATTTTTCAAGTAATAAAACTTATCGAAAATTATTTTTAAACAAACTTTTGTTATGTAACATTTTTCACAAAAATCAATAATAAGCGAGATATTTCGATTTATTTAATTCAGGTCCCCTTATAACTCCCCTTTTAAATAACGTATTTTGAATGCCATATAGCCTAAAATCTAAGTTACAACGAACTTAATTTATATTCCAATTTTCATCGAAATCCGTTTAGCCATTATCGCGTGAAAAGGTAACAAACATACAGACAGACAGACAGACATACAAACAAAAATTTCAAAAAAGCGATTTTCGGTTTCAGGGTGGTTAATTATATATGTCAGGACCAATTATTTTTGGAAAATCGAAAATTACCAGAAAAAAATTCGGCTACAGATTTATTATTAGTATAGATTTATTTAATCTGACAGGATTAAGGCCATAAGGCCTCCTCTTCCATCCTACCAGATAGAATATATAAATACAAAAAAGAAATACAAACACTGATGAAAATAATACAAATTAAGTTAAAGCCCCGTAGAGGGTCAACAGAGTCAAAAGAACACTATAGAGCTCTCATCGAGCTAATACAAGAAAAAAGAAAGAAAACAGAGATAGCAATGATGATAGTGATAATAATAATAATAATAATAATAATAATAATAATAATAATAATAATAATAATAATAATAAATACATTACATATTAATTGTCAATTTTACAACAGCATAGTTACAATATTTACTACATGTCAAGGGTTAAGCCGAAGTTGCGCAACCTGACATGTGTTCAACACGCAATTCCACGAACTAGAATGTGATTTTTTAATTTATATTTGAATTTTGATATTGTCCGACAGTCTCTGACATGGTCAAGGAGAGAATTCCAGAGGCGTGGAATAGATATGCTGAAAGATGATGAGTAGAAGGATGTTCTGTCCAGAGGAATAGGAGAAGGTACATGTTCCGGTTCGAGGTAGTGAAAGGTAAACAAAACGAGATGCTAGGTAAGAGGGTGTGGAGGTGTGGATGATTTTAAATAGTAATAAGAGAGAGTTGAAGAATCTTCTTTCTTTAAGTGGACTCCAAGACAACAATTCTAGTAACGGTGTTACATGATCGAACTTTCTAATGTTACAAACGAAACGAACGCAGATATTGTGAACACGCTGTAGTCTATGGGCAAGATCAGTATTTAGTTTCGTGAATAGAGAATCGCAATAATCGAAGTGGGGCATCACTAAAGTTTGGATCAGGTTCTTTTTAAGGCTGAGAGGTAAAATGTTGGTTAAGTGTCTGAGGGAATGAATTATGAAAAATGTTTCCTTACATATGTAGGTCACTTGACTTTGAAAATTTAAATTTGAATCTAAATATACCCCTAAATTTTTTACTGTCTTACTATATTAGGTTGTAAGTAATCAAAAAATCTAATACCGGTTTAGCCAAAAAGAAAATAATTTTTGTCTGAATTTTGAATTCCATTTATGGTAAAACTATTGAGTATAGGAACGTATGAGTGGTAAGATATCAACGCGAAGTACAAGCCGAAAATAATTCCTTTTTTTTTTTAAGCGCATTTACAGTGTGGCGTAATTAGTTAATTTTGTACGTTACTACACAAATAGAAACCAAAACTACTCTCGAGCATGTTGGTAAATTAGATTTTCAAGACATGAAACCAACCATGTAAGTATAAAAATGAATTTTACATGAACAATCCATGTTTGTTTTAGCTGTCCTGAAAAATTAAAAATTTCGACGGGGTAGTTCAAAAGGAAAATAACTCAAAACGCAAAGTTTTGAGGTAACGGTATTTTAAAGTTTCATATTGCAGTGAAAAATCCAATTACTATCATTCTAATTGGAACTTATAGCACATAAGAATCATCATTAACAGAATTTGAAGTAATTTTAATGATCCTTGGATTTTTCACAGTAACATGAAAATTTAATATGCAGTTATCTAAAAATTTTGCATTTTCAAATGTTTCCAATTGGAACTGGTCCGTCGATTTGCATTTCCGCTAGTTTGCCAGAAAAGGGACGGTGTGTGAGTAGATCTCTAGTTGAAGCAATTTCTCTCAGTAAATAGCAGGTATATTATTTGATTTACAAAATTATCTAACTTTTCTATGGCTGTTTTTGCCAGACCCTAAGACTGTAATCCCTAAAATATGATAACTAGGGCTAGGATTTTGATAAAATTGCATCTTTTTCTAGTAAGCCAGAAACATAGCCGCTTTAGTATTTACAGTATATGTTATGTGATAAACTGGGTGTTTTGAGACATATTTGTTAGGGCATTTTTTGCATTTTTTTACCTGTTTCAACTCATAAGAGCATCTTTTGTGTTATTCGGACATTTTTGAGGAATTTTCATTTAATTTTGGACACAAATCCCTATTTTTAATATAAAATAATGTTTATTTCCTTTGATATTTTGTCTACATATTTTGTCCATTAATACCCTTTATTTTTTACTTGATTATTTAACGACGCTGTACCAACTACGAGGGTCCTATTTAGCGTCGATGGAGTTGGTGGTAGTGATATGATATTTGACGAGATTAGGCCCATAATTTGCCATAGATTACCTGACATTTGCCTTACGTTGGGAAAAACCTCGGAAAAAACCCAACCAGATAATCAGCCCAAGCGGGAATCGAACCCGCGCCCGAGCGCAACTCCGGATTGGCAGGCAAGAGCCTTAACCGACCGAGCTACGACGGTGGCTAATACCCATTATTTTGTATAATATTTTATTCGGTTTTTCTACACAAATATTGCCCTTTTAACGTAGTACACCCCATGTAATGGATCAGTCCAATCATCCCTTCAATATAGACTCCTCTATACTTTCTAATTCCTTATAAGAGTGGCCTTATGATGGGCTACATGGAAACTACATCAGGTAAAATAATTATAAAGTGTACCACTTAGAAAAAATTATGTAAAATTAAATAAACTTAAATGTTGGTACTATAATTTAATTTAATTACTAGTCTAAATATTAAGTAGCACAAAACTCCTTTTCCTACTAAGCCAATTTTAGAATGTAAGATCAACTTTTAGGGCATTTTTGAAAGATTTTTAGGTCATAAATGCACTGTTTTACGACATTTTTTAATGATTTATAGGTCGTCAAAATCCTAGCCCTAATGATAACTTCATGCTACAACATGAAAGATAATACAGCCCCACCTTTTAATAACATTCTATTATTAAATCAGATGGATAGAAAGAGACATCGATCCTCCACAAACTTAACTACAATGAAAAGCAAGATTACTACAGAGATAAATTCATTGTCCTCATATAAGCCTTTTATCCAGTTTGACAGGTATATGGTCCAACGTGTTTTCATCTAAACAAATGATTCTTGCTTTCCATTATTTCGAAACTTGTTGACATTGTATTGGACAGGGTAAATCTTGCGGCTTACATGAAGGAAGGTGTCACGTATGCAGCAATGAACCTCGGCTCTATTAATTGTGAAATAACATTTACATTAGCCTGTCATTGTAATTATAGTCAGCAACCACCTCCGTGTGCGATCGATAGACATCCAACAACAACGCTTCTCCTGCACACACAATCGCTCCTTAATTCAGTATGTTACAGACTTTACTGTGAAAATAAACGAATTTAACTCTATTCTAGGGGAGTTTTCTTAGTCTTCAACGTGGAAAACTCTATCTAATAAAAGCCCTCTTTTAAGTCAATACTTTGGACTTTTTATATAAAATTTGACGAACATACGGTGGGACTCACGTTATACAGGGTGATTCACGAGGAAAGATAAAAAATTTAGGATGTGAATTCTCAAGTCATTCTGAGTAAAAGAAGTTCATATGAATATAGGTCCGTTTTCGAACAGTTACGAAGAGACTAGCTATATATTGCTGAACAATATCATTCGATGTATCAGATTCAGCATCAAACACGTCATAACTTAGGTGGCGTAATGGAAGGCGCAACAGAACTGGCAATGTTATTCGAAGACACTGCAGACTCGTAGACAATTACGTGCTTACAAATGAATGTTTGATTTCATAAAAACTTCTGAGATTCCATTGTACTAACTCGTATTTAGAGACAGATTACGGACAAATTGAAAGATTATATTCACATATGCATACATACCTAATATTCTAGAAGTCGGAGTCGATGTTTTCGCACGTTTTCAAAGGTACCTCCTTCTGCTTCAATGCACTGTTGCACTCGGGCGTGAATCGCGCTCAACGCTCGGGAGAGTTGCACGTGGCTGTCTTTATGCCGCATCCAAAATACGGTCGATTAGCGCCTCTCTCGTTTCCCCGTTCCTTTGCTATACCAAGTCTTTCATCCAACCCCATAGACAGTAAATACTCTTCGATATGGTACCCTTCTGTTCGGAAAGCGTCGTTCGTATTCAGCGACGGTACGTGCGGTACTTTCATCGCACAAATCATAAACATACACAATATCGGCGTATTCTGAAGTCGAAAATTTATAAGAATCTTGAAAAACACAACTTAACACTTCCGATAACTGTACCTGTATAACTACTGTACTGTAGGTAGCGACAACTGCTGTGAAGTGATACGTGATAACGTATTTGTTGTGACATTTGTAATGCTCCACCACCCGGTTTGTTTCTCTTCTCTTATCTACATCGCTTACAATGCAGATTCCAATGTTACGTCAATCATTGCGATCGGTGACCTTCTCTCAAGTCAGCAGCATATGGTAACGTGTGATTCACATTGGGGCGAGACGTTTTACAAAAAAAAAATTAATCTAGCTCCGCCATCGTTCGAAAACGGACCTATGTTCATATGAACTTTTTCACTCAAAATGACCTAAGATATCATATTCTAATTTTTTTACCTTTCCTCGTGAATCACCCTGTCTAGGATAACCACAACGCCCACGGTGACCTGTATAACATAGAACAACAAATTGATAAGTAACAAATAAGCCTATTTATGTTCTAGATGAAATTTGAATCCACGACACTGCATAACGAACAACGTAACGCTGCTGATTTTGACTGTTGCATACATTTTAGCCCTGATCTCTCTCTCTCTCTCTCTCTCTCTCTCTCTCTCTCTCTCTCTCTCACACACACACACACACATATATATATATATATATATATATATATAAAAGATTGGCCATTCCCATGTTAAGATATTATGGTAATCTAAACAGAAAACAACCACCAGGATCTCCATTGTCGAAAAGACATTTTTGGTACCGACCGCTAGATGGTAGTAGTGCAGCAAGATATTACTCAATGCAATTCAATTAGGGTTATAACGTGACTTCTTTTGCAGACGCTAGATGGCAGCATAATAAAACTGATAAAAGTTGTTGCCTTTAAAGCCCATTAGGGTGGTCAATGTGTTATATATGTGATCAAGGATTTTAGCTAGAACTCTCACACATTATTGTTACGTTTTACGCTATTTCTGAAGGACGATATCTGTATGTAGCTTACAGTCCGGATATGAGTCCATCTGATCATGGTCTTTTCCCCAAAATGTAAAATCCACTTCGGGGTCAACGTCTTAGAAGTTTAAATAACCTCAATACAGCTGTGACACGACGCAACGCAAAGCTAAACTTCAAAGGAGAATTAAACAGCATCCAACAGCTACCATAACGTCGGGAAGCAGTCATTAAACTCCAAGGGGATTATTTTTAACGATGGTAATGTAAGTAGTTATAAAAATAATAAAATGTATGACAATTAAGTAATTCTGTGCATTATTTCTGAGATCACCCTCGTACATAAGCATCTATTGACCTTCTCACTTAACAAATTCATAGTGATATTGGTTTCATGATATAATGTGTATACTGAGGAATTAATATAGCTACCTAATCATATACATTTATACCGTAAAATTATGTAGAAAATGAAAAGCCAAAGAAACCCCAAAATAAAGTTACACTTCTAACACAGCGCCAGGATAAATACTAAGATCAAAGTAAGGAATACAATTTTCTGAAACCGAGAACTAACCACAGAAAAGCGTGCAGCAGGAGAATAAGAAGAGGAAGGTCATCTCATTGTTTCTGGGTAAGAAGATATTAAAGAAAGAATTATCGTTTTCCTCAGAATAAATAACTTAATACAAATGCCGTGAATAGTCTTCTTTCTATTATTCCCGCGCAAACATACGGCCAATGAAGTTATAATAGTGAAACTGTAAAGGAAAATAGGAAAGAAGCGGAAAGGAATAAGTTTAAGGAAAGATAGGGAAAGTATATGAAACGACTCACATCATCAACTTCCAGGAGAAGTCATAATTTCGCAACATCTGTTGATCTCACTCAAAGTTCTTGTGGAGGTAAGCTACAAAATTTTCCCTCAAAGAGATGAACAATATCATTCGATGTATCAGATTCAGAATCAAACACGTCTTAACTTAGGTGGCGTAATGGAAATGCGCAACAGAACTGGCAATGCTATCCGAAGACACTGCAGACTCGTAGACAATTACGTGTTTACGAATGAATGTTAATTTATCTAAGTACAACGACTGGAAGTTGGTCAAGTACTTACATTGATGCTCCAGACTGACTACCTCGTACTAAGGACAAAGTCTCTTACCTGTAAAGAAAAGAAGAGTAATATTAGCCTCTTAATAGGTTAATAGGGTAGGTATTTATTACACCATATTATATTATCATAGATGTACAGCTTAAGACAGAAAAATTTACCGATCGAACAAATTTTATCTTCTAATGGAAAGACAAGCATGATTCACACTAGTAACCTGCTTCTTACCTTACAGGTATATGTAATGTAGCTCTAACGAAAAGGGTTTTACATATGAGCCGTTCAGAGCAGAAGTGGTGTAAGTCAAGAATCGGTAATGAGGGTTGAAGTAAACATTCTGTAAAATACAGCGCAAAGTAGCAATTAGTATTCACTTTATTTAAACTATTAGCAGTCAGTGGATAACAAGAACGACATATTAACTGCTACTTTGTGCTGTATTTTATAGAATTTTTACTTTAAACCTCATTATCCAATTTTGACTTACACCACTTTTGCTCTGAACGTCTCATTTATTTATTTATTTATTTATTTATTTATTTATTTATTTATTTATTTATTTATTTATTTATTTATTTATTTAACCTGGTATAAATAAGGCTATCAGGCCTTCTCTTCCCCTCTACTGGGTGAACCGTAAGTAATGTCATTAATTTCTAGGTGTTATTCTTTGAGATATTTCAAACAAAGTTTAACAGAATTTTTTTTCCCTGGGATTTGAATTGAACAGTGAACCCCAAGGTATTATGTAGATACTCGTG
Organism: Periplaneta americana; assembly: GCF_040183065.1. Classification (NCBI taxonomy): domain Eukaryota; kingdom Metazoa; phylum Arthropoda; class Insecta; order Blattodea; family Blattidae; genus Periplaneta; species Periplaneta americana. The sequence continues at coordinate 150,016,940 of NC_091128.1, forward strand.
ACAACAATTTTATTTTACATCTGTGTCACCCCCTGCGGTGACTGAGTGTTCTGATCTCCGGCTTGTCACGGAGACAGCCCGGGTTCGAGTACCGGTCAGATCTGGAATTTTTCATTAAAAATACATAGTGACACTTGTAGGAGACAAGGTCATAGTTGTGGTTTTTCTAGGGATTCTTCCGTTTTTCCCCATATTAGGCATCTACATCATTCCATCAACAATCCACAGCATTCCCCGATCGCTGGTTGGCGACGCACGGAGGGGTCTGGCCTAGGGATGAAAGAGGGGAGGGTTGCCTGCTCGAAACCTGGGTAGGCCTACGCAGCGAACCTTAGTGTAGTCAGTCGGTGTGTGCGTATTAGATCGTAACATCAAGTATCACAAATTATACAGCATTTAGGAAACGCTGCACAATTTGGCATGTGTTTAAAATTACTAATTTTTTAATTAGTGGTAAAATAGGTTGCGGATGTAGAGAGTGTAGCTGCTGGACCAATATCTTCGGTGTGATGCCATTGGTTGAAAGTTTTATTGTATGTACGGTGACACGGGTAACCTTTCACATCTCCTTGATTTCTGAGACTAATTCCATGTACTTGTTGATTTTCTGTGCTTACGCATGTTGTAGGTTCTGATGTAGGGGTACTCCTATGTCTATTATCGAGACTTCTGCTTTTTTCTTGTTGAAAATTATTATTATTATTATTATTATTATTATTATTATTATTATTATTATTATTATTATTATTATTAGATCCTACTATTATTAATATTACTATTATTATTATTATTATTATTGAAATGCATATAGAATGCTAGTTGGAAGACCGGAGGGAAAAATATCTTTGGGGAACCGAGACGTAGATGGAAGAATAATATTGAAATGGATTTGAGAGAGCTGGGATATAATTGTAGAGACTGCATTAATTTTTCTCAAGATAGGGATCGACGGCGGGCTTATGTGAGGGCGGCAATGAACCTCCGGGTTCCTTAAAAACAGTAAGTTTTTGTTATTATTATTATTATTATTATTATTATTATATTATTATTATTATTAGATCCTACTATTATTAATATTACTATTATTATTATTGAAATGCATATAGAATGCTAGTTGGAAGACCGGAGGGAAAAAGATCTTTGGGGAACCGAGACGTAGATGGAAGAATAATATTGAAATGGATTTGAGAGAGCTGGGATATGATTGTAGAGACTGCATTAATTTTTCTCAGGATAGGGATCGACGGCGGGCTTATGTGAGGGCTGCAATGGACCTCCGGGTTCCTTAAAAACAGTAAGTTGTCATTATTATTATTATTATTATTATTATTATTATTATTATTATTATTATTATTATCTGCCTTTTATTTGCCAGTGACCTGTAAATCTTTCACAAAATTACTAGCTTGGCAGACTGTATAACTTTGCAAAATGATACAAACGCTTTTGAGCTATGGTTTGCTGCTAAAGAAATGAAAATTAATGAATTGAAAACTTTTGTCATTTCCTTCCCAAGACAAATCACTTCTCTTAAATTTAATTATACTCTTAATAACATCATCATAATAAGGAAAGACTGTATTACAGACCTGGGAACTCTACTCGATACCGAATTGCATTTTCATAATCATGTCCAACATATTTATAATCATTCCATTAGAATGCTTGCACTTATAAGGTCTATAACTTCTTCTTTTTATACTCCAGCTACTCTTGTAATTCTATACTATACTAATTCAGATCTAAACTCGAATATGCATCTGTTGTCTGGAATTCTATTACTTCTACTGATTTGGTTAAATTGGAAATCATTCAAAGAAAATTATGTCCCTATGTGCTTTCAGGTTTTTACCAAATTCATCTGTATTCAAAATTATGGGCGTATTTGTAAATATTTTAACTTTTCTAGCCTTTATGCTACACGTCTTGAACTTGACTACTTATTCTTTTTTAAGGCCTTAAAGGATGATATTGATTGTGAATCCTTCATAAGCAATATCTACCTTCGGACCCCTCGAATAGTTTAAGATTTCAAAAAAATTTTATACCTATAAGCCGAAAACACACACACACACACACTCTCTCTCTCTCTGTCTCTCTCTCTCTCTCTCTCTCTCTCTCTCTCTCTCTCTCTCTCTCTCTCTCTCTCTCTCTCTCCAGCCGTCAGATGCATTAAAGCTGCCAATTTACATTGTATTAATTCATATCCGTTTGTTGTTTGGTTATTCTTATATTAAGTATACACATCAAAATCACATTCATTTAAATTTCATTCGTTTGTGTTCTTTTTGAGCCAGTCTGTATCATGTATTTTTCAGTCACCTATTCATTTTGTCATAATTGTCTATTTGTATATGTCTCTAATTTTAATTATTATTTTCATGCATTATGCAATTCTTGTTAACTTTTATTTTGTGCTGAACTGATATTGGCTCCAGGCTGTTGTGTACAACACAATAAATATTAATGAATAAATAAATAAATTATTGCTATCATTAAGGTGATGAGACGCCGAATATGTAGTATTTGTGATAACAGTGGATTTCTAATTATGGTGGTAAATACGATGAAGATGGTGGTGAGAGTATTGACAAAAGTTCCAAACAACCCAGTCAGAATTGTGTGCAGCGGAGCAACTGGTGCACTAATCGAGAGCAAGAAAAGCTTTGATCTTCTTGAGGCGCTCTGAACCGTATCCAATTACTGATATTTCTATCGTCTGTTAATTTCAAAGACAAACAACTAAGAGCACGATTGCTTATTCTGACAAAATGCTTTACTCCTCCTTCCTTCCGATTTTGCCCTTCATGTTCCTCAGATGAATGCACGCTACCTGCTTGTCTGGTTTCAATATCTATTGCACAATAGAAGATTAAGTTGTTATTACACATTACGAACGTTTTGTTGAACAAGCTTACTTGCTTGATTTAAGTAAGGAAACAAGCTAAATTCTTGTAACAAATAATACAAAAACATCACATACAACAGAAATTGCTAACATATTCAACAAATAACTTATCTCGACTATTACACTTTTACTAGGTAATTTACTTGGGACCAATAGAACGGTACGGAATGACGTGTTTCAACCAATCATGGCTGCTTATTTTACAATTTTATCAACTCCCTAGCATTTGTTTCTCTATTCGAAAACATTGTACTTTCAATAAATTGTGCCTTTTGAAATGATTCATGTTTATTTCTCCAGCCTTAATTAAAATTGCTCTATCATTCATCTTGTTTATATTATTTATTGATGATGGAAGAGTGGAACAGAGAAAAATTCTCTCCGGCACCGGGATTTGAACCCGGGTTTTCAGCTCTCCGTGCTGACGCTCTATCCACTAAGCCATACCTGATTCCCATCCCGATGTCGGATCGAATCCTGTCAGTTTAAGTTCCACCTCTTGGGTTCCCTTTAATGTTCTACCCTCATGCACTGCGTCATAGATGTATGACAGTGGCACAATGTCCACACATGTGCAGAGGTGCACTCGTTATGAGTGACTAAGCGGCCGGGATCCGACGGAATAAGCGCCGTCTTAGATCACAAAGTGATTATTTTTTTCGCATATTATACATTACGATGTACCGAAGTACATATGATATTTCAGTGCAGAATTTCTGCGTCGGATCCCGGCCACTTAGTCACTCATAACGAGTGCACCTCTGCACATATGTGGACATTGTGCCACTGTCTTATGTCTATGTGCATGAGGGTAGGCCACTAGAGGGAACCCAAGAGGTGGAACTTAAACTGAGAGGATTCGATCCGATTCGGGATGGGAATCCGGTGTGGCGTGGTGGTAGATATAGCGTCAGCACGTAGAGCGGAAAACTCGGGTTCAAAACCCGGTACCGGAGAGAATTTTTCTCTGTTCCACTCTTCCATCATCAATTCTGCACTGAATATCATATGTACTTCGGTACATCGTAATATATATTATTTAGGGTATTTTATAGCTCCTCCTGTATATGAGATTATGGATAGTCACGTATCAGAGGTTGTTTAATATATATATATATATATATATATATATATATATATATATTGATAACTGAAGTAGAATGCAACTGTTTTAATAAAAATGAAACTGAATCAACAAAGCCTTCTTGACTAGTAATCGTAACAAGAATTGCTAATCATAACACACTACTGCCATCTAGCGTAATATTTGTAAAGAGATGGTACAGAAATGCATTTTGAATACAGTATTGTCGTAAGTAAATTAATATTTTATTGTATTAGAGTACTGTACTTTATTTCTTCTAATCTTTATATACTTTCTTCTAATCGTATAATAAGTCAATTAAATCCCTCTCGAGTTTTGATTTTCTCTAGATAAGTGATATTACTATTGATAATTGATAACCTAAACATCCCAAAGATTAACAGTAGTAGTAAGCAATAATAATAATAATAATAATAATAATAATAATAATAATAATAATAATAATAATAATAATCTTCTTCTGCCTAACACGGGTAGGAGCTACCGTTTTCGAACAATTTTCCTGCTCCCTATTCCCTGTTTCGATGAAGCTAAAATTCTTACTTATAACTATATATACAGGATTTCGTTATTTATTTTCGTTCTCTCAGAGTTCAGCAGAAGCTTCCGCCGTTTCAAATTAGTTACAGTTCTTGCGTTTATCCACAATATTCTAATTAATTGTGGCATGTAGATACGAGTGTAATTAAAACTGCTCCTCTTTGTGTGTGTTGTCTTTAAAGAGATTTTATCTAATCACACTAAAATGTTTAAAATCACTGACCTCTTGTGAACGTGTATTCTTCATTATATTATTTTATACTGTAAGAGAATAAAATCTGTTCACTCTCTTGCTATACAATATTTTACTCATTACTCGTATCTGAATTTAATTTTACATTTTATATCCTTTCTTCATAATGTGTTGTTTGTGAAGAAGTTATAAATAAAATAATATATAGATTCTGTTGCTAATTTGTTAGTTGTCATGGAGTGAGTGATTTGAAAAATGTTAATTCACTGCTGCTGCTGCTATTGTTTAGGTTGCTAAAGACGGTAAAAGAAATACCAGTATTGATATCAGTTATATATAAAGATTTATTTAAGTTTCAATCTCGAAAATATTGTCTCGTATTTTTATTTCTTCATTATTGAACGTATGGGAAATGCCTGTTATTATTCGGTTCAGAAGCTTTTATCATCCAGTCTCCTGTCAAAAAAATCCGAAACTTAGAATTTATAAAACAGTTATACTACCGGTTGTTCTGTATGGTTGTGAAACTTGGACTCTCACTTTGAGAGAGGAACATAGGTTAAGAGTGTTTGAGAAAAATGTGCTTAGGAAAATATTTGGGGCTAAAAGGGATGAAGTTACAGGAGAATGGAGAAAGTTTCACAACACAGAACTGCACGCATTGTATTCTTCACCTGACATAATTACGAACATTAAATCAAGACGTTTGAGATGGGGAGGGCATGTAGCACGTATGGGTGAATCCAGAAATGCATATAGAGTGTTGGTTGGGAGGCCGGAGGGAAAAAGACCTTTAGGGAGGCCGAGACGTAGCTGGTAAAATAATATTAAAATGGATTTGAGAGAGGTGGGATATGATGATAGAGACTGGATTAATCTTGCTCAGGATAGGGACCAATGGCGGGCTTATGTGAGGGCGGCAATGAACCTTCGGGTTCCTTAAAAGCCAGTAAGTAAGTAAGTCATTATTGAACGTCATATTAAATTAATCCACTCATTGCTATTTTTAAATCGTTTCATAAAGGTATTGTGTTTGCCTCACACTCTGCAAGTTGTAAGAGAGAGTTGGGTAGTATCGGACATCGGGTAATATCGGACATTCCTCTACCACCTGATGATAGTACCTGAATGGCATGGTTATGTTTCTGTGATGTCGCATACAGAAACGTAACCATGTCATTCAGGTACTACCATCTGGTGGTATTCAATTCAATTCCATTCATTTGGCCATTAGACATACTGTTTTAGGCTTCGTCAGAATACACTGAAAAAACATAAAAACATATAAATACATTTTAAAAAACACTAATAACAGAAACAGAAAAATTTAAGTAATACAATGAAAACATGAAATAATTTGAAACTTTTAAATTGAAGAAAACTAATTAAATTGCAATTAAACTTATTTATTAAAGAAGAAAGAAACGCACTGTCCGATATTACCCGATGTCCGATACTACCCAACTCTCTCCTAAGCTAATTTTTCCTTTCAAATTGTAGATATCTTAAAAGTTATCAAGTTGAGCCTTACTTTCATATTTTTCTCCACTCTCTAATTTTATAGATCAGGGAAGCGACTCTGTCTGCACCTCTCACCATTATAAGATTCTGAGAACTCGTGTTGCATTAAATTATCCTTTGACATGTTAACTCCCTCATTGATGCGAACTTTCAGATGTTTAACTAGTTAGCTTAGACGGCCTGGCGATGTCACTCGCAGGCTACTTCCTATCAGGCGGTGTCAACCCTTTAGATACTTGATGACGAGGCTGAAATTTTACGTTGAGAGTTTATCAAACACTTGAGGGCATGTCTCGAAATTACCACAGAGAAGTGGACGCCATGTTTGTTTGGTTTTGTCAGATGTGACGTCACTGATCCTATTTGATCGGAAGGACATCAATCACAGGAGCAGCATGAGAGGGTAGACAATTACAAGATTAGGGAACAGGAATTAATGTTAACAACAGGACAGGAGCAGAGTTTAAGAGGAGGTGCAAACTTTAGTAGGGCAATTATCCCCATTTGGCACGTAGTAAGCTCAGAGCAAGCAGAGTCGCAAACCATTGCTGAAATAACGTTCTCTGCCCAGCTCTGCCTCGCATTTCTAGCAGCAAAAATGGTGGAACCGAGTTCTCAGCCAGGCGAGAAAAAAAGGAATTCCTATCCGACCACAGCAACAGAAGAGTGTACCAAGTCTTGTTTTGTCCGCAAAAATGCAGATCATATCATGTTGTTTTCGGCGATCTAGTGATTATCGTACTTCAAATTGGATCCGATGTTCGTGGGTTCAAGCCCAGCTGAGGGCAATTGGTATTGAAGAGCGATAAAACATCCTAAGCGAAGTATGAAGAATTTAAATAAGGTGTCTTGTAGTAAGTAGAAAAAGCCTTATCCTGAATGACATGATTATAGGCAAAATGTATCTGTTATTTTTCACCCCATGTAAAAAGAGACAGGGAATTTGAGGAAAACTCTATGATAGCTTGCAAGTTATATACATGAATTAGGATAAAGAAGTAGAATCTGCTTATGATTTAATGTGTTTAATGAACGGAATTAAATAAGCTATAACAGCCAATCCAATAGTAATAATAATAATAACAATAATAATAATAATAATAATAATAATAATAATAATAATAATAATAAAGATGTACTGAAATAGAATTTACTATTAGGAGGACAAACAAATTTAACTATTTTTGAGTAGCATATAAATATTAAAGATTGACATATACTGGAAGTAAGTAAATGAGAATATTAAGTAAATTTTATTATACATCTTGATTACACAACTTTTAACACTGTATCACTTCGGAATATGTATGATAAGAACTTTCCTGTGTTAAATTTTAACGTACCTTGTTCGTTACAAGGTACGTTAAAATTTAACACAAGAAAGTTCTTATCATACATATTCCGAAGTAAATGTTATTATTACTATTATTATTATATTATTATTATTATTATTATTATTATTATTATTATTATTATTATTATTATTATTATTAATCTATCTGTAGCCTATGTGAGTAATATGAATTATTTTAAAAGCATATTCCAATCCCTCATGGATTATAATAAATTCCTCCAATTAGGTTATCTATATATATATATATATATATATATATATATATATATATATAATCTCTTCCTCAACTTGGTGAGGTTGCCAAAGACAAAGAATGTTAAACAGTAACATTCAAAATGACATTAAAAATGTCTTACAAGAAATTTGTTTACAAGAAACTAGAATTTGCAGTAGATAATATTTCACATAATGAAAATTTATAAAAAAAAAAAATACAGTTAAAAAAATAGACTGAGAAAATTCAACTGTAATTTGAATTGAAATACAAATGTCGCCGTAAAATCTGCAGAAAACCCTTCAAAACTATAATATAAATTTCCTTAATTGTTGTTGTTGTTTATGACAGAATGACACAAATTGTTTTGTTATGGTCCCTCTAGCGCCCACCATTAATCCGATGACTTCTATATCCCTGAGTTTATATGATGTTTTGTAATAAGGAATAGTGGGTTCATAAATTCTCCTTTTCTCTAGATTAACCTCCTCAGGTTGATTCTGATGCGTCTCGAATCTGATGGTCGGATCCAGAATATAACCTTTTGTCTCTCTAGGTTTAATAATATCAATACGCCGATTATCAATAGAGTGTCTCAGGAGAAATGTAAAATACTTACGTATAATGTTTGAGGTATAGGAAAAGGTTGGTAATATTGTGATACAAGTAATATTGTGATAGTTGTTTTTGAGAATTTATTACAATTTTACTGAGCGAAAGAAGGACCGGTTTTGTGTAGCAACTTGTCCACGAACATTGTCCCTTAATACGTTGATGCAAAAAAACCGATCTTCCTCTCGCTCAGTAAAATTCTAATAAGTCCTCAAAAATAACTATTACAATATCACTCATATTACAGTACTACCAACCTTTATCCTATATATCGATTTAACCTGACATACCTATGTCCGAAATGTAACGGTTGGGTAGTTATTGATGGGCGAACTTTTAAATAGAGAGAGGCATTATAGACGTATTTCTACGTTTTAGAACATTGTGATATGATACATTATTGAAAATCCTGCATCTTGTGTTGTTCCATTAAGTTTATTTAATAATTTTATAAAGTACAAACTGAGTAAGAAAATAAAATAATTACACAAGTCAAATTAGTAAGGTTGCTCGTTTTATGGATTTCATGAATTGTACCTCAGCTGCATTCGCCATACACGGAACGAGGCATTCCAGTACGTGAAGCTATTCTACGAGAGCTCGGCCGTGAACTCCGTTGTACCATTTGCAGTACCGGTACGTTTTCCCGTAAATTCATATCTCTTTCTCTCTTTCCGACCTAAATGAAATACCTGGTAGCTTACCAGTTTCAGATAACGTCCGATAAACACGGGACAACACACGACTAGATGGAACCCTTCGATTGGAAAACGTCGTCTCTGTTCAACAACACCCAATGCACAAAATCCATAAAAAAAAATCTGCATATTCACCTTGACTAACGAGAAAGACAGGCTTCGGCACGAATCGGAGTCACGTGGTTATCATGGTCTAGTCATGGCCATCTTGACAATCGCCTAATATAAATATATGTTCAAAGTTCTAAAAAACAAAGGAATTTCTATGTTAAGCTATGTTAAACGTGCATTTATATATAACCTTATTCAATGCTAGCCATGTTATGACTAAGAATGTGACGTCGCGATGTAGCCTGCCTTTCTCGTTAGCCACGATATTCACTATGAGCGTATTCCGAATCTCAGAGCTGAGCAATCTGATGGCATCACGGTGTTCCGAATTTCACCAATGGCGTCACTGATGCTCCACCGGTGTCGCACCGGTGCCATCAGCTTGCAGAGGTGGTGGCAGTCTCCATCAGCCGCCACCAGTGAATCTGATTGGTTCTTGTATAGGGCGGGAATTAGCAGACGAATGACATCGTGCACTGTTGTGTCATGGCGGTGTGTTCTGCTTTAGTTCTGCTGTATTGTTTGTAATGAGCACAACGTAAAAGCAATATGTTAATGGCTTATGAGCGAACATGTCAACGGACCAATTGTTACTACCGATTCAAGAAATAAATTGTTTATGCTCTCTTTTCTTTGAACGAGATGGCAGTACGGAAATTTCGCAAAATTTTGCTAGCGTAGCACAGACAACAACTTATACAGTCGCCATGACAGCCATCGATCCTTCCAGCAGTTTTGTTCCTATTTCGCTGCAGCGTGACGTCATTGTTGTCCACCGGTCCGGTGAGATTCGGAATATGCTGTATGTATCGCAAGACTCGAATAAAACTACAGCAATGCAACAGCAATGTACTCAACAATGATACTGTCTCCTGAAGAAGTAAAAGCAATGTAAAGACAACACTATATGGGTAGCAATAGAAATGGACCGAACTCAATTGAATTAAATTTCAAGTGAACGTGTATTCAGTTGTGAGGCGTTACGGTACCCAAGTAGTGCCTTGTGCACGTCAAGTGGGCCTATAGTACACGGAACAGCAAGACGTTCCAATATTTCTCCCGTTAGTTTCTCCTCAATCATTAGATTTCGGACATAGGTATATTAGGTTAAATCGATGTAGTATTTTACATTTATCTTTAGACACTCTGTATATGCGAACTGTTCTTGTGTTTAGGAAAGTCCTCATTCATATTGTTGAATATACCTCTTTGAATATAGGCTATAAATAACAAAGAATGTAGGTTTTTAACGTAAAGTAAACGTGATCTTGTCCTACCACACTATGCACTATTCACTGAATGAAGCATTCATTAAAAAAGCATCAACAATGACACTTTTCATCCATTATGTTTATATAGTGCTACATTGCTGCAGGTCGTCTGAAGTCCATAAATAACCATATTTATGCCTATATCCTAAGCTTCAGCCAGGTGTACACGTTTTACAGGCCGGTACGAGATTTATTAGTATTTTATCATTTTAACGAGTGCGCCATTGTTAACGTTTCCATGCATATGGGACAGCAATATATTCTTTGTGAAAATGTTTTCCGCGTAAACGTTGTGAAGAATCAATAACCCGGGTGACGGGCATATATTCCGACAAATAGTTAATATAGCATTACGAGTATTTCTCTGAATTCTATAGAGACATGATAATTTCGAGAATGATCTAATTGTACACGATAATTCTTAAAGACAGAAAGCTTATCTTAACAGCTCATGTTCGTACGAATATTTGTAATCCCCTCTATGTGATAAAGGAAGGGAAATTATGGACATATAAAACTATACGATCATTTTTCAATATAATAATTAACTTCATATTTCGAACAATCGGTAGTCGAATATGATTAGACACAGAATTACGTAATACTCTCATTGGTTACCCCTCGGAACCTATAATTAAGAAGTACTTGCAATTTGTATGGCAAAATTTGTTTTCGTAACTATAACTTACAGATATTTAGTGGGCGATGGATTGGTCAGGGAGGTCCGGTACGCTGGCCTGCTCGTTCCCCTGACCACTACATTTTTGGTTGTTGGGACACTTGAAGGTTTTGGTGTATGCAACCCCCATCCATGATGTACAAACACTACAGGAGCGCGTCATCAATGCTGCCAGCACATACGAGACCAACCTGGAGTGTTTCAAAGAGTGCGTGATTTCCTAGGACGTGAGGCAGAAGGCTGCATTACTATGAATGGACAACACATTGAATACCTCCTATAGCGATGGTGAACAAGTACTCATAGCTCTTAAGATATGGGTTTCAGGACATGTTTTTTTTTTCTTGTTTTGGTGTATACTACTTCCTCTCGAAATATTGAATCCCTTTTTTTAGCAGCCTGTATAAAAAGGAATAAACAAAATACAATTGGCAGGCATCGACAAGGTTGAAGAAAACACAGAAGAAAATATGAGAATGAAAATATGAATAATCAAAGAAGAATGAATTTAATTAAAGATAAAATCAAAGAAACAGGAAAAAAATAGAGAGTAAGAAATTCCATAAAATATGAAGTGTGAGAAAAAAATAACGAAACGAAAAAGAAAATAATCAGGTTAATAAATAAATAAGCATTAAAATGAATTAAACAAACAGAAAAGAAATAAATTGGATAGAGAGAGAATAACAATAATATTTAAATAATCAGTGTTGCGATATATATTATATATGTACAGCATTATTCGCCTAATAATATACTACAGTGTAGCTGTGCATAAAGTTGCAAAGAAATTTGCACAGAGTGTCTGACTTAAGCCGTTCATTTTTTCTTAGGCAGCCCAAATAACAGTTGATATATGTGGGAGGTATTTAATGGTTTCATAGGCGGAATTAGGGACGGGTATGAAGCATCACGTGAATGTTACGAATTTTAGTCTTCGTGTAATAATTTGTATATTAAATAGGTGCTGTCAATCTATTATGTTATTACTTATTTTCTGTCTCCTTTCCAACGTTTATTTCAGTCTTGGATAATGTTTTATCGAGTCATTTGCTTTTCTTATAGTTCCCATAACATCGTTTTCTCAATACGCAAGTTATTATGCAATCCTTCAGATTAATTTGTTTTGTTTCATTCGGAATAAGCAACGTCTCTTTAAAGAATAACAGCGCAGAATTTCAGCGCAATTTATTTCAATAGATTTTGAATATGTCACGTCTAGTGACACTACCATGGGAACTTAAAAATTTGGGTACACCAAGAAAAAAGTTAGATTCAGACTGTGACAGACCATATGGTCCAAGACAAACGATATCGACAACAACGCGCATGCATTTGGACGATGTAGTTTGCTTGCTGGAACATTTATATTTCATTACTGTCTCGCTATTTTTCACTTTTACTGTTACGAGATTCACATATTCAAACCGTGAATGGTTACAGATGGTAGAATTGTAACTTTTATAGCTATTGATGTGTAACATTCTGGTTCATATAATGTTGAGATGGATTGGGTATTTTCATTTTAAAGTGGTATTAATTAGAATATTCTAGAATCACTTACGAAAGGAAGGCTCGAGTATCAAATCCTCTCAGACAGTCGAAACATTCATACGAACACATCACTCTAGGTAAAAGCCATGAACTATCCTCGAGAGATAAGCGTATTATAAATGTTGGTTTCTTTACTTATATGCATTGTCTGAATTAATGTATCAATCACTCCATCTAATCTACAGTATGTCTATTTATTATTTAGCTGTTCTCAATCGTGACTGAAACTAAAGTACAAGCCCTGCGAGTTACAGAATTTCAACGACGAAAAGTTTTGTGTGTCCACTCCTAATCGTGTTGTGCATGATGCCTAAACAATTTATGAACGGCTTGAGTCAGACAGCCTGTATAGTATCAGTACGAAAGGTCAACATCAGGAATTAATAATGGACTTAGACAAGTTAACTAGTATTAATGGTATTTTATCTGAAGGAGTAATTTGATCAACTAAATCATTTGGCACACAAACTAATAACATAACTTCTACAATTAATGTCACATCAATTACATTCGCCAAGTAAATCTGCTTGGGTTTTTGTTTGCCTAGTGGAACTAGATAATGGTTTTGTGCCAGTGAGCACTGATTTAATTTCTCATTTTTGTATTATATCTTGTAAGTTGTGCAATCTCAAAATTCATTCCCATTTTTCCGGATACTTTATAAGCTATTCTTGGAAACAAGCCATATCTGAGAATAAGTTACATCGACCTTTAAACAAGTAGTCGAATTTATATTCCAGGAAATGTGGCTCAGACATTTCATACGTGTATCTTGTCAGAAATTTGTTTCCCCACGAGAGCAATTGATACACGTGTGTATAGTATTAATGGCTTCTACAGAAAGGCAAATGGAACAAGAACATCTTCGTACTCAATTAACTGTAATTAGCTTGTAATGTGCTTAACGCGAACAGCACTACAAGACCGTGAGTTAAAACTGTTGTAGTGAAGCCGAAGGCTCAACGTTACTCGCGACATGCAGATACTTCAGTTCTCAACTTTCTGTTATCTGTATTGTCTTCCAAGCAGTTACCAGGTAACGATGTTACTATGCAGTTCAGTGATTTGCGAGATCAAAAGTTTAGAATCTTCGACAAAATTTAACATACACTGGATTATGACACAGTAGGAATTATGGACCAATACTATACAATTCAATATTGAAAAATAATCCAGACCTAAGAAATTTACACATTCTTAAGTTTAAAAATAAAGTGAAAATATTTGTATAATATTTCTTTAATTTTATTATTATTTTAAGTGCTACTAGCATTATACGGTGCTAATATTTATGTATTGATGCATATAACCTATAAGATAAAACATTGTAATAAATATAAATAGATCATTTTCTTAATTAATAACAGTTTATATCTCCAATAAATGATATCTTAGCATCGCCACAGATACGATTGTCCTTGTCACTGTCTCTGTCACTAGAGAGTTCTTGAAATTTATATTTTCCCCGCCATTCATAAAATATTTTGATATGATACTTCTTGCACAAAAGGGGAGATCTATAACTGAAACTTGATTAATATATTTCAGTATTATTTGTATTTATCCTGGTAATAATGAACAGTTTGACTCGTAGACATTTTGTTTTTCAGTATTAACTTCCCATGATTGTATGAGAAGATTCGAAGAGAACGGCACTTACGTAGACCTTCGGCTCCCCCCTACTACCAATAATGCATAACACAATGTCAATACGGCGGTTGCTGTCGTCTGCGATACAGCGAACTTTTCCGTTGATTTTCGAGTTCGTCATTTTTTTCCTGGTTATTATATGCTTATTTAACTTGTGTTAAAAAATAAATAAAATATAAAACCACTCTTGCTAAGTAGTTTTATATTTTATTTTATCCGTCTTAGTATTTATTTTATTATTGTAAATATTTTTGTTTTATTATTATTATTGTTATTATTATTATTATTATTATTATTATTATTATTAATGAATTAATTTGTATTACTATCTTTGTATCATCTCCGCCACGGTTATTCCATTATTATTATTATTATTATTATTATTATTATTATTATTGTTATTATTATTATTATTTGTATCATCAACATTATTATTGATCTCTGTAAAATTTATGTAGACTACTGGACTGTACCCGAGCACGAACATATGCTCATTTCGGGTATCTATTCATATGTATTCATTTCAAATGTAAATTGTGAGTAAATTTGAAAATTTGTGAATTTGTGTGACATACCGTTGAAAATTGACAGAAATACACAGAAGTTCTGATCTGAGTGTGGTTATGTTGCTCATAGTGTACTTAATTCGTTAGTATCAAACATAGAGAAGTGTGTGCATTGTGCGTCAACTTTATCTACAGGCAGGACTTAATAATTGAAAACAATACATTTTCTTATTTTGGCCTTGGCGGTCAGAAATGCCCTTCTAATTTTGTTCTCAATTTGTATACAGTTGTGTATAAACTATTTAACATTTGACTCAGTGAAACACTTGAAAATGACTTCACAGTCTAGTATATACAGTCGCGAAGCTCAATACGTAGTAAATATGCAAACATTAGGTAGTTGCTCACCACTAGGGTAGCTAATATCGCCTCATTACAGGCAATGCAAAATAGTACCGTCACATTCTATTGTTTCTAGCACCCTCAAAACTCAAGCTTCGTGACTGTATATAGTACACTGTGATGACTTCTTATAGTTGACAGTTTTTTTTTTTATAGATAATTAATTTGTTAACTGTTCATATCGTTTCAGTGACACAAATATCCACATATTTTACATGCACATTCACATTTTCTACTGACTATTGACTTAAATATTCTACGGCCGATTACTGTAGAAGTTAAACATTATTAATATTGTTTTGCAATATGAGAACTATATAATACATTTCTTTCGCATTCTCAATGAAAAGTTATTAACATTTCCACTTGTTTAAAGTTATTATATTTAGAAGCATCTACATTTTAAAATTTTGTACGAAAACAAGTCATCTCTAAATTCTGAAAACATTTTTTATAAAACAATAATTATCATTAGTAAGTAAGCATTTTGCAATGTGAAAAAATAAAAATAAAAATCTCAGTATGTCAGATGGGTATTGAAAAATTCAGTATTTTCTTTCTCCTGTAAAATTAGTTTTGATGAAGATGGCTAGTTTTCAAACTCACAGATTCAATTGGTGCAGAAATTTAGGATAATATTTATGAGAAAAAAGAGCCACTTTTCAGCCACATATTTGTTTTGGCGGTAGTAAGAGAGAGGGGGGAATTTATTACTTTGCTTTCCTGTAAGAGGTGATCTTGTATATTGTTATGAATGCGAATGATGTTCATTATAGCCTAATCCTGTTGTATAATGCTGGGCCTAGGTAATTCTTTGAAAAGCATCGTAACAGTCCTGTTTCATAAAGCCAATTTCATTCACTTCCATCGCACTTCATAGATATTCTGTCCATTTAGAAGTTGGAGTGTTGTCACTTGCGCAAATTTATTGTGTAATTAGTTTTGTAAGTTCATCTCTTCTAGAGGAAAAGTGTACTCTGTCATGAGAAGCGCTTATCTAATAAAAAGCATTCCATTCGCTAACCAGGGCGTGTGTTTCTCCCCTGTTCTCTCTTGTACTGCACAAATTTAATTTATCCTCGTCCACTTCGTCAACCACTCAGACTCTCACAAGATGTTTCTTTTCAGCTGCCCTTAACACTTTAAGTGTTCCGTGTTTTAAAATTTCAACCAGAAAAACTGTCCTCAAAGTAATGAACACTATAAACACTGTAAAAATAGCATAAAACAGCTATGATTTTCTGTAGTGTTCGTAAGTTAAAGCACATTACAAATAATGTATTTTAGGCTAATTGTGACACTACAAACATTACTCTTAGAAAGATTAATGAAAGAGAAAAATAACGGTAAAGTAGCTTCGGATACGGTGATTACAATTCTTTGTCGAGAAATTGAAATTTTCGCTAATTAAAGAGCAATTTCATTTCCCTATTAATCGTAAAATCTCACTATGCAATTTAGAATCAGTGACATGAATCAAATAATGCAATCTTTTAACTGTTATTAATATCAATATTTGTAAGACACACCGAGAAAGAAATCGAAAAAAACTGAGAGAATTAAGTATTTAAAATAAAACCATTGCAACAATTATATTAAAGACAACAAAACGTTCTACAGGGTGTTTCATGAGAAGTTACAGCCACTTATGAAGCTCATTTCCAGAAACATTTTGAGCAAAAAAAAGTCATATAAACATGGGTTCTATTCTCAAGATATTCAACATCATTTGAGCTAGGGGAGACCCGGGCAAAGAGAATAATGCATATTTCTTAGAAACGCCAACAGGTAGCGCTTTCTGCTATGTTGGGGAAGAATCCCAACCAGATTTTGCTGTTGGAACTAACTTGTCGTCATTCTAGAAGTATCTAGTTAGAGAAGAAGTCAGCGTGTGTTTGAAGAAAATTGACTGTTTTCTTAAAATATTTTAAGGTAAGAGAAACAAATGTACAACACACAATACTGCAGAAACTTTTTGTTATGTGATAGTAATATATAGACGATACGATTACTTCTAAAGTGCCGTACTTACGAAGAAGATTATTGACGTTTATATTTGTATAACCTTAAATGAAAAGCGAAGTGGCGTCTGCGGGCAAAGTGAATAGGGCAAAGTGGATAACTTATCCGCTTTGCCCTGCCACCTTTATTTAATTATATAAGTGTTAGCTGTATATTTTTTGTATGTATTTGTCTATTGTAATAAAGCGTGTTAGATCATTTTACATAGTGGAGGCATTAAGTCACACTAATTAAATTATAAATCAGCAACACTGATCTTAATTTTTACTTAAAAAGGTCGTAATGTGTTTTCAGATTGTTTAATTTTTCAAGAGGAAGACGGAACAAGCCAAATGGTCTGAAGAAGCCATGAAGAAAGCACTTGAAGAAATAAAATCTTCCAATCAGTGGTTCTGCTATCTGGCCATACAACCATAACGTGTTTGTTGATGAAGATTTTGCTCCAGATCAACTTACAGATCGCCCACTTGAGATAGAAATCAGCGAAACGACGGCTGGCTCAGATTTAACAAATTCTGCGGTGCCAGCTTCTTCAGCGGCTGAAGAAACAGTAAATGCTCACTCAGAATCAACCACCTCTGTGATGTCGTTATCTTCGGAGATTGAAGGAATATTCAATACATCAATTACAATCAGATTTTCAGTTCCGGTTACACCAAAACCCTCAACATCGTCAGCAAGAGAATCCAAGTCAGTTCTTTTGATTTAGACCAGTGCCAGAAGTGGATGGTCGAAAGATAAGAGTTCAACGAAGAAAATGTCAGCACTCTGAAGTTCTTACATCTATACCGATTAAAAACATTGAAAGAGAAGTAACTTATGGGCAGGAGCAAAAGCAGAAGAAATCCAAGTCTTCAGTGCTAGTGAAATGTCGACTTGTTCAAATTTGTATTTTGTACTAATCTAACGTGCTGTAATGGGCTGTAAATAACATATCCTATCGTCCAATATAACTCATTAACATCGTGTTTATGTGTTGATTTAATTTTATTATCAGTGAATAAAAATTAAATAGAAATGTGAAAATGTTATGGGGATATTCACTTTGCCCGGGTTAATTATTCGCTTTGCCCACAAAGCGAATAATTAACTATATTTTCTTTCTCAAATCATATCACTGTCCGTAGGTACGAGAAACGAATTGCTGTTTTTTATATATGTGGACAACATGTGTCACAATCAATATCATGAAGATTTTATTTCGGGAGCACCAAAATATAGCCTGTGGCATTGTTTGTTCTTAGCTTATCCGCTTTGCCCAGGTTTTCCCTACGTCCGTGGTTTTCAATGTTGCTATGAAGCCTATGTTGTCCTAGGTGAAGATCCAACATTACCACAACCCAACGAGTGTCAGTTTGTCAGTCGAAGGAGACCAAACCATGGGCATTGGTAAATTCTACTAGTGGTAAGAGAAATTCTCGATTCGTTGCCGTCCGCTAGCACGATAAAATGGGAAAGATAAAAGATAACGCGGGAAAGAAACTACTCTAAAACAAGCAACAAAGCTGAATTCGAATACACACATTTAAAAACAGGAAACTCATATAAAGTAACTTTCTGGCAGCATTAAAGGATATTACAGACATGGCTTTGAAGGAGAGATGTAAACAAATGTTTCCGCTACTTTTTGCTTACAGAGTACTTTAGAGTTTTCAAAGTTCGGATTCCTCGCTATTAAATCTCAAGTTCTGAAGGCTTTCTGAATCCTCGGTAGAGAAGGGTCGAAGTTCATCACACTTCTAGAAGAGTCAAATTATGAACTCCGTAAATTTTAAGTTCTCTGTCTCCTCTTCTCTACCTCCCTCTATCTCTCTTTAGGTATAAATTGTGTACTAATAAGTTCTAACGCTAATGAAGAAATCCTACTGATTGTTGCTCCCTATCATCATCATCGTCATCATCATCATCATCTACCTTCAGACGCAGGAATTTTCCCGTTCGCTCTTAATTCTTACGTGGATTATGTGCCAACATAGAGCACCCATAAATAACAGATTTTTTTTAACATAGTCATTATGACACAAAACGACTATTTAAGTTACTATATATAGAAAAATTACATTAAAAGAAAGGTACATCCATCCCCAATTCCCAAATTCTCCAACTAGAAAAACCGTTAACTTGCCGGGAATCAAACTAGAGACCATATACAAGCGGAACATTATGTCCTACGGAATAATATTTTGGGGAAATTCTGGAGATAGTAAAAATATATTCTTATTACAAAAAAGAGCCATTAGAATAATAATTGGAGCAAAGGCTAGAGAATCATGTAGATTATTTTTTTTTAAATTAGACATTCTAACTTTAACAAATCAATACATATACTCTACAATAAATTTCCTCTTATGTAATAAAGAAAATTTTCCAACTAACTCAGCCATACATAATATAAATACCCGCAGAAAGAATGATTTTCATATGCCATCAAATTTATCATGCTATCAAAGGGGAGTACGTTACATGGCGATAAAAATGTTCAATAGTCTTCCTGAAGACATTAAGAATCATAGCCAAAACCCTGCATTATTTAAGGTAAGACTAAACAATTACTTAATATCTCACACTTTCTATTCTGTAGACGAATTCTTGACATCTCACAGCACTGTGTAAATATTTTAATACTATTAAATGGTAAACATATTACATTGTATAAAATATTATTGTTATTAAGGTATTAATTCTGTACATATTTCATATTTGCATCTTATATGTATTGCATTTATATTTAAACGTAAGAATTGGACATGTTCTTTATTCTATGCGATAAAGCAAATGTAAGAATATTATGGAACGAATAAATCTATCTATCTATCTATAGAAAATATTCTGGATCTCTTATCGCTTAGTATTTGCTGCGTGCTGTACTTTGTGTTTCAGTGTAATTAACAGCTCTGGACTGTCCCCTTACACATAAGATTGGCAGGAGCGTGCGAATACCTCTCGCTGAGAAGAGCCTGTATCCCCATCCGCGGGCTCATTATATGAAACGTTGGACGCCGGGGGTTGTTGGAAGCCAGTTTCCCTTCCATTAAGGTTGCGGTTTCCGCACCAAGTGGGTCCGTCAGCCTCATCCCATGTACACATATTCATATTTGATAAAGACCCTGAAACGTGTACACTTACTCCAGAGCAAATATTTCACTAAACACGTTCCATCTGTTAATTTACATAATATGTTTGCAATTCTCGATTATTATTTATTCTAAACTTATCAGATATTCAGAATGAGGGAGAAGATTAACAGTGAAGACTTCACTCAGGAGACACGCCAGAGACGGATATTGCAATCCACATGTGACCTCAAAGTGGTCGTCGCATTTATTATAAGACCTATGTACTGTAAATAGGGCCTACTCTTAAATGTATTAAATATGAAATGTGGATATACACTTAAAATTATTAATGAACTGCTTACTGAACCTACGATGATACTGTATCTTTCTTGTGAGCTACTATCAAGTAAGATCAAAAGTGCATTATGGGTTTGTAATTTTTAAGATCATATTACAAGTCGTTGAGTGTGTTATAAAGGTATTTTACAGTATGCTCAACCAAGCCGAAATGTAGTAATTATAAGCCTGGTAGCAGCCCTTTAATGGACCTCATTAAAGTACACCTATTCATTAAAGTTCAGGTGTTTCACCAATCAGAAAATACCATTCTAGCAATATGAAAGCGCAAGTATCGATTATTCTCGGATATTCAATCGACATCACAACATTGAAACGTCACGGAGGCTGGAAGTCCAATACTGTCGCATAAGGTTATGTTGAAGAATCGATCCAAAATAAAATTGAAATCTCAAATACAATATTAAACTCAGTCGAAAAAAAAACACACAAATTAACATCAATTCACCGTCATCTTCCAGCCTTTCACAAAGCACATTCTCGTAAATGCATTTCACCAATTGCACAATAAATCACCTATATTTGAAATAAAGTCAGTTCTGTTACTATAATAATTAGCGTTAATTGTAAATAATATTCAAATAAATTCAATTTGTCATCTCGTTTTTCAATGTCTAATTCAATTCTAATTACTCTCTGGATTATATCAAGGTCAATGTCGACATATGTTTCTCGGAAAAAATCAATACTTTCGCATCTGCGCACATCTCACAATTTACGAGGTATTGCACAAGGTCAGTTCCGCTCCTCAGTCAGATAAGAATAACATGAATACTTATGAATAATTTCAAGTTAGAAATATGATCGAGCATAAAAAGTTGTATGAAACTTGACTATAATGGTAATTAATACGCTCGTGTGAAAATTATGAAACTCGCTTGCGCTCGTTTCATAAACATACTCGCGTCTTAATTACTACCATTATAGGCTCGTTGCATAATGTACTATTATGAAATATCGAACTTTTACCTTCTAGCAGTTGTTCTCAGTCATTTTAACACATCACCCTTGAAAAAAAAAGACCCCTTCTTAATTTCTCCTATTGGCTGCGCCGTGAGCAATGCGGTATGCACTACAGTCTTGCACAACCGGTTACGAAAAATAGAAATTAGATATTGCTATTAAACGCCTGGCGCTATAGTCAATATGCAAAGCTCTCCCATCTCGAGGAGTGTCCAAGGGTTGGTTTATCGAATATTCGAGTTGTTTCTCATTCTTTGTGGGTGAACGACAAAGGCAGACAGTATTGAGCCATGCAGGAGTTACAAGAGCCCTTGCAAGGACGTATTTACCATCGTGTAGGCCTACCATTTAATTGATAATTCTCCTCCTCCAGTACATTCATCAATCAATCATTCATCCATTCATCCATCCATCAACTCACTGATGCATTCATATATCGATTCATTGATTCATTCATGTATGGATTGATTGACTGATTAATTCATTTATTCCTTCAATCATTAGTTTATTCATTCATAGATTAATTTGTTGATTCATTCATTCATTCATAGATTCATTGATTCATTCATTCATCCAGTCCAGGTATTACAGTTGGGACCTTCAAGGGCAACAACATATTTCGTGAAAGTACAAACATTGTTAATGTCTTCAATTTGATTAAATAAATTTATAGCCTATGTGTATGAATTAATCAGCCTATATTATATTTGTATTCTATAATTTTGGAATTTATATATTTTTTTTATAAATTGTCCTACTTTATTCACGTACGATATTATTCTTCTCTATGTTAATATTATATTATATAAATTCATTGCCGCTGTTATTTTAATTTTTATTTTCTATTTTATTTTATTTCATTTTCTATATTCCTCTTATATTAATATAGACCTATTATATTATATAATTTCACTGTAGCTGCAGTTTTAATTTTAGTTCCTATTTTATTTTACTTTGTATATTCTCTTATATGCTTATTAATATATCTGAACTGCGACCGAACATGAGCGCTGCTCATTCGAACTCCAAATTTTATTAATATTATTGTATCTCCTTTTTTATATTGATGTTATTATTATATTTTCTATTTATATAGTTGTAATTATATTCTGTATTCTGTATATTTAAATTTAAATTTAAATTTAAATTTGAGCTTCAGAGTACTTTTCTTTTTTGTTAATAACAATCTATCTTCTTAAAAAATTATTTATTAATGAAACAATAATGCACCTTTTACAGTAATTAAAAGGCATTATACATTAACATCTACTGCTTTAGAGTTGTGTATTTTGAGTTTAAAATGTAAATATTACACTAGAATGTAGACCTATGTACTTATTTGCTCCTCTCTTTAGTAAGTAATTTTAATTTATTCTTGCATTTCTTTACGGATCAGACTTCATATTCTGCATTACACTTATTTCCTTTGTTGTTACCGGTGTCCGTTTGTTCATTTATGTATTAGTTATGAAGATAAGTGTATTAAATGTCCAATCAGTAATTGTAGACCTATATCAAGCAAACACATTTTTAATAAGATAAAGCAAATTTTCTTCAATAAATTGTTACTCCGTTTGTGTACTCAGAAAATGTCAGTTTCATGTATGATGAACCGCGCCTGGTGTTCTGTCTACCTGCAAAACGTAAGGGGTAACCGGTTGAAAAACGGATATTCATTCGGTTGCCCGACCTTGACGGATGTACTCTAACCGGTCGAATCTAAACCAGTTGTAAGCGCTATTTTGCAGCTCTCTGGTGTGCACTATCATTCTAACTACCTTTCCAAAATTTTCCAACACACTCAGTGTTGTGTCTGTCTATCCAATGTTCAGTGAGGGTGGAGATACAGCTGTTTGAATTAATAATTTCAAGGGAAAAATTTTTCAGGGCTGAGTATCGAACTCGGGACCATTGGCTGAGCGTGCCAACTCTCTACCGACTGAACATTAAACAGAAATTCAGTCATGTGTGTAAATCATTTTTCAGAGAGAATCTTTCACTTCTGCAGTGCTTCCTCGCCGGTCCATTGATCACAAATTACATAATAATTTTATCCATTTTTAGTGAAACAGTTCCATAGTGAGTTTATACCCTGAGTTTCGCGACTCCCTTCAGAAATAAATTTTTAACGAACTTCTTTCAAGTGTGCATACTCAGCCACAGCTTTATTAATTGACATCTCCGCTCTCAAATCCTACTGTTATAGCGCATAGTTAACAGCCATTCCAACGATTTGTGTTTCAGAGTGACAAAGACAGACTTATAACCAATTCAAGTTGAAAATTCGTAGTTCGTCTCTATATCGAGGGATCTGAACAAGTAAACGAGCCACCGGCGTAGCACAGTCGGCGCTTGCCTGCCGATTCGAAGTTGCTGTCGGGCGTAGATTCGATTCCCGCTTCGGCTGATTACCTGTTTGGGGTTTTTCCGAGGTTTTCTCCAACCGTAAGGCGAATTTTAGGCAATCTATGGCAAATCCTCGGCATCACCTCGCCAAATACCATCTCACTATCACCAATCCCATTAAAGCTAAATAACCGAGTAGTTGATACAGCGTCGCCAAATAAACTAAAAAAGCAAACGATTTAATGCAACAAAACACTGTATTTTCTTTATCAAACATGGCATTGTGCGGCAAATGATATTAGTCAAACGCCTCTGCATTAAATAAAAAAATAAATAAACAAAATTAATTATTTATATTTAAAATTAACTTAAAAATATTTGAGGCTAAGAGTGATGAAGTTACAGGAGAATGGAGAAAGTTACACAACGCAGAACTGCGCGCATTGTATTCTTCACCTGACATAATTACTAACATTAAATCCAGACGTTTGAGATGGGCAGGGCATGTAGCACGTATGGGCGAATCCAGAAATGCATATAGAGTGTTAGTTGGAAGGCCGGAGGGAAAAAGATCTTTGGAGAGGCCGAAACGTAAATGAGAGGATAATATAAAAATGGATTTGAGGGAGGTGGGTTACGATGGTAGAGACTAGATTAATCTTGCTCAGGAAAGAGACCGATGGAGGGCTTATGTGAGGGCGGCAATGAACCTCCAGGTTCTTTAAAAACCATAAGTAATGGACAACAGTTCCTGAAAAAACGGTTTGCGCTTTTTTATATGTGCGCTGAAATACCTGAGACGTATTCTTTACCGTATGTCACTAAGACACTTCGTAATTTACTTATCACCTATATGGTCACTCATAATTCTAGTGTAAGTCCTACAATGTATATGTACGAAAGCTAAAAAATTGGCATTGAAATAGATCTACCAAATAAAAATATATTTGTAAAACAAATAGCCTATATGTACTTTACTTTCCGCTTCTCGCAATTGGTAGGCAAGTTTGTTATTACTAGGGAAAGGGATTTGGAGTATTATAAAGAATGGTGAAACGTAGTATAGATATTCGTAGATCAGTGACTGTCAAGCGAGCTGCGTCACAGAGCATGGACGAGTACAGTTCACTTCATACAAACTTACACGCAACGTGCTGTAAACGTATTTCAGAATAAACATATGGAATAGTTTAATGACATATAGTGGCCTACATACATAATCTGTATTTCACTTTGAACTACATGTGTTTTTCTTGGCAACGCACAAGACACCAATAAACAACATTACAAATATACATAATTAAATATCAATCTCTGCGTCCTCGCGTGTCAGGGGAAATATTGATGGCTGATAGTTGTCTTCTGTATGGAACTCGACTCTGAATATGTGTGTTTTTCTGTCAGGAGCGTTCTAAATTAAAAGCTTTATTTACAATATCATGAAATATGATAATATGTACACAACGTATACTACAGTATTTAGAATATATATATGTGTGTGCGTGCGTGCGTGCGTGCGTGCGTGCGTGCGTGCGTGTGTGTGTGTGTGTGTAATACTACAATATTTACGACATAGCCTAATAGAGTATCATTAAATGTTGAACAAAATGTAGAGCCAAACGAAATGGTATTTTCAATTAATGCTATGTTTTGGTGATGAAACAATTATTCCTGCTGTGCCTTGTTATAATAAATTGTAAATATCATTTTCAAATTTTCTAAACACAACTTTGCTCTTTTGCAAGGAAGGACATTTTTTTAACATGGAAAAACTCCGCTCTACATCTGCAGAGACAATTGGAGAGTACTTGAAACAAAATACATCAATTAAATTCACATGTTGAATGACGTCATTGGGACACGTGTTGTTAGTGCATCTGAAATCCGACTGAGAATACTGTACCCATCATTTTTAATCAAAACTCTGTTCATTTTTTCACCAACACGTTTTCCTACTTCACCTTCTACTGCACTCAGTTTATTTACCAATAGTATTCATAATATTTATTTGCTCAACTAGTTCTACTCCTGACTGTACTAATCGAATAATGGCATCCGGTAAATATAAAAAATATGACTTAATATCCATGATTTTTTTTTTATTATTCTATCATTTAGCAGTTCCTGGCATATTTGAATCGCAGTCGAAAGACTGGACCACTTTCTTCACAGATTGGAGGTGATGTGCGTAATAATAATTATTGCAAGCTTCTAACCATGACCCCCATCTCTTAAGAACTGGACATAGGGGAAGCGATAATTTAGGGAATTGTTTCCTAAATTTTGATACTCGATCTTAGCTTTTACAAATATAGTCTTTCAATTTTGTATTGTTAGTTGGTTTCACTTTCGGCATTGTACATGCACTTGACTACGCTGAACTGCAAACCTGCATGTTGAAGTTCTTATGCGACAACTGTCCCGTTCACCTGTTGTTGACGTGCAGAGATCTGCGAGTATGTCATGGAGGGGAGGACTTGGTATGAAGGGTTGTAAACAAATGACTGTGTAGATGCCAATACTAGCTTTTACTACTCCAAATTCCGTTTCCTAGTTATTACTTTAATAATTTTAATACTTCCCGAATGTCGTAAAATATAAAATATAATACAAATAGAGAATGAACCGTTTAAAAGTATCATTTCTTTTATTGGAACCATTATGAAGCTAAAAATGTACTGTGAACTTCTTAGTTGCTTTGTACAGACATCTTTTTTCTATTTATAACTAAAAAATTATATTATTCTTACGCACTTATCACAACAATTATTACAAATCGCACCACTTCCACCGACTTAATTATTTGCATATCAATTTTGCATCTTAATTGACAGTCTTGGAGAGTTTACAACACATTTTAAAAAATGTCGCCGTCCGCTTGAGTACACTTGGCCGCACGCTTGTGAACGGCACTCGTCGCTCTACGTAACTGCATACGGCTATCTTTGATTTCCGTAGCGCTCGCGCTGGCTGCTCACTGCATGCTGACCAAGATCACGCGTTCACAACAATGCGTTCCAATAACGAAACATAACTCTGCAAATATTGAGAATAGGACCAATGTTTATATGACATTTTTGCTCAGAATGTCTTCGGAAATAAGCTCCGTAAAGATCGGTAAATCCTCATGAATCATCCTGTATATAAATAAAGGTTGTTTCATAGTACTGTAACTTTTATATAACAATAATGTGTGACTTTTATTTCTACCTTTAATCACACACCCGTCAATAATGGGCATTCCACTCAACACAGCAATACAGTAGTCGTTAATGCATTCCACCTAATACAATGACAATTCATGTGTGTTATTGAGAAGAACAACAATGTACTCCTAATTTCAACTAATGTTCACAAAGCACTAAGTACAAAACAGAACTGTCAGTTCTCAGTTCACAGTTCATTCGCCTTGGCTAGTCCTTCTAGCTCACTCAAGTTCACGGTACCCCAAGCCTTCCAGATATAGTTCACTGCACTTCGAACCCAGACCCTCGCCTGGTCGCTGTCACAGTTGCGGTCCTCCTCACATCAAACCCCGGTCTCGAAGGCTGGCTTTCTTGCTCGCTCGAAGACTCACGTGTAGACTGACTTCCGAAGACTAATTCGAACTCAGGTCCACCTCGCTCGCTGCCCAAGGCTGGCTCTCTCTCTCTCTCTCTCTCTCTCTCTCTCTCTCTCTCTCGCTACTGATTAACTCACTACTTACACACACTAGCCCCTTTTATTTATTAAATCACACATTCTCAAACCTTCAGTAAGCGTGGGTTTGCGAAACTTCCAGAGGGACACGTTTCTAGATGTTTCCCCCTGCTTCCTCTGCCCCTCGTCGCCCTGCGCCTTCCCATGCACTAGACGGCGTGCGCAACTTCCGAGGCAACCAGATCTTCCAACATGGCGCCACAGTACACTTTAAGATATAAAAGCGGAAATCAACATTTTTGTCACTTGGACCATTAGGCCTTATGTATTTAAACTCTTAAAATATTGAGTGAATAGATTATTTCACATTCCCATGATTCCAATTCCTCTTATTTCGAAGCATGTTTTGTTTGTATGTTTCGATTTAACTATAATATCTCTTACGGAGACATCACCAGGCTTAGAGCCTCTAAAATAAAGGGAAAGGAGTAAATCATCCATAAACCCAGACAAATACAGAGTGTGATGCTCTGAAACATGGAATGGAGATAGACAATGTTCTCTATTTACCGAAATATCCCATATGATACGCATGAATCTCCGCCTCCACAAATATTGACTTTCGTATTGCCCTCAAGTCTCTGTTTTTGCCTCTCCTATTCTCGGCTCCATATCTCCCATTGCCAGAGAGAGGAACGTAGCTGCCTCCACGTTTTATAGTGTCCAATGTCGCCGGACACAGGGTTCGTGTTCTTATTATTGCGGTCTGCGGCGAGCTTGATGGTCTGTGTAGACAGCGAAACATCATATCACGACAATATAGCGTACACGTATCTCTCTCCGCGGCATCCATCAAGTGAGGCTGCAGTAGCTCCTAACATCTCAGCATAGGTTCTCTGAGCCGGATATTGCGGTAAGACTTCCACTCATAAGCCAGGCGGATGATGAGAGGATCTGCCTCGACAGGCGGGCTTTAATCACAGTTCAAGGAAACCGCGGCGGGTAGAGTCCGAACAAACATCACAGGGATTCCACGGCGTACGCCGATGTAACGAAATTAAACACAATTTCCGCTGCTTCAGTGTTTCACTTTATTACAATTTAATCACTCCAAAAAGAATGAATATATATAATTATGAAAAAGCTCTTTTGTATACAGGATGGAAGTGAAATAGTCTTGCAGATTTTCAGAGCGAATAACTCATGTTGTATGTCACAATAGTACATTATGCAACGAGCCTATAATGGTAGTAATTAAGACGCGAGTATGTTCGTCTATGAAACGAGCGCAAGCGAGTTTCATAATTTACATACGAGCGTCTTAATTACCATTATAGGCAAGTTTCATACGACTTTTTATGCTCGACCATATTTCTAACTTGAAATTATTCAGAAGTATTCATGTTATGGTTATGTAAGTGAGGAGTGGAATTGTGAGATGTGTGCAGAAGCGAAAGTATTGATTTTTTCCGAAACACGAATGTCATTGACCTTGATATAATCTAGAGAATAACATGAAGATTAGGCTTGATATAACCTGGAAATTGATTTAGAATTGGAAAACGAGATGACAAATTGAATTTATTTGAATATTATTTACAATTAATGCCAATTATTATAGTAACAGACCATAACCTTCTGCGACAGTATTGGATTTCCAGCCTCCGTGACTTTTCGCTAATTGTCTTTCGATTGCATATCCGAGAATAATCTATACTTGCGGTTTTATAATGGTACAATCAGTACAAAGGTGATTTTTCATTGGCTAAACAACTGAATTATAATGAAAAGGTGTACTTTAATGAGGTGCATTAAAGAGCTACTACCAGGTGTATAATTAGGCCTACTACATTTCGGCATGGTCGAGCATAAAAAATATAATATCATATTGGTGGAAACTTAATAGTTTTTCAAAAAGAAATGTATTTTCTCAAATGTTAAACAAATCTCTTAATCGTTAACAATTGCGAGCAGGATCGTAATTTTGTCCATATCAATAGAAAAACTAATGAAGAATAATTTATCTCTGTGGTGTGTTTCAATATTGTGGACAGTTTTCGTGTAAATTTAATTTTAAAAACTTCTAAATTGAAGAAACTGCACGCTGCAAGTTGGTTACAACAAAGCGCCAGAGAATAGCTCATCTAGCGGGATACACCGAGTTACCTGTTCACTCACTCACTCTCATTCACTCACGGACTTATTTATTTATTTATTTATTTATTTATTTATTTATTTATTTATTTATTTATTTATTTATTTATTTTTTATTTATTTATTTATTTATTTATTTATTTATTTATTTATTTATTTATTTATTTATTTATTTATTTATTTATTTATTTGTTTGTTTATTTATTTATTTATTTATTTATTTATTGTTCGCTCTGTGTGTATATAGAGTGTATCACGAGGTTTTTCCCCCGGTTTATTTAGGTGATTCCTGGTGTTATTTGGAACAAAAAATGTAAATACAGTAATGGGGTGACATTCATAATTAAGGAGTTACGGCAATTTGAAAAAATCAGAAAAAACTGTTTTATTTGAGGATGTCACTGATAAAAATGGAAATCATAGAATGGAATACAAACAAGTGTTTCATTCTGTACCAGTCTCTTGCATGTAGAGTGGATTTAAAGCAAATGTTCAAAATTTCCTCCCTGCATCTGAAGGCAAAGATTCGCACGGGTGTGAACCACGCGTGTAGCATTTCGTAAATTCACATGTAAACAACGACTGCAGTATCAACAACGTGCTTGTTGTTATGGGAACGTACCACTCGCTTCGTTTATCTACTGCTTACTGTTTGATCGTTGCAGTCAGTCCTGCGCAAACATGTCTAGCGCTATATACACCATGGCATGTTTCGAAAATCTGTTGTAACTCCTTAATTATGAATGTTACCCCATTATTGTATTTACACTTTTTGTTCCAAATAACATCAGGAATCACCTCCATAAACCGAGGGAAAACCTCGTGATACACTCTGTATACAAGTTACAAAATGAACTGTAAATAACATAATTAATTTCAGGGAGGTATTATTTGAGATATTTCAAACATAAAAGTGTAATATAATGTTGCTCGTTTTTGCATCCTTTTCGAGGTAAAAATGATTTTATATAAAATATTTCGTAGCATGTTTTGGGAAGGCCATTGATTTAATTCCCAATATGCTCTCAACTTAAGAGAGCATTGTATTGTGATAATAAATCATTGTTGAAAGAATTTTAGTTTTTTCCTTTAAATAAGCAGAAATTTGATCCGGACAAATGTAAAATTTTAAAATTCCCTGTCAGAACGATAAGTTACATATGTTCCGATCAAGTTTCTATATATTTGAACTATAAAACTAAAATTCTTTCAATAATTTATTATCATAATACATTGCTCTCTTAAATGGCTGAGCATATTGGCAATTAAATCAATGGCTTTCACAAAACACGCTATGAAATGTTTCATATAAAACAATTTTGAATCTCGAAAAGAGAGTAAAAACGAACAAAACCTTATTAAACTTTTTTGTTTCGAATATCTCAAAGAATAAACACCTGAAATTAGTGACGTTACTTACCCTATATATACAGAGTAAACCGTAAGTAATGCTATTAATTTCATGGAGTACTCTTTGAGATATTTCAAACATGAAAGTTTACAATTTAGCTCATTTCTTCTTCCTTTCCGAGATAAAAATTTATATGAAACATTTCGCCATAGGTTTAATTTCCAGTATGCTCAGTCAATTTAAGAGAGCACTGTGTTATTAATTTTAGTTTTGAGCTCTAAATGTACAGAAATTTGATTACTAATGACTGCACAGATTCACTTAATGATTGAACAGCTTAAATTATTTACTTATTAGAAGAACAGTTGACGAAATTCTAGCCGCTTTTCTATAAAATAGAAAATAAATGCAGCCATGCTCAGCTTTTATTAAGGTCCCTGGACCAAATAACGCCATCCATACCTTTAACGCCACTCTATTAAAATATGTAAACGACACAAGTTTTCGGTAGTGCACTACTGTAGCCTGCATTCGCTTGCAATCTAGTGATGAAATGAGTTACTAGCTGTCCGCTGACATTTACGAGTGACATGATATTTCATCATTTTCCTGTTGTGTGTTGATAGTGAATGGCTGTTCTTATATCAAGGTAAGAGGCAATATTTTATTTTGTGTGTTGAGGAAATAATAACTATATTAAACTATATATTTTCGTGATCCTTAAACATTCTTCTATGTACAGAAAGTATTTGCTATCTATAAATTTTGAAAATGTTAGAGAAACAGGCATGTCATGTTATCAAGTACTCAGTAGCGCTTTAACGCCATGTAGCGTTAAAGGTCTACAGACAAAATTTTAGGTTATGTTAGTACTAAGGCTGACAATACAGCATCAGTGTGAAAACATCAGGAAAATCACTAAGCTTTCAACTTACAAATGTTCAGAATGTGCAGTGATGATATTGGTTCAATTGCTTATTGAACTCTTATTTTTTTTATTTTACATAACTTAATTTTTTTGTTTTACTTACTGGAAAACATTCATATTAAACTAAGGTAAATGCTTTTGTGTTTAATAACTTTCTACTGTGTCACATTGTCTCTTTTTTTTAAAGTAAGGAGTCACTGGAAAACATATTTTCCTAATCCATCTGGTGTTTCAGTTTCAGATCAAGAATCTTTCATTAGTATTGAGTGATTTTATATCTTTTATTAACAGAAACTCAAATTCAGTCGCTTAGTTCTATTTGTGTTGCTTAGGAAAAATAATTCATTAACAATTGTAAGTGTATAGGTTACTAGAAAATAGGTGGCGTTAATTGGACAACCTATTCCTAATAAAGCCAGTTTACAAAGTTTTCCTATTTGAGTTCTAATTCTTATTCGGTATATAATATATCCATTTGCATTGTGCTATTTTGTACAGATAAGATTACAGTTTCTATTTCATAATTTTCGTGTTTGTACATAACTTATTTCCAGAGCAAAAGTGACTGAAGTGTTAAGGTGGCGTTATTTGGTACGTGTACCTTACTCAAAAAATAATCCTCGCTTTCACGTGGGTTTGAACCGAGAACCTAAGGTCTATTAGCAAGCTGTTTGGATACATAACGGAAAATATTAGCATTTTCCTACTTCTTACTCCATCTACCTTTCGCGCACAAAACAAAGAAACGAACACATGAAAGTATGAAACATCTGAAAAACGTACAATGAAATTCAACCATGCGTAAGCACGTCTGTTTCGAACTCTTCCCTTTTTACCACAGTCTCTGTTCTCCGATAAGAATAAATGAATCTCTAGTTTGAATTATACTTTTTTATACCCGCTTCTGAATTTTGTTCTACCAGTAACGTCACTTTAACATCCATGACGACTTTTTTCTCTCACGATGACTAGTTTCGATCCCATATATTGTTAATTAAATGAAATACGATAGACTTCTGGGGTAATTTACCTCTGTTATTAACCCAGAAAGTAATATGAGACCGAATGCACTTCATTTGAACTCAAACGTCCGGAAAATTGCTGTGAGGCTGTTTATTACAGCGTACATCATTCAGTCCGTCTCTCGCATTGTTCTTCAGTCCGTGTTGATCGGGTGAAGTAAAGCGACTCGTGTACTGGACAAATAACTCTGCTACTGAAAACGTTTTCAAGCCTTTCCGGCACACATTGCTCTTCGGGGGGCTCGAACAAAACGAGGATGAAAGAACGGACGGACCATGAAAAGTGACAACTACGGATATAAAACGTTGTCTCCTGACTCGAGGTCAATTCCCCCCCGAGACGCGGGCTCATGAACACTTGCCGTATCGGGTACGTCCAATGATAAACACTCCTCAACATAATGTTGTATCATTAAATACTTCTACTTTCGTGTTCACTATTATACAAAGCATTGTCATACTACGAAACAATGAATTTTCAAATTTTCGCAGAAATAGAACCTTCGTATTTCAGACACGCATTACACCGAAAAGATGTTTTGTGTTACGTCGCTGTCTTTCTGTGTATATAATATAATATAATATAATATAATATAATATAATATAATATAATATAATATAATACAGAGTGATTCATTATTACGTGTAAATACTTTGTGTGTGTAATGTGTAGGTGAAACTAAGACTAAAACGTTCTATACAACTTCTTCTCAAAACCTCTAGTTCCACAGTTAACGCCATTTTGCGTGGAACTTGTGCTCCCAAACAAAGAAAGGATAACACGCCAAATGTAAACTAAATTGTCACTTTCGTACAGTGCATTTGGACTTCAATACAAAAATAACCAAAGTCACTAAATCCATATCCTCGGCAGTCTAAACTAAACTAAAACCAAACACAGTAAAGAATGTAAAGCAATTTCTTCTAGACTTTACACAATCTTAGTGTAATGCATATTCAGAGTGCTGTCCCTCAACTTGAAGACACACCTGTGCTCGCCGCCTTAGTGATCTCTGAACGTTACACAGCCCGTTCATCGCATTACGAACAATTCCACACGCATGTTCAATTTTCTGTTGTAGTACTTCTAATTAGGTGCAGCAGAGGCATAACTAACGACTTCAGGCGGCCTCAAAGGTAGAACTCCAGAGGGTTCATGTCCGGTGATCTGGCTGGCCAAGGAGTTGGCCTTGCGCGGCCTATCCATTGATCTGGATACGCAGCATTGAGATACGCCCTTACGTTGCGGCAGTAATGCGCAGGAGCACCATCGTGCATAAACCATAAGTTCACTCGCGTTGCAAGAGGGATATCATGTAGCAGACCATGCAATTCGCGTTCCAAGAATGCGCGGTAGATTCCCCAATCAACCGCGGAGGTAGAATTCGAGGTCCGAGTAACTGATTCCCCACATTACCATACCAAATGTGTGGGAGAACAGTAATGCCTATGCAGTTACTACGACGTAGGTGCCATCTACTGGAACTCTGGAATTAAAGGTTTTGAGAAGTTGTATAGAACGTTTTAGTCTTAGTTTCACCTCTATAGTACACACACACACAGAGTATTTACACGTAATAATGAATCACCCTGTATAATATAATATAATATATTTAATTCATTCAGTGTTCTGCCCAAGGGCAGATCTTTCACTGCAAATCCAGCTTTCTCCAATCTTTCTTATTTTCTGCCTTTCTTTTTGTCTCCTCATATGATCATTATTTTAATGTCGTCTATCATCTGATATCTTCTTCTGCCCCGAACTCTTTTCCCGTTCACCATTCCTTCCAGTGCATCCTTCAGTGGGCAGTTTCTTCTCAGCCAGTGACACAACCAGTTCCTTTTCCTCTTCCTGATCAGTTTCAGCATCATTCTTTCTTCACTCACTCTTTCCAACACAACTTCATTTCTTATTCTGTCTGTCCATTCCACACGCTCCATTCATCTCCACATTCACATTTAAAATGCTTCCATGCGCTTCTCTTCACTTCGTCGTAGTATAATATAATATAATATAATATAATATAGGCCTAATATAATGTAATATAATATAATATAATAGCCCTATAACATATAATATAATACAATGTAATGTTACGTAATGTTGTTTAATCAACTGTCCGAAAACAGGTCTGAACCCTACAAGTGATACCAAAAAGGCACAACATATGTGGCAAACAGGCCAGGAGATACTGGGATAAATGTAATGTAATACAAAATAATATAGGTAATCAAGGAGATGCACTATCACTTTTACTTTTTAACTTTTCTCCAGAATATTCCATTAGGAAAGTCCAGGAAAACACGCGGGACAAAATTCCGGCACATCAGCGGCGCTGATAGTATAACCTCGGCAGTTGCCTGCGTCGTTAAATAAAACATAATTTATTTACAGAGAGGATTTGGAATTGAACGGGTTACATCACCTGCTTGTTTATGCGGATGACGTGAATATTTTAGGAGAAATCCACAAACTATTAGGGAAAACACAGCATTTTTACTAGAAGCAAGAAAGGAGAAAAGTTTGGAAGTAAATCCCGGAAAAGAGAAAGTATATGATTATGTCTCGTGACCAGAACATAGTACGAAATGGAAATATAAAAAAGCAAAGGGAGATTCGGTTCTACAGAGACTCGGCAAACTTTAACCGAACATAAGGTCTCTGACCTTTTTTTTTTTTTCAACGGACTCGGTTATTATAGTTTACATTCTTCACTTCCACGTATTATTGAATGCTTAAGGGAGTAGGGCGAAGTTTGTAGTATCTTGATATCCCTTCTCATGTTCGAACATTGCACGACACTAAACTGAATTCTACCAAGAACAGGCGTTCAAAATGTTGTCCATGCATCTGAACGCAACGTTGTGCTCTTCTCTGTAGTGAACTGCGAATCCTCTTGGGTAGTCCTGGATCACTCCTTATTTGCTGAAAGGCACGTTCCGTTCAAAATCGCAATTCCTGAAGTGTTTTGACCTCAGAAGTGTAAACCAGGCTTTTTACATGACCCCAAAAACAAAAGTCTAACAGGATTTAAATCTGCTGACCTAGGAGGCCACGGTAGAGGTACAGGTCTTCATCTGCCTAAGGGAATATCGCATGATCAGTTAATTTACGGACCAATATTTATTGGAGACCTCTTGCTTCTTTCAGTTTGTACTTTTCATCTGCAAATAATAATAATAATAATAATAATAATAATAATAATAATAATAATAATAATAATAATAATAATAATAATAAATATAATAATAATAATAATAATAATAATAATAATAATAATAATAAAATAATGGCTTTATTTAACCTGGCAGAATTAAGGCCGTTGGCCTTCTCTTAGACTCAACCAGGACTAAAATTTGCTTACATAGTTGAACATAAAACTGGATCGGAATTAAGTAATTACATACTGATACAATTTAGGTATATAATGAGATCAAAAGAGGTAGTTACATAAAATTTACTTCATAAAATAAAAATAAATATAGTAGAATACATATTAATGTTGTTAGAATCAAATACGAATCACATAAAAACAGAAGCCGATAATTCAATAAAAAAAAGATGTACACAGTAAAAATAAAAATAAACACATTAGTATACATATTAGTATTAGATTACAATTAAGCAGGATTTACATAATTAAACCAGAAACCGACAATTAAATAAAATGTACAGAAAAAATAGATTAATAATAAAAAACAACACAGTGGGATACATATTGGCGTTAAGTGTGATAAATAAACACGATTTACATGATCATAAAATAAAAATAAGAAACAAAAAAGAAAATGAAAAATAAAAATAAATACAGTTGAACACATTCTATTAAATATTTGCAACGCGTTAGGTCTGGCAGCTCATCATGAGGTATTTTTCTAATTTACATTTAAAGGAAATTAAAGTTCGGCAGCCCTTGACTTCAGGCGGCAGAGAATTCCAGTGGCGAGAAGTAACAACAGTGAAAGATGAAGAATAAAGAGATGATGTGTGCAGTGGTATTTCTAGCGTGCTATCATATTGTGACCGAGTATTTAAGTTATGATACCGAGAAAGACTCTGGAATCGGACAGATAAGTA
The DNA here is from genome assembly GCF_040183065.1 of Periplaneta americana. Taxonomy (NCBI): domain Eukaryota; kingdom Metazoa; phylum Arthropoda; class Insecta; order Blattodea; family Blattidae; genus Periplaneta; species Periplaneta americana. The sequence continues at coordinate 150,054,174 of NC_091128.1, forward strand.
AGAGGGAGTAGAGGTGTGCAAAATTCGGTATAAGAGAGAAAGGGAATGTAACTTTCTCCTCTCATTTAACCTGAGCCACAATAATTTATCGAAAGAAGGCGAAATGTGATCGTAGTAGTATTGACTATCACTTTTGAAACACCCTGTATACGTTTACCCAAGAGGGCAAAATGTGAGGACATGAGAATGTGTGAACCTGAACAGACTATGATTACACCTCACGTTAATCTAGGTCATAACCCTTCACGTTCTGCTACACCACCACTACCACCATTAGTACCATAGCGAAACGTAAAATGTTTATCTGCAGAAGCAGAAGCCTGAATACGGTATTTTGAAGTAATGTGCATTACAATAAAACGAAGCAAAACCAAACGCGTTGCTACAGAGAAATGTAAACTGCGTGACCTGACCCGGCTTTTATTATGCGACTGGGCGATCGGAAAACGAGACCTGCTTCCAGAATTCTTTGTAGCTAGCGACGGAAACTTCAGAAGCACTGCACTTGTCAACACCTCAATTAGTAGTCCACTGAAACATAAATTTCCTGCATTGTGTAGGTTATTAACCTTTCACGATGAATACCGAATTAAACTGAGGAGGAAATAAAATTGACTATTAAGAACAGTATCTGTAGTAGGCCTATGTAGATATAAAATAGCAACGAATTATCTTACTTACTTACTTACAAATGGCTTTTAAGGAACCCGAAGGTTCATTGCCGCCCTCACATAAGCCCGCCATCGGTCCCTATCCTGTGCAAGATTAATCCAGTTTCTATCATCATATCCCATCTCCCTCAAATCCATTTTAATATTATCCTCCCATCTACGTCTCGGCCTCCCCAAAGATCTTTTTCCCTCCGGTCCCCCAACTAACACTCTATATGCATTTCTGGATTCGCCCATACGTGCTACATGCCCTGCCCATCGCAAACGTCTGGATTTAATGTCCCTAATTTGTCAGGTGAAGAATACAATGCGTGCAGTTCTGCGTTGTGTAACTTTCTCCATTCTCCTGTAACTTCATCCCTCTTAGCCCCAAATATTTTCCTAAACACCTTATTCTCAAACACCCTTAACCTATGTTCCTCTCTCAGAGTGAGAGTCCAAGTTTCACAACCACACAGAACAACCGGTAATATAACTGTTTTATAAATTCTAACTTCCAGATTTTTTGACAGCAGACTAGATGATAAAAGCTTCTCAACCGAATAATAACATGCATTTCCCATATTTATTCTACGTTTAATTTCCTCCCGAATGTCATTTATATTTGTTACTGTTCCTCCAAGATATTTGAATTTTTCCACCCCTTCGAAGGATAAATCTCCAATTTTTATATTTCCATTTCGTACATTATTCTGGTCACGAGACATAATCATATACTTTGTCTTTTCGGGATTTACTTCCAAACCGATCGCTCTACTTGCTTCAAGTAAAATTTCCGTGTTTTCCCTAATCGTTTGTGGATTTTCTCCTAACATATTCACGTCATCCGCATAGACAAGAAGCTGATGTAACCCGTTCAATTCCAAACCCTGCCTGTTATCCTGAACTTTCCTAATGGCATATTCTAAAGCGAAGTTAAAAAAGTAAAGGTGATGCAACGAATTATCTAGAAATTATAAATGCTGCAGTAACTGAAATGAAAGCTGAAATAAATTACCATAGTTTTAGGGCAATAACACAAATTACGGATTTGATAAAGTTATTAGAGTTGAAATGAATTCAGTTAAATACGATTCTCTTCGTGTTACAGATTAGGCTATGTTTAATTATCAAATGTTATTAAAAATAATAATTTAAATGTGTAAAACAAGTAAATCTAAGATACTTTGAATATGCTTTCGAAAGTAGGTTAAATACTATTAAGAAAGTCACCGGCGTAGCTCAAGCGGTAGCACGTTTGCCTGGTGATCTGAAGTTACTATCGGGCGTGGATTCAATTACAGCTTGGACTGATTACCTGGTTAGATTTTTTTCCAAGGTTTTCCCCAACCACAAGGCGAATATTAAGTAATTTATGGCGAATCATCGACCTTATCTCGCCAAATACGAGTACCATCTCGCTATTACGAATTCCATGAACGCTAAATAACCTAGTAATTGACACAGCATTGTTAAATAACCAAGTAAGAAGAAAACTGTTAAAAGCTCTCATAATCAATATATGAGTTAAATTGAATGGCAAAAGAATACAAGGGCAAATCGCAATACAGCGAACGTAGAAGCTCCGCCCACGACCCCTTCCACTTTTCTCCTACTAGCTCAACGGACACTCTACGTGATAGGCGAGTGTTGTGTCGAATGCAGATTTCATGTGGGTGGGGATAACTTCCCCTACTGGCGTTCGCTATATTGCGATTTATACGAATACAATATCTCCAGTCTACAAACAAAGTAAATGATGGAATTTTGGGGTAAACACAATATAATAACATCCAAGATTGTAAAAAGAAAACGATAGCACTATTAGATTCACAAAGCTGTTGTTCACTTCTTGGTGATACAGTTTCCCTGAAAATTACGAAGTTTCTAATTGTTATTTATTCCAAGGCCATTGACACAGAGACAAGTTTGTTTTACTGGTTGTTTTACGTTGACAGCTACGTTACTACTGTTCATTCGGTAGATATATAGTCCAATATCACAGAACTTAACAGTTTCGATACGAATTTCCTACCTCTGTTATTATTTCTATGAAAAAAAAATGAGAAAGATAACAATCAATGTCGCCAGTAATAAATAAATATACCCGCATTACAGAATTTAAAATTTCATCCCCCTCTAATGTAAAAAGCACTAGATTTAGCGGGAAACTGCTTATACTGCCAAATATGAGGATAATTTATACTTAATCTACTTCATCACTTTCCTCAATAGTATTTTTACCGGTCTCAATAATATTGTCACCTATCGACAATAAGCTGAACTATTCCAAAGTTTATCAATTTGGTATATCTTTGGTTCTGATATATTCTGTGGTTAGAAAGTACGCTTACACGATCAGAAAATTGGAGGTCAGATAACTTTGAATGCGTTGCTGCACAGAAATGTAAAGCTGCGTGATTTGACACCGACTTTTATTATGCGACTCGCCGATCTGCTTCCAGAATATTTTCTACCTCGCGATGCCCCGTTCACACGGATTCTTCAGTTTCTTCACGTAAGATATCAAGATCATTCCTTTTGATCTCGATTCTATTATAATTCCCAGATCGCCGGCTGTCGACGAACGGAGAGGACTAGTGCAGAGACGCGTGGGTTTTCGTATTCGATATGCAGTGAATCTTAGTGTAGTCAGCTGGTGTGAGTTGGGAATACGCCTAGCTAAAGGTCAACATAACAATTCTCTCATTTGAATATAACGCTGGATTTTGCTCTCTCATTTCAGGATAACTTAACCTAATCTGCCAGTAATGAATGGATCAGGACCAGCTGGATGTTACAATAAAACTGTAAACTGCAACCCTTGAGATACCCTATTGGAAGAAGTGAAATTTAAAATTATAAACAATTGATGTAAGTCCACAGGAGTCCACCACTATGAAGTAACGGTTAGCCTGCGTGCCCTGAAACGAGCGGACCCGGGTTGAGACAAGTTACTTGGCTGGAGTTTGAATAACTTTCGGCGTTGGACCTCGCACTCATTTCGCCTTCATTAGTATCATTCCATTAATCGTCTTTAATAGTTACGTACAGGTTAACCAGGACGACATGGTGGATGTGGTTCCGGGATTCGTCTACAGATGGCATCTGTCTGTGGGAGCTGCACATAGCAGAGAAGCAGCAGGGGCTTCAATAAGAGGACTGCGGTTAGATCGGGGGAGTGTAGCTCCCTCGGATAGATGGCACTTTGATGAATTGTGGAATCGACGGCGGCATGGCCTTCTGGTTGAGGATGCAGCAGATTCAGGCACATGAATTGCGAACAGATGCCATCGATCTGAGGAGGCTGCAGAATAACATCACAGACAGACGGAGGAACGGTTTCCAATCAAACAGAATGCTGTGGCTGAATCGATACGATGGCACCATGCAGTAAATTATGCGCTTGAAGAGCGACCCTAAATGAACTTCAACAATCATTGCAACATAAGGAGGTTGCACAATAAGCCTAAGACTGATGTGCTTGCCTGCTGTCCCTCTCCGGAGAAAAAAAAAGTCCAAGGAAGTCAGAATTCGCTACATCTCAAGTGACATATATTCAGCGACTCCTAACTGACAGGTAAACTTCACATCGTTTACAAGGGGTCGCAGTTGTACCTATAGGTTTATTAGTAGAGCAAAGTATAAAAAAGGAAAATAAATGGCAGTATATTTTCTGTGCCATGTCCTGACATCTTTACTAGACTACATTTTGGAGCACACTGTGCACTTCAGTCTGCGAACCCGCATGGTGAATGAGTTGTACAGAAGTTGGACAAAGCGACTGTCGTGGACATTCAATTAATGTTGTGCTTTGTGATGCAGCAAGACTAGTCCACAATGGGGCGGCCTTAAGCATTGTCACTGCATCTCACTCAACAGAGGAACAGAGTCCTGGCACTTGAAATCTGACTTGACGGGGTGCGAACAGATTTTAATATCACGGAGGAAAACCCAATATATTCCTGTTGCCAGAATATACTACCTACCGGTACTCTTCTATTTTTCATAAGTATGCAATGACACAAGTATTTAGATAGGCTAATTAGTTGGGAATCACTGCAAAGAGAAATTGTGTATCAGGCGAATAAATTAGCAAGAATAGTTGGCTGTATGAAATGTTAAATGTTATGTTTTATTTAACGACGCTCGCAACTGCCGAGGTTATATCAGCGTCGTTGTGCCGGAATTTTGTCCTGCAGAAGTTCTTTTACATACCACTAAATCCACTGACATGATACTATCACATTTAAGTACACTTAAATGCCATCGACCTGACCCGGGATCGAACCTGCAACCTCGGGCATAGAAGGTCATCGCTATACCAACTGCACCAACCAGGCCGACGGCTGTATGAATGATATAATGTGGGAAAATAAGTACCTAAGAAGGTGTCAATACTCAAAACGTAGAAAATTGACATTGGAAATTATTTGTTTTTTGAAGTCAAAATGAAGAATTTATTTTAAAAATTTAAAACAGTGTCCTAAAAAAGTAATACTACTACTACTACTACTACTACTACTACTACTACTACTACTACTCGAAGTAGCTATGATTGTCAATATAACGCGTTTATTTAAAAATGATATTTTAACAACAATTTGCAATAGTTCATCCGCGGTCGATATGAGCCACGTTGTCGCTAATGACTCGGAAACATTTCGATCCCAGTCCAGTGCTTGCAATCTGTGATGAATCTTCTCCGCCGTGTGAACATGTGGGAATGTGATAAGCAATGATTTATGGCCTGTCACAGATGATCAGCGTTCTCAAGTGTGTCACGGACTTCGTAGGACTCGGTTCTCGGTCTTGGCATGGAGGTCTGGTAATTTGAAGCCATGATCTCTCCTCAATTTTCTGCGTGTGTACGACAGGAATGATTGAAACGCCTTTCAAATAAATATACTATTGATGTATGTGTCTAATCACTGGTCATTAAAGGAATTTGGGGCGGTTGCACGAATAGACCAGAAACATTCCATAGCCCAGTCATGTCAATAGATTCCCATAGGAGCAAGCGCGCGCTTTAGAGCTCAGGAGAGCCTGAGCGCTTTACAGCGGATAGGAAAGAGACAGACGAAAGAGGTAGTATATGCCACTTGGTCGAACTATGTTCAGGGATGGCCAGCACTGATTCAATAGATAAAGGAAAGAGAACTTATTAAAACTGTATCCATGGTAATTTTTAGATCTGTCTGAGAAGTTTAAGTGCATTATAAGAATGAAAGTTTTAATTTTAATGCTCATTTTTCACAAGTTTGATTTTTTTATTGAAAAGAAATATTTTCTCAACTTTTTTTAATAGAAAAGTAAAATTTTCAGATATAGGCCTTTAATTTAGTAGCCTTACAGAATGTTTTCGTAAATCTAATAAACCGTAAATAGGGGAGAGTTGCCGAATTTGGACCGTTGCCTAAATTGGAACGCAGTTGTATTTCCATATATAGAAGTATTTCAAACATTTCAGATGGCACCACTGCTTGCTGACGCTGCCTAAGGTACTCATCTTGAAGTTCAGTGAGCTGCAGCCATCTTAGCGAATAGGATTGCCGTTAATGTGTTTTGGTGTTTTCGCTTACAATTTTTACGCTACGGATCTTAAGCTTCTATATACACTAGGAGTAAGTAATAATTTCTATAATATACGTTACAAGTATTTTTAATTAGCTACTATCTGTAGTAGTAACTAGTATTTAATTTCATGTGTTTGTTTAGTTTCGTCTGTTTGCATAAGTGAACAAGTTGCCTAGGTTGGACCTCTGCGCGTTGCCTGGATTGGACTGGTCCAATTTAGGAAACTGTTAGTATTTTTTTTTCAACATGAATATAAAGCATTATATTATGGTCAACGTTAAGAAAAAGTAGTATATTGGGGGATTTATGTTTCCAGGATATCAAAAAGGGGAGCCTACCAGAAGTTAAATGATACTTTGAAGATGGCGGTAGCAGCATAAAGAAATGGTGACTATGGACTCAACGAGCGTGGTCTCGTATATGGAGTGCCATAGGGACAGTGCTATCCAGTTTTTCGACCCGCTGAAAAAAAAACTGTCGATGAGAATGGTATCACAGCAATGGTATCACGTTGACGAATCTGGATATACAACGGTGTAAAAGAGGCAACAGAAAGTTATAGCTCAGAAAGAGAAACACCAAGTTGGAGCCGTAAGTGGTGAAAGAGGTGTAAACACCACAGTAGTCTGTGTTATCAATGCGGCGGGGTTCTTTATACTGCCACTGGTAACTTTCAAACGCAAGAGGAAATCATGTCACCTTTTTATTTTTTATGTCTATGTTTCCTTAATCACAGGAGTTTCCTAGCCAAACAGAGACTTTCCTATTCTATGTATCATTTTTGCATTTTTTTTTTTTAGTCGTCCTCTAATTTTGAAATCGGCTATGTAACCGAGACTAGCAACTAATATAAAACTAATTCAGTGCAAAGAGAAATATTCTGAGTGTAACAATCAGCTTGAATGCAATAGTGTTTCTGTAATTAATTTATCTTGTTTTCCTTTAATTTTTCACCAAAGTTCAGAGAATTGTGTAACTTCTTTCACCAAATGTTAATACCTGATACATTTTTAACGTAAAATTTGGTGAATTAAAGATATTTATAATAAATACCTTTCTTCTACTTATTTGTTTACTATTAGTAATGTATTTTTGCGAGGTCCAAATTGGGACACTATGAGTCCAAATTAGGCAACTGGTTTCCCAATTTGGACCGTTTCCATGATTTTGATTTTACCTTTTTATATTTATTAGGAATTGTGTAATTTAAAATATAACACTATAAGATGAAAGTATATAGAATGTAGAATATACTAGAACATATTCTGATTTAATTTAATCATTATTAAAGACATGGGATTAAAAAACAAAAAACTGGTCCAATATAGGCAACCTTCCCCTACGTATTACTGAAGATAGTGTATTGAAAATTTTGAAATTTTTCTCTCGAAATTATTCAAATCAACTTTACAGGGAGTTATACCTGAAATCTTGATTTGCATAATACACGTCACTGTTCGTTAACAGAAAGCCACAATTTAAGTCACATAGAGTTAGTGTGCACTCGAAGTTGGTTGCTTGACGGTTGTCAGCCCACTTTGAGGTCTGTGGATATAGAGGGAAAAATTGGATCGGTGTCGGTTAGAGTTCCCGAGTAGCTCAGTGGTAGAGCGTTGGTACGTTAAACCAAAGGTCCAGGGTTCGATACCCGGCTCCGGAACAATTTTTCTCTCGAAATTATTCAAATCAACTTTACAGGGAGTTATACCTGAAATCTTGATTTGCACAATTTTGAAAATATTCGCATGGAAATTGTTTGTAAGGAAATGAATTAACAAAGCAACTACTGTTACATCATAAGCAAAAGATACGTGCCCACGTGTTGTAAAAATGTTAGCTCTATAGCTTCAGCATATTTCGAGAAAATAATTTAATATTCTGATGATAAGAAGTTGCTCACAAATATCACCTTAAAACCATAATGCGATAAGAATTTTGTTATGGAATATTAGTTACAATGAAAACATATACAGCATCTAGGTAACTTTGCTTTGTACTGTAATATCGTTTTGATTAGTTTATTGATTACTTTTATAAGACTAAAGATACCATCAATATCAATTCCAACTTATCATGTCATACTCAGTCTCTTTTTTTGGGATATCACTTTCTTTATGAATGATGTGTTTCATCCATTTAGTACAGTATAGTTGTACTACTATGGAATTTATGTGAATATTCCTTCTTAACTCTCTATTATGTTATTAACATTTAAAATGCAACTGCAATATTAAGAAATTGGTATTAGTACTTTTGTTTTACAGACAATATAGATAATATCAAACAGAAAGAAGCCATATGAAAATAACGACATAAAATTTCACGTTCCGTTTGAAGTTTGTGCACCACTGTTTCCTTAATTCAACAGGCTGCTTATTCATACAACCCTTCCTCTTTCCATACTTAGCGCTTGATGCCCGCACACGACGTCAAGGTCAGAAAAATGCGCTTGCTTTGACATCACTGTCATAGCCTAACGAACATACATACACAATTCTCAGAGTCTTTTCAAATTAAATTACTGATGCATACATGTAAGTACACGTAATTCGACTCTGCATTTCGATTCACGTTACATTTGGTTAGCCGACAGTGGTAGAGCACGATGAACGCGTATCATTTCAATTGTGGTCGATAGGATTTGATTTCTGGTCAGGGAGGTACAATTTGCGGTGGAAAATAATCGCTAATTGGTCAGGCTTTGTCGAAATGTTTCCATCTACTGTAATTTCCATCACTGTCTTCTATATGATATGACATTTGCGATCTATCAACCAACCACCGTCATACTATGATTTTCGTATGTAAACGGACACCACAGGTAAATAAACCACGATCAAATATAGCTTATGTACATTAATATATTGTAAAGTAACGAATGATAATCAGTCAGGAAACTTATCTTTCATTAACGGATCGAATTAACCATTGATTTCAATATTTTAATCAGTGCTATTGAAATTAGCCTAATGCTCAATTTGATCCGTTAATAAAAAGATAACTAGAGAAGAATAAAGAAGTGTATATATTATTTGTGGACCTAGAAAAGGCGTTTGACAGAGTGAATTGGAATAAACTGATAGGAATCATAAAGAAAATTGGCGTGGATTGGAAACAGAGGAGGCTGTTCTGTAACTTTTACATGAAACAACGAGTCAAAGTCAGGATAGCAGAAGAAATGTCAGAAGGAAGTGAAATAGGGAGAGGAGTACGAAAAGGATGCCCTTTATCACCTACTCTGTTCAACATCTACTTGGAGGAAGAACTGTTTTCAGAACATGGGAAGAGTGATAATAGGAGGAGGAAGAAGAATAAAGTTTGTAAGATTTGCTGATGAGATATCGTTGTTAGCAGAAGAGGAGATGATACTAAGGGATATGCTACTGGAGTTAATGACAGCTGTGAGCAGTACAGAATGAAGGTAAATGTCAATAAGACGAAGACCATGGACATAGAAAGAAAAGTAAAGAAGGTAAACTTGCGAATTGTAAATGAGGCAGTAGAGCAAGTGGATAGCTTCAAATACTTGGGTTGTACTATAAGGAGTAACATGAGCTGCTACGAAGAAGTCAAAAGGAGAATAGCAATGGCAAAGGAAGGTTTTATTAGAAAAAGGAGCACCTTGTGAGCACCTTCGTATGGAGTATAGCACTGTATGGGGTAGAAATATGGACATTACGATGAAGTGAAGAGAAGCGAATAGAATCATTTGAAATGTGATATAGACAAGAATTGAGCGTGTGAAATGGACAGACAGAATAAGAAACGAAGTTGTGATGGAAAGAGTGGATGAAGAAAGAATGATGCTGAAACTGATCAGAAAAAGGAAAAGAAATTGGCTGGGACACTGGTTGAAAAGAAACTGCCTAGTGAAGGATTCACTGGAAGGAAGACTGAACGGGAGAAGAGTTCGGGGCAGAAGAAGATATCAGATGATAGACGACATTAAAATATATGGATCATGTGAGGAGACAAAGAGGAATGCAGAAAATAGGAAATATTGGAGAAAGTTGGGTTTGCAGTGAAAGATGTGCTCTTGGGCAGAACACTACATGAATAAATGAATTGTCTTGTAGCCCCTAATATTTGGTGAAAAGGAATTCCATTGACGCAAGGTGGAGAATGTAAAAGATGAGTAACAAGATGTTCTGTAAAGCGATATATTGTACTTAGCCACAGATAAGTGATCTGGTATTTAAATAGCGGAATAGGGGGTCGGTTACATGTCTTGCTCTCATGGGGAGTAGAGTATACTAGACTAATAAAAGATTTGATTGTTCCTCTCAATGCGAGAGGACATAGAACATCACCTGTTGAAGTTCAAGAAGTTATTACATGGATCATGATAACTATGTTAATAAGTTAGGTTAGGGTATATGTTGTATTTCGTATATACCACTTACATATTAATCTATGTGTTTTATGGAGAGTGATTGGATTTTAAATGTTGGTGAGGGGGGTGCAACCTACAAAGTAAAGTCTATTTTGCAAAGAACGTACGGCCAAAAGACGCTTGGACTGGATTTTCAAATTCAAATTCAAATTCAAATTCAAATTCAAATTTATTTACAATTTACATTTGAATTGAATACATATGAATAGATACCCGAAATGAGCATAATGCTCGTGCTCGGGTACAGTCCAGTAGTCTACATAAATTTTACAGGGTTCAAATAATAATGCTGATGATATAAATAATAGTAACAATAATAATAATAATAATAATAATAATAATAATAATAATAATAATAATAATAATCGTGACAGAAATGATACAAAGATAGTAATACAAAATAATTAATTAACAATAATAATAATAATAATAATAATAATAATAATAATAATAATAATAATAGTAATAAAACAAAAATATTTACAATAATAAAATAAATACTAAGACGGATAAAATAAAATATGAAACCACTAGCGAGAGTTAACACAACTTAAGTAAGCATATAATAACCGGAAAAAATGCCAAACTCGAAAATCAACAGAAAAGTTCGTTGTATCGCAGACGACAGCAACCGCCGTATTGGCATTGTGTTATGCATTAATGGTAGCAGTGGGGAGCTGAAATTCTACGTAAGTGCCATTCTCTTCGAATCTTCTCGTACAATCATGGGAAGTTAATGCTGCAAAAACAAAATGTCTACTAGTCAAACTGTTCATTATTACCAGGATAAATACAAATAATACTGAAATATATTAATCGAGTTTCAGTTATAGATCTCTCCTTTTGTGCACGAGGTATCATATCAACATATTTTATGACTGGCGGGGAAAATATAAATTTCAATAACTTTCTAGTGACAAGATATAGGAGTACATTCTCTAAGAGTATGTATAACTGTTGAATAAATCCACACCTATCTATCTATATCCATTGCCGTTGTCCGAGTTTGAACTCACGGACTTCAGATGTGATTACAAGCGATTATCAACATATAAAAAAAGGAAATTGATTTACTTTTTATTTTTTATACATGGTATTCTACGCTATATTCAAAGTGTGGCAATAATACATTTGAGGAGATGCGATATTCCTTGATTTATTCGGCATGCTTAGTCTCTGGGCCAATTCAAGGCAGGTTATATATAGGTTTCAAGAAAAAAATTGAAATTCCTTACCCGCCGTTGAATCTCTCTACAATAAACAAACTGTGAGGCGACTGGCACCGAAATAGAAGGGTTCGCAAGACGCATTGCAGATATTCGTTTACTTTTTAAAATGGATCTGTGGCTGTGAAGTTCATGAAATAGAACGTATGTCAGGAATTGGAGATGACACAAGACGTAATGAATGAATACACCGTCTAGAGCAGCGGCGACCAAAACTCGAGCTGCTGTGATTACATGTGACAGACAGCCTACGAAGTAAGGAGACGGAGGAAAGGTACTTGGCATGAAAACTACAACCAGTGGTGGTTCGTGTACTAACATCTTGATCAATCCCGCGAATAAAAATTTCAAGCTTTGCTGTATCAGTAATGTCACTGCTGTCATCAAGAGCCAGTGAATAATATACGATATTTCTTGCTTCTTTTTTAGCCTTCTTCTTGAATATAATCAGGAATTTTCTAAATTCTTCTCTCGATATTTAGTCGAGAAATTCGTAGTTTTTCAAAATTAAAAACTTCTTATGGACAAGTTATTTAAGCTAGTTTAATCATTACTCTTTTGAGAAATTCTGTTCTATTAAAAGGCTTTAGAGTATAATATATTTCAAACTCCATTATGTAGCTGACTTCCTTACATTTATTTATCTCATCTTTCTCTCCCTGGCTATGATTTAAGACATGTCAATTCCTGGCGTTTAACAGTTCGTTGGCACATAATATTGAATCAGTTTTTCTAAAATGTTATTATTAAATGGATAACTAATAAATAGTTATCCTCATCTAAAGATTAAGAAGATTAAAATTGAGACGAAACTTTATAACTTTATCCTTCTAGGGAGAAGATCTAAAAAAATCAATATTCATGCACATATAGAAGAATTATAGAAACACATACTTAGTGGTCAGTAAGAATAATAATAATAATAATAATAATAATATATTATTCAGCGTGGCAATTAATATTTCTATATATTTCTAAATTGAACCGTTGAACAAAGTAAACATATTACATCTTGTCCAACAGAACAAAAAAAAAGTTCTCCTCATTCTTTACAAAACCACCTCTTACTGCTTGTATTGGGTTGTTTTACGACGATGTATCAACATCTCAGGTTATTTAGCGTCTGAATGAAATGAAGGTGATAATGTCGGTGAAATGAGTCCGGGGTCCAGTATCGAAAGTTACCCAGCATTTGCTCGTATTGGGTTGAGGTAAAACCCCGGAAAAAACCTCAACCAGGTAACTTGTCCCGACTGGGAATCGAACCCGGGCCACCTGGTTTCGCGGCCAGACGCGCTGACCGTTAATCCACAGGTGTGGACTACTGCTTGTAGAGACAGAGTTTGTAGAGCAACATGATACTGCCACTGCTTGCCTTCAGTACATGAATGAAAAACACAGCAATATACAGGAAATTCCTCGCACTCGTTTGAACGTCTGCGATTACACGATGTAATCACGACACCCGCTTTGGTCACCGCTGGTCTAGAGCAACTCTGAAAATGTCAGGAATATATTGGCATGACTATGTAAGATCACTAGGCCTAGTGTTTTACTTGTTGGATATCAAAATCATATTATTTTAATAAAAAATTTAACAGGTTCTGCGGAGAAGATGAGATGATATTGCGACAATGACAGAGAAACCGAAATGTAAAAGCTTCGGATATTTTTACCAACGGCACAGTTCGAACACAAAAATCGGGAATCTAAATGGCAAACATGGTAACCACTGGACGTCATAGACGACCTTGGAAAAGAGAAGAAAAGGTATGATAGACAAAAATGCACCTGATAAAGCGGAGATATAGATTACAAACCAAAACTAAGAACAATTAAGTTTCTTTAAACAAGCTTAAAATGTGGCCAGTTTCTCTGTTACACCAGACCTTCCTTTCCACCATTAGGTAGACGTGTAATCACGCGCTTCGTTCTGGTGTGCAGTTTGACGGACTGAGCCACACAAAACCTCGTTAGCACTTGATCTTCATTTTTTAACGATGACACAAGCCTGCTCACTAATGAAGCTGTTCAACAAGGCTACAACTACACGTCCCAAACCGATGAATATAGCCTACCTCAACCAGCCATTTTATTTGTAATGGTTTTCATTTAACAATACAAGTTCGAATCGACGAGAGGCGGCCCTCATTAACAGATGCTTCGCACACTCACTCTCGCATTAATCAGGAATTATAGAATTTGAAATGCGAAGCAATGGTGCTAGTTGCAGCGGGCTGTGACTACTTTTGTTTATCTAGCGCTGTCATGCGTTGGTGAAGCTATTTGTTGTGTGCATTCAGCCTTGACTCTCTGCGCTCCGAGAGCTCACACAACCGCACGCCGGGAGCCAAGAACGAGAACAGCTATATTTTTCAGCATGCTGCGTCGTTCGATCGACTCGGATCTCTTTACCGGAGAAAGTCAGCGCTCGTGTTTGCTGCTATAGTCCCGTCGCTTTTATTTCCGGCAGCCAATCACGTTGCAGGTCCGGCTACATTTAAACGTGTGCGTCTTGTGATTCGCTAATGATGACGTTACGAATTTCCTAAGGCTCGATAAATATTTAATATAACCGCCCGCCATTTTTGCTCTTTTGTTGGCGTTCGCAGAAACCACACGAGGACGTTATTTGCCGTTCAATTATTTTCTCAATTACAGTGCGTTTGATTTATTATCATAGGAGCTACGCCATGATAACGTTTAACGGTGTGGCAAATAGATTCCTCGTCTGGTAGCTCGGCAACAAAAGAACAAAAATGGCGAACGATAGTACCACAGTCTAGTATATACAGTCACGAAACTCAATCGTAGTAAATATTTTATTTATTTATTTATTTATTTATTCATTTGTTGATGAACATAACTGGCAAAGCCCAATTACAATGTTCACGACTAACAAATTAATTGATAAAACATAAACAAGGAAAAGGAAACACACACTTATTAAGAACTGAAACATAATAGAAAAAGGGAAAGAAAAAAGAGAAATTGAAATAATGTGTGAAAGTAGCTTCAAATTAACTAACAACAATATTCTGTAAAATATGATAACAAATAATTCTGTATCTAGAGAAATTCATATTGAAAATATCAACATTCGGATGAGGATGTAATTTATTGTATAACTGTAACATTTGGAAAACTGGGGAATTTTTGTGGGATTCAGTATTTGTCCTTGGTATGTAAAACAAATTTCGAAATTTCGTTTTAAGCTTAGGTGCAAATAATGTTATATAATAAAATAAACCAACACAGTCCAACTTATTGTTAATAATTTTATAAAGAAAGTTTAAAGATTGACAATTTCGTCGAATTTGCAAACTAGTAAAATGGAAATGTTTAAGCATTGTAGCATAACTCTCATAGGTAGGATAATCATTATAAAGTCTGTAATATAACCATTTTAGAAACTTATTTTGAATTTTTTCTAGTAACAGAATATATTTGTTAGTAATTGGGTTCCAGATAACAGCAGCATACTCTAATTTAGATCGAACAATGGAATTATACAAATATGCAAACATTAGATAGTTGCTCACCACTAGGATCGCTAATATCGCCTCATTACAGGAAATGCAAAATAGTACCGGCACAGTCTATTGTTTCTAGCACCCTCAAAACTCAAGCTTCGTGACTGTATATAGTAAACTGTGATAGTACCTACTAGACTTTACAGAGCCTTCACTTCCTAAGGGTACGTACATGTTGGAGCAACGATAAACGATAAAAGAAATGAGCTAGCGACGCTTTGGTATTATCAAAGAATCAAGTGTCCATAACGGAGCAACGAGGACGCGAGAAGAGAACATTTTGATTTATCAATAGAAGATATTCTATGCATCCACTTAATGAAATAAGATATATAGGAAATATCAGCTGCTAAGTTCAAGGTTAATATAACTTAAATACGTACAAAATTAAACCCGTTTCTCATCCCAAAGATAGTATAAATTCGTTGTGTTGTGATTGGTTCTTGTGATCACATAACATATGACGAATAAATACACAACTGATCAATTTGTCAATATCTACAATAATTAATTTAATATGCCGAAATAATAATAAATCGTTTAATATTCGGATATATTGATAACCACCGGTAATTATACAGATTAATATTATCTTAATCAGAGATCATATGAATGACAAGAGCGAAGAAAATGGAACTTTTCATTTTCGTCGCTTTTATCGTGTATCTTCGCTTTTATCGTTACTCCAATATGCACACCTCAATGACAATGCATGCTTCAATTCTCTCTGATATAGCATCGCTGCTTCTTTTATCGTTTATCATCGCTTCAACGTGTACTTACCATAAGACGTAAGCAAAGAAGAGGAGTCACGCCGGGAATAACAGCGTCGCGACTATAGTTTAGACGAATTTTTCAACCAACAGCTGAGGTGCGAAGCTTTAACATCATGTGGAAGCCGCATTAATCGGTTGCAAACCCATCTAATCTTCATTTCATACGAGATGGGCAAAATAAAACTGGCCCGCGGAAAATATATATGAAATATATGAATTTATATGTACTGTATAAGACTGACGCGGAAATGACTCTGAGAATGCAGGAAACCGTGATCTCAATGCAACAATGGGTTCCTGTCACATGTCCACGCAAGCGCATCTTCCGCATGTATAAATATATAAATGTAAATATTACAGATTTTCCGGGCCAATTTTAATTTGCTCACCCTGTACAAGAAGACTCCGCATAGGCTATCAACAAACATAACGCAAAATAGTTCCGCGCCCCGATCCCTGATTATGAGCGTATTCAGAATCTCAGCGCTGAGCAATCTGATGGCATCACGGTGTTCCGAATTTCACCGATGGCACCGGTGCCATCAGCTTGCAGAGGTGGTGGCAGCCTCCATCAGCCGCCATCAGTGAATCTGATTGGTTCTTGTACAGGGCGAGAATTAGTAGACGAATGACATCGTGCACTGTTGTGTCATGGCGGTGTGTTCTGCTTTAGTTCTGCTGTATTGTTTGTAATGAGCACAACGTAAAAACAATATGTTAATGGCTTATGAGCGAACATGTCAACGGACCAGTTATTACTACCGGTTCAAGAAATAAATTGTTTATGCTCTCTTTTCTTTGACTGAGATGGCAGTAAGGAAATTTCGCAAAATTTTGCTAGCGTAGCACAGACAGTTTTGTTCCTAATTCGCTGCAGCGTGACGTCATTGTTGTCCACCGGTCCGGTGAGATTCGGAATACGCTGTATGTCTGTGTGTGTTTCATGCCAACCCACTTCACTTACGTGATACGGGTCACACATACTGCGGATAGGTGGCAGGACTGTGACCCAATTTCAAGTTGCACACCACTTCGGCGGGCCACGTTTATGCATGATATGTATCTGTGAAGAGTTATGTCATGTACTAGGCTGAGTGTTAAGTTTAATATAGAAAATGGGTGAGGATGATGATGGTGAGGAAGGGAGAAGGGGAAACCTGGTGCCGGCACGTAGCCTAGGCCTATTCCTGTCGAATAGCGCCAAGGGGGCCGCCAGGCTTAACGTCCTCATCCGACGGACGAATCACTATCAACAGTGACATATGCCTTCTCTTCATATGCACTGCGGAGAGATTTGTGTCGGAAAATGAAGCCTGCATCGACGGGAATTTATTTATTTATTTATTTATTTATTTATTTATTTATTTATTTATTTATTTATTTATTTATTTATTTATTTATTTATTTATTTATTTATTTATTTATTTATTTATTTAATACTTTACACTTGAGCTACATTAGGCATTGCAGCCCGAAAGAGCAGAAGCTCGTGCTCGGGCGCAGTTCAGATCAGTTATACAAAATATATCACAAAATTAAGAGAATTCATTGAGCACAATAACATTAATAAATGGTAAAATAATACAGCATGTAATAATAGGGTCTATATACAAATAGAAAATACAAAAGTACATAAATATTAGAGTATCAATTTTTAACCCAATTAGCTTAAACAATTAAATAATTAATTAATCTGATTTGTTTCTTAAATCTATATGAGTTAAGTGTATTTAGCTCAGGGTAAGCTCTAATTAATTCATTATATATTTTGGGTCCAAAATTTCTGCTGTGTGTAGATTCCGGATTAAGATTAGACCGATTGTTAATTTCCTGTGTAAATTGCGGAGGAAACTGATGATGTGTGCAGGGGAGAGAAAGAAGTGCTCGTAAATTGTAGAGAGGGGAAAAGAAGCTATCAAAATGGAACAAGTTCCTTTCCACTTTCCCAGATTTAGTGAGTGGATTGGCCGCGGTGCACCCACTGGATGGCCTACTCGTTCTCCCGACCTCACCCCACTTCACTTTAGTGTGTGGGGGCACTTGAACAGCCTGATGTACGAGACTCCAATTGAATCGAAGGAAGAGCTCATCGCTCTGGTGCTTGCAGCTGCTGACGCTCTACAGCACATGCCTGGAGTCTTTGAAAGTGTACGTGTATACGTCGTTGCAGAGTTTGTATTGACGCAGGAGGGCGCACTTTTAAACAGTTTTTGTAAATGATTACAAATTGAAATGATTTTGAGGAAAGGGTGTCGTAAGTAACGTTACAACTGTATTCTTTATTTCTTACGATACAGTACAATTTCTATTTTTGTCATTCAATAACTAGTTTCCGACCTATGGTCATTTAACAAAATACGTTTGTTTTGGTCTCTTGTATCATCCCTAGAAGTCTGAGTATTGAATTTAGATACGCCCTGTAAAATACAGTACTTCTAATCAGGTGTTAGTTGACCAGTAGTTTTAACTCGCATTACTGGTTTCTGTCATTTGTTTAATCGGCCGCTCAAATGGACTCTCTGCTCTTCAAATCCTATGTAAACATATGTTTATCCCGCGGCCGTAATGGACGGACATGAGCCAGCCCTGAAACTTTTCTCCTGGATACTCACGTGATTTCATTAGCAACGAGGTCAGCAAAATGTTTCGTGTCGCTATTGCATAGTCAACAATACAACATTTAGGGGTCCATCGCTGTGGAGTAGCGGTTAGCACGTCTGACTGTGAAACGAGCGAGTTCGGGTTCAAATCCTGGTTGGGAAAAGTAGCATACTTGAGAATATTTCCGGGATTTTCCCTCAACCCATTAAGAGTAAATGCTGGGCAACTTTCGGCGCTGGACCCTGGACTCATCTCGCTAGCATTATCACCTTCATCTCACTCAGAGCTATATCACCACAGCAGTTGATAAGAGTCGTAAAATAATCAAACAATAACATTTGGGGACCACCGGAGCAGTTCAGGCGGCAGACGCGTTTGCTTGCTGATCCGGGGTTGCGAATAATCGGCCTCGTCTCGCAAAAACCATCTCGCTATCAAAAAATAATCGACGCCAAATAACCAGTAGTCGATACAGAGTTGTTAAATAGCCAACTAAAAAAACAGCATTTGGAAGGAATGGAAAGACTTGTGAATATAAAATCGTTTGTTATTCTTGTCCTCTTACATCGAATCATCCTTTTGCTTCTCATAGAGTAGGCCTACTATTATTATTATTATTATTATTATTATTATTAATATTATTATTATTATTATTATTATTATTATTATTATTATTATTAAACGTGTTATTAGAGTGTTAGTTGGGAGACATGAGGGAAAAAGACTTTTGGGGAGGTCGAGACATAGATGGAAGGATAATATTAAAATGGATTTGTGGGAGATGGGATATGATTCTAGAAACTGGATTAATCTTGCACAGGTAGGGACCGATGGCGGGCTTATGTGAGGGCGGAAATGAACCTCCGGGTTTTCTAAACGCCATAAGTAAGTTGTAAGTAAGTATTATTAACCGTGTATTCCACTTGGAGAATAAATTGGACATTCTAACGGTTTTATGTGAACTCGTATAGCTTCTTAACTATTATTCGACTGTTTTCGGGAATTCCGAACACCATTTACCTTAAACACACAATTTTAAGATAGGAAGGTAATACTTTTATGTGAACAGCATCTTCTGTCACACTTTCATATTTGAGGATTCATGAAGAAAAGTCCAGAATAACAGAGAGGGTTTGTAATTGAACGGGTTACATCAGCTGCTTGATTATGCGGATGACGTGAATATATTAGAAGAAAATCCATAAACTGTTAGGCAAAACACGGAAATTTTATTTGAAGCAATCAATGAAATAGGTTCGGAAATAAATTCCGAAAAAACAAGTAACTTATATGATTATGTCTCCTAACCAGAACATAGTACGAAATGAAAATATAAAAATTGGAAATTTACTCTTTGAAAAGGTTGAAAAATTAAAATATATTGGAGCAACACTAACAAATATAACTTAAATGTCACACGGGAGGAAATTAAATACAGAATAAATATGGGAGATATCTGTTATTATTCGGTTGAGAAACTTTTGTCTTCCAGTCTGCTCTCAATATAAAACAATTAGATATATTACCAGTTGTTCTGTATGGTTGTGGAGCTTGGATTCTCACTTTGAGAGAGAAATCTAGGTTAAGGGTGTTAGAGAATAAGTTCCATAGGTAAGATATTTGGGGCTAAGAGGAATGAAGTTACAGAAGAATGGAGAAAGTTACACAATGCAGAACTGCACTCATTGTATTTTTTACCTGCCATAAATAGGAACATTAAATCCAGACATTTGATATGGGCAGGGCATGTAGCACGTATGGGCGAATCCAGAAATGCATATAGAGTGTTAGTTGGGAGGCCGGACGTAGATCAGAGAATAATATTAAAATGGATTTGAGGGAGGTGGGATATGATGATAGAGATGGATTAATCTTGCACAGGTAGGGACCAATGGCGGGCTTATGTGAGGGCGGCAATGAACCTCCGGGTTCTCTAAACTCCATTTGTAAGTAAATCGCACTGCAGTAGAGACATAGAGCGTATTCCGAATCTCAGCGCTGAGCAATCCGATGGCATCACGGTGTTCCGAATTTCAACGATGACGTCACTGATGCTCCACCGGTGTCGCATCGGTGCCATCAGCTTGCAGAGGTGGTGGCAGTCTCCATCAGCCGTCATCAGTGAATCTGATTGGTTCTTGTATAGGCCTGGAATTAGCAGACGAATTACATCGTGCATTGTTTTGTCATGGCGGTGTGTTCTGCTGTATTGTTTGTAATGAGCACAACGTAAAAACAATATGTTAATGGCTTATGAGCGAACATGTCAACAGACCAGTTATTACTATCGGTTCAAGAAATAAATTGTTTATGCTCTCTTTTCTTTGAACGAGATGACAGTATGGAAATTTCGCAAAATCTTGCTAGCGTAGCACAGAGAGCAACTTGTACAGCCGCCATGATAGCCATCGAAACTTCCAGCAGTTTTGTTCCTATTTCACTTCATTGTTGTCCACCGGTCCGGTGAGATTCGGAATAAGCTGATAGGCTTGCAACATTATCTTTCAATAGGTCTCCGACCAAATTGTTGTGGAAAAAGTCAAGAGGATATTATATCTTCAATTCTTAGCAACAGGCCACTTGGTCCACAGCCTGAAATAGTTCATAATCGCGATAGTGAAAAATACAGGAACTCCTATATGTAGACTATACGCAGCAAATGAACTAAAAACATTTCACGAGTTGTGAAATTCGTGCGCACTCGAATTTACTTTAATTAGCGAAGTCGCTAAAGAAACGCCTCATTTCAAATGCGTCATCTTGTTGAACTCTGAACCAAGCACTCTAGAAAATTAACAAAGAGCAGTGTTCTTAGAATGGAGAATTAAATTACAGCAGGCTGTGTGAGCATCGACGTCTTCCCCTTTATTGATGCAAAGCGCACAGCGTCCACATTTGCACTTTCAGAGTGGCACGTCGACACAGACGTGGGCCCGGGTCGGGGCGTGAATAAAGAGGCACTGGCCAATGGCTGGTCTGGGCGCCGCATACATATGTGCATGCCTCCACGGTGGAAGAACCGCAGCCGCGCAGTTGCCACTATTCTAGTCTTCCATTCTTCCTCCATTCTCAGTGTTGCTAACCCTAGGGAAATCTTCATAGATTTAGGGAAAACATACGCAAGATAGGGAAGTAGGGAAACTAGGCTTAATTCTAGGGAAATTTTTAGTAGGTTATTTTACAACGCTTTATCAACATCTTAGGTCAGGTCTGGGCACATTACGTGATTCTGAGAAATGAGCGCTGTGTGCTTTAAAGAGCGGTCCTTGCGAGCGTCGTGACGTATGTATTCTGTACGTCATTCAGTGTCGGTACAGTGGTGACTCTGCAATATGATGGCGAACTTTGAAGACGGAGCTTCCGCTCATACATTAAAGCGGGTGATGAACAGGATAATAATGATGATAAGTACTGTATCACAGAATATTCCGAAATGACATTAGTAATGCAGTATTTTTTTAATATAACCTAACTGATTAGGAACTTCAATATCCAACGGCATTATTCTTTACAACATGCTACTGAATATGACATATGTTGGTAATGAACGCCATAATTTAATACAACAACTTAAAGAAAATGTTTCTCAGGTACTTTATATCAGAGTATGTATTTGATATTTGTATTGCATTATAAGTTATTATACATTAAGTAATATATAATTTTAAATTATACAAGTATTGTGTTATATCACAGTATAGTATGTTACAGTTTATGATATCGTATCATATATCATATCATATCATATGTCATGTCATATTATATTATATTATATTATATTATATTATATTATATTATATTATATTATATTATATTATATTATATTATATTATATTATATTATATTATATTATATTATATTATGTATTAACAGGATGATAATAATGCACTTAGTGAATCGGCTACGAGAATTGCCTACAAAATTTGCCACGAAACTGCAAAGGAATTGAAAACATTCAACTAAGATGAATTCAGCCATCGATGTTTAATTATATTGGCAAATGAACTCTGTCCACAACAAGTAGGGAAGTGGAAGCCATACGCCTGTCTCGTAGAACCGTGGTGAGGAGATTGCAGTATGTGCGTATGGGTTATGTAAATAAGCCTAATGATTTGTGTGTGTGCATAGAGCGAAGTTTATTCCATTAAATTAATAAGAGTGTTATAAATTCTGTAATGTGCAATGGATTGATGTAATATCCTTATCAACTATTATGTACTGACAGACTGAATGACTAGAACAACCGTGGCTCTTGTTATATTAATGCAGAGAAGGTAGCTGTAATGCGAGTCCGCCACTGAGTGAGCGTTCTGCTCTGGCTTGGAATTGAAGTGCCTTGCGGAGCGAGAGCAGCTCTGGCCGGATATATGGAGCCGCTCTCATGCCCGGCCCTGTCTTAAGTTATTTAGCGTCTGAATGAGACGTAGTGATAATACAGTAGAACCTCTATTATCCGTGGTAATTAACGGGATGGACTGAACGGTTAATCGAAAAAATCGGATAATCTGTACCATAAAATGTTTCCGTAAATTAAGTGGATAATATTTGCACTTTTTACATTTCCTTCATGATCTATTGTTTAACACGCTAGATAGTGAATCAGTATTTCTCTCATTTAAGTCTGATTGTCAACGACGGGTTTTTAAGGGGCAAGGAAATTCCTTGTAATGGATGTCAGTGGAAAGATAGGAATAGTAGAGGTCTCGTGTTGTAGATTTAGGTACTTTTTTACTTTTATTAAATTTCGCACAATTGTAACATCAATCTCGTATTCTGATGCGAGATGAGACAGCTTCTCTTTCCTCAAACAACTAAATTAGTTGCACTCTTTTCGGTTCTTAGCACAACACGTTTTCTTTTGTCGCTCATGGAATATATTTTAAATACAGCTGAAAGTTGTCGAGTACGGCGACTCGAACAGTAGACCATACTGTGTAAGTGTTAAGACTTGTAATAACACTCTCTAGAAAAAAATACGTACTGGTACTAATGTAAGGGTGCAGTAGTATTACTTCATATGTTTCTGTAGCGAAAAAAAAAGGAGAGAGAGAAAGACAATCGGATAATCCGGCAATCTGTTAATAGGGTGACGGATAATCGGGGTTTTACTGTATATGTGAAATGAGTCCGGGTCCAGCACCGATAGTTACCCAACATTTGCTCATATTGAGTTGAGGAAAAACCCTGGAAAAAACCTCAACCAGATAACTCTCCCCAACCGAGAATGGAATCCGGGCCACCTAATTCTAAGGATTTTTTTTTTTTTTTGCATTGTGTTTTGACATTTTCTCGCTCATAACGTTCGTTTTCTGATTGAAAGTGTAAATCAAAATAAATGTTCTAACAATTTTCATTTGAATGAAGTTGATTTAAAAAACTTGGCGTAATTACTCCACATTCTGTTCTTGGGAAAACAGGTATGTTAATTGCTTCATTAGCAGCTGAATTTTTTTGTTGTATGTATAAACCAAAACAGATAATTATTTAATACTATACTGCTTCTGTGGACAGAGTTTTCTCATTGTAAACAATATGAAAACAGAGAAAAGGAATAAACTATCCGCCTCAACAATAATTTCATGTCTATTGCTAAGTAGGGAAATAATAGAATTACGTTTTTCCTACGGGTTTTATATAAATAAGGCATGAAATAAAAAATCTGGTAGTAGGCCTAAATTTCTTGCAAAATTTTCTGAGTTTTTTTTTTTTTTTGTATAAAACATAGCCTAAATATATTGTTGAATATATATATTGTAATTAGCCCGCAGAATTGAATAATTGTTTCTTTTTTCGTTAATAATATATGTTGCGGATTCTAAGGAAATTTAGTCCCTTTTAGAGCGAAAACAACCAATGGATAGGGAAATTCCAGCGCATGAAATTGGCAACGCTGTCCATTCTGTAACACCACAAGGTTTCCAATCATCTTCTCTATAGGAGTACACAGCTTCCAATATGGGCCTTTATGTTTCATTACACCTAAAAAAAATTGTCTTTGTGATTGTGTAGTGGAAGCGGAAGATTAACTATTACTTTCTGTTTCAGTTTCACGTACAGTATTATTGTTGTTTAGTCAACTGTCAGAAGACAGGTTTGAACATCATAAGTAACACCAATAAAGCATCAACTAGGCCAGGAGATAGTGGGGTAGGGTGGCCAGTTCCTTTCCACCTCCAATGCATACATCGCCGATTAGCTACATATTCCACTAATCAGACTTCAGATGCATACAGACAATTGTTCTTCCTCTGACACATATCGTCAAGTGAGATGTACTGCCTGATAATAAATATACATAGGCTATCAGCCAGAACCTCAATCAGATGTGATGTGTAGTATATTGCATTGGATTTAGTCGAAGATAACAGTGTGTTATACAGTAATTAGAGTCTTGCGTTTGGTTAATTTTAATACAAATTAGATGAACCTCGATCATACTAGCTTCACGCTGCGGTCTTTCCCCGCACGCTCCGGTACTGTGAGTTTACATCTATTCGTGTACCTGTGTGTATGTATGTATTTACACTGCAAGTGGGCAAGCACCCGGTGGCAGTGGTATACACAATATAAACAATACACGATAAAATTGCAATACACAATACAATTATACAATACACAATACAATTTAACATAATAATTACAATTAATAATAAAACATAAAATACCTAATTTTACATATGTATAGGCCCTACATAAGTTTCAATAGTCTTTCACTTTACTCTCATCACACTCACTGTAATGGCACTAAAGTCGGTGAAAAACAGGAATAATACTCATGTACAAAATACCGCTTTAATTTAATAACAATAATAACGCAGTGTTTATTTAGAGACAGCTTGTATGTAATAAAAGATAATTTTTACCACGATTAGACAAAACTAAAAATTTTCAGAAGCCAGCCCCTTCATTTCCGGGAACCATCACATTTTGCCCACACATGCAATGAGAAAACTATTCGAGCTATGATGATACATTTACTGCAAGAGAGAGAGAGAGACAGAGAAATAACTCGTCCGGCCTTAATTAAGGATGACCACGAGGATCCGGAAATTAATAGCAAACAAATATAATCAATTAAATATGAATATTGCTATAAAAATAAAATGTAATAATTAAGCACCATTGATTATCAATTATAAAATAAAATCTTAGAAGATGACTATAAAATTATACTTATAAATAAAAGATTTTATTTAAAATTAGCATATCCTTAATCAAGGTCTTCTGAGTGGTATAAATGAAACTATATAACCTGCAGGGAATATTTAAGAATTTACGAGATGATTTTTTTGAATTTCAAAAGATGATATTGATAATTGTTTTAAAAAATTATATGTAAATTTTGGTAAAGAACTCCGAGCACCAAAAAATAAACCTGTCACTGACCAATTGAAGAGAGGGATGTTATACTTGGCACTAAGGTAGGGAATACAAGGTTCATAAATGACCCTCTTTTCATGATCAACCTGATGAGCTTGGTTTAGATCTCTGTCCATGCGTATAGTTGGATCTATGATAATAGCCTTTTGTTGTTGCCTGTTTATTGCTATTATATCCGATCTTCTGTGAGAGTCGTCTTCAGAAATGCAGTGGACCTCTTCATGAACTTCCCAACCCTTGTTCCGAAGAAGACAGGCAATAGCTCCACGGAATCTATGATGCCTGTTGTTACGCAATAACTCTCATTTCCAACAAAAGCCCAACACGTGGCCAATATTAAATATCTATGCAATGCAAACACACTTCAGAGATGCTCTGTGCTCTCCACTGAAGCTACGTAGTGACAATATCTTGAGATGCGCAAAAGAAATTAGAGCAATATTAATCTAAGAAACACATTCGAATTTATTCCTACAACCGCTTTTGTTAACATTATGCATTAGTCGTAGTGACATAAAAGAAATCGTCGAAGTCTTAAAACAATTTTGAACTCAATAAACAATTCAAACACCACATTGTGCTATAATATTAACAGAGTAAGTATATAATAAGTTAAGAAAGAATTTGAGGCCATTTTTTACAACAATTAGAATGAAATTACGTTACTGATTGCACAATATTCTGAAAGTCAATAGAGTTTATGGCATATTGAATGGAAGGTAAATGTACACAACCACTTTAAATGAGCGTGTAAGTCACAAAGACTCGTGGACAGTGCCATTACCCAATGTGCATCTGTGTATACAAGCTGGAACAGCCAAATAAACATTATATTGCATCACGTTCGCATCCGATGGTCATACCATGTGGTTTACGTACGCTAACTGCGTATTTAATTACTGAAGTTAGGACTCCACTGTGTACAAATTACAGCCTGCAATGTACGGAGCTGTATGACTGGAGTGCAGCACTAATAAATGTGTGTACACTATGGAAGCCTTCGTATTTACTGCATACTTCACACTTGAAAACTTGCTCACTGCATTTCGACAAGATGGTTAATAACCCCTGAGAAAATGAAGTTACCGGTCATGCGTCGTAGACTTCAAGGGAGTGCTGAAGTAGTCGTGGATAATGAAACTAAAGGTTGGTTCACAATAAACCGGGAACGGAAACGACAACGAGAACGTTAACGGAAATAATGTTAAAATAAATGTATTTAAATGTGAGCATTGCAATTGTATATTGTCAATTACATCAACATACAAATAAATAGTGTTTTATTAATTAAAGACAATGTTGGAATGATTTCCTGAACAAGAAAAGCAATAGGCCTATTGTTGTATTTATATTTTCCTCTTTCTAAATTTGTGTCCTCCAGTCTTTGAATTCTTGGCACGTCAGGTATATCAAGTACCGAAAAATAATTATTCTAATAACAACACAAATTATACTCAATCAAAAATCAAAATATTATTATTATTATTATTATTATTATTATTATTATTATTACTATTATTATTATTAAGCTGTTTTCACTCACACCCACTGCTATTGTCATCTTCTGTCACCTCAACATTCTCCTCATTCTGATGACTTACTTTTTTGGATCTGGTTCATTTTGATGATCGTTCATTTGTAAAACGAAATATTTAACCAATAACACCGACAATAACAGATAATATGGCGATGAGACAAAAGAAGACAACACTAATGCCATCTTCATGATAATTTCTGACAATAACCGGAGAAGTTTGTGACTTGTATGTATTTTCCTAGGAAGACGTTGGACTAATCCACTTTTTGTAGAAACGCTACATTTTCAAACACTCATTTCAATGGTACAAATTCAGTTTTTGTAGAAACTTATGTCAATAGATGCCGCTTGAAATGATGTGAAGAGAACTGTACTATGCTCTAAATTGGAATTTTTGTACTTGTTCGGTTTTTGCAATTGTTTCTACTTATAATTTATAACATTCATCTCAAAACTAGCAATATAAACAACTATCTGTTTAAGTATTTTGATTTAAACAAAGAACGTCGAATTAAATATGGACGGAGAAGCTTAAAACCAATATTGATTACATATTTACATATTTTGGTGTATCAAATCTAGAACAAATTTATAAACAAACATTGCTGATTTACTTCATAAAAACCACAATAAATTTAAATTTGATCCTCACGAATACCATACCAGACAAAATTACAGTTTTTTTCTAAATGTTCCGAAATGCCACACAACTGCCGGATTAAAACACAACAGAAGTTTTGGACCCAAAATATATAATGAATTAATTAGAGCTTACCCTGAGCTAAGTACACTTAACTCACATAGATTTAAGAAACAAATCAGATTAATTATTTAATTGTTTAAGCTAATTGAGTTAAAAATTGATACTCTAATATTTATGTACTTTTGTATTTTCTATTTGTATATAGACCCTATTATTACATGCTGTATTATTTTACCATTTATTAATGTTATTGTGCTCAATGAACTCTCTTAATTTTTTTATATATTTTGTATAACTGATCTGAACTGCGCCCGAGCACGAGCTTCTGCTCTTTCGGGCTTCAATGCCTAATGTAGCTCAAGTGTAAAGTATTAAAAAAAATTATGTTTGATACACCCCAACTTTTAAATTTCAAGTGTAACTCTCTAACATGTGATACGCCTATTTCATTTTAAGAATACATTGACGAGCTTGTGATTGCATTTCACTATATTTCCGTCGCAGTATACCCCCACTTGCACATTTGGAGAGATATTTTGAATCACCATGTAGGCAACTTTAAATTAAAGTCTAATTAAGAGATATACTACTAACAACAACTGCACGAGTACAAAAAATTTAAACATTGTCTTATTACTTGCAGTTAAGAGCAATATTTTTAGGATCATTAGTATTTCTACTGAAGACGAAAATATCATGAATTTTATGATGCTGTCTCAAGGCAATAATAAGTACAAAAAAAGAGGTAGAGAAAGATAGTGCACTTCAGCAATTGTAAATTCGCATTAAACATTCTTTCTGCAATAAGAGAGGGTTGTTGCAGTTAATAACGGCCGTTCCGAGTAAAATACTGCTTCACATTTTGGTGGTCTTAGTTTATGTCCGACGATATTATACACCAAACAATGTCTGAGTTGTAGTAGTTTCAACTTCATTCATTTATCTCGAAATATTCCCTGTTTGATAAAAGATAAATATTTTTTACAATTGAAGCCTCCAATTCCAAAACTGTCTACATCCATTCATAACAATTTTCAGGAAACGCCAAAAACTGATAACTTTTTTTCCTAATTGTTTGCAGTGTTCGTCATATTTGAAGCTTATTTATGGAAGGAAAGAGGGAATTTAGGCACAACATTCATTAGATAATTGCTGGAGACATTTAGGTAGATGACGGAACCGCCATTATCTCAATTTTATAAAAAATGGATTTAGACAGTTTTGGAATTGGATGCTTCAGCTGGCGCCGACTCAGTGAAAACTGGACACCCATGACAGCATGTACGGTCAGTCGCACCCTATTCGCTCGTGAAACAATTTCCTCTTTCCTGAATTGGCACTCCGACGCGAGAAAACATTTTGAGCCGATTGCTGGGAGAGCTTTCTGCTGCACGCTGATCAAGACGGGCGGCAGTGTGAGTAATGAAATCAGTTTTTCAAAGCTCTTAGCTGAAATTCTTCAGTCGGCATCATAAAACTGAAAGCAGCTTATTGAACAATGATGTAAGAGAGAGAAAACCATCCGACAGGGGGTTCTTGTACTCATAAGTACTCTTGTCCTTAGCTTGATAAATTTGTACAGAAGCTAGTTTCCCTTGCACGGCTGTGATTGGATCGACACAACAGCCGCCGATAGCTTCCAATAACAGAGGGTCGAAGAGGTTTGTTGCACGCCTTTACCTTAAGGTATATGTACACCCACAAAACGCAAAAAATGATGAAAAATTAGAATTTTCAAAATATAACTATTTTAATAGAGAATTTTCTCCCCTTTAATTTGATATAAGAATTTTCGACTTATGCCTTATGGCTTTTCAGAAAAGTCCCATTTTCCAAAATGCTGCGTCATCAGCCACGGTCACTTACTTTTGGAGTGCATTACTTTTGGAGTGATCTTCGTAGCAGTCAATCCCCTCGTCCAGCATTGCTTGTAAAATAAACTTCTATCTAGTCCGGAAATAGGTTTGCTGCTTTAGCAACTGCTGACGAAGCTGAGGAAGAGTTAGATTTTAATAGCGTGTGGGACAATATCCGAGATAATATCAAAATTGCAGCTGAGCAGAGCATAGGTTATCATGAAACTAAGAAAAAGAAACCGTGGTTTGATGAAGATTGTTGCATGGTAGGAGAAAGAAGGAAACAGGCAAAATTGAAATTCTTACAGGATCCAGTTGAGGCGAATAGAGATAATTATTACAATAAAAGTCGGGAAGCAAATCGTACGCTTAGGAATAAAAAGAGAGATTACTTGAAGGAAAAACTGAATGGGGTAGAAACAAATAGTAAGAATAAAAACAATAGAGATTTATGTAAGGGCATAAAGGAATTCAAGAATGGATATCAGGCAAGGGTAAACGTGATCAAGGATGAGAATGGTGACTTACGTGCAGACGCTCATTCAATCCTGAACAGATGGAAAACCTATTTTGGGCAACTACTAAATGTACATACGCCAAATAGAAATGATCGGGACGAAATTCAAATACAAACTGTTGAGCCATTTACACCGGAACCCAGACTTTCTGAAGTCGAAATTGCGATAGATAACCTGAAAAAGTACAAGTCTCCAGGTATTGATCAAATTCCAGCAGAATTAATACAAGAGGGTGGAAGGGCATTATATAGCGAAATTTATAAACTTGTACTTGCAATCTGGGAAAAGGAAATTGTACCAGAACAATGGAAGGAGTCCATAATCGTATCCATTTTTAAGAAGGGGGACAAGACTAACTGTAGTAACTTTCGAGGAACATAAAATCCAGACGTTTGAGATGGGCAGGACATGTAGCACGTATGGGCGAATCCAGAAATGCATATAGAGTGTTAGTTGGGAGCCGGAGGGAAAAAGACCTTTGGGGAGGCCGAGACGTAGATGGGAAGATAATATTAAAATGGATTTGAGGGAGGTGGGATATGATGGTAGAGACTGGATTAATCTTGCTCGGGATAGGGACCAATGGCTGGCTTATGTGACAATGAACCTCCGGGTTCCTTAAAAGCCAGTAAATAAGTAAGTAAGTAAGTAATTAAGTAAGTAAGTAAGTAGTATCTAGTCCGGAAATAGATGCACAGATATCTGGGCATTATCATTAGACTGAAAAAACTTTTTTACATAATGAAGTAATTTATAATCTTTTACTGTTAGTCATAAAACTGTAAATTTGTGTGTCAATGATGTACGCCATTTTAATAAGAGTCCATAAGTAGAAATTATAATTCTAAGGAGGATGGCCATAAACCCTGGGACAAACACCATAGCAGGATTTGTTGCATCAATGGAAATAGGGACAAAAATGCCAAAAAAAAAAACATCGCCTGACGTTAAAACAAGGCGGAGGTATTTGAGAGGCAGAAAGAGCTGAAACTGGACAGACATGAAGCTGCTTAAGGGGTGACATATGACGATGGAGTCTTCTAGGCTCTGAAAGTTTGTGGCTCATTTCCTGCAAATAGTAATTTTAGAATATTTAATTCTTTCAAACATGATATCTCAGCCAAATATGGTGATACCAAGAAGATATTGGTGTTATTTTGAAGCTTGAAATGTCCCCCAGTGCCTGACAATGAGTAAAATAACATTAATATAATTAATAATTATATATTGATTTTTTACATGATTTATGCAACATAAAATATTATTGTAAGTTACATATATGGTAATATTTAATTAATGTGAGTAAAAATAAAAAAAATAGCTCTATGGCAGGCACTAAAGAATAGTTTTAGCTATAAAACAGTGAAAAAACTGTGGTTCTATCTTAAAAACTGCATGAGCTATCATGTTTCAAGTTGCATGTCAAAATTATAAACAAAATAATTGTTAAAAAAATTTAGACATAATTTCAAGGGATCTGTTCACTTCATTCTCTTTCTGGTACCACTCTCAATTGTATAAAAATTTTACAGAGCAAAATTATACAAAACAAAATGTTTTGTATGTAAAGGTGTACATATACCTTAATAAGATATAAACCATCTGAATTCAAGTGTCAAGAAACGGGGAGATAAATTAGATGGACGCAGACATGTCTAATTTAATCGTAGGCTGTAATTCTCATGGAGAGGCAGTGAAAAAGGACAGAATTAATCAGGCGTTGCACTAGGTCTCTCTGATAGAAAGTTATCCGAATAATGAACTATAAGTCGCGACGCTGTTATTCCCTGCGTGACTCCTCCTCTTTGCTTACGTCTTAGGAAGTGAAGGCTCTATAAAGTCTAAGTAGGTAGTATCGATCGCCATTTTTGTTCTTTCGTTGCCGAGCTACCATACGAGGAATCTATTTGCCACACCGTTAAACATTATCATGTCGTAGCTCCTATGATAATAAATCAAACGCACCGTAATTCAGCAAATAATTGAGCGACAAATAACGTCCTCGTGTGCTCTCTGCGAACGCCAACGAAAGAGCCAAAATGGCGGGCGATTATATTAAGTATTTATCGAGCCTTAGGAACTTCATAACGTCTTCATCAGCGAATCGCAAGACGCACACATTTAAATGAAGCCGACCTGCAACGTAATTGGCTGCCGGAAATTAGAGCGACGGGACTATAATATGCAACAGTACTACAGGGTGGGCACAAAGTCCCGTTACCCAGTAAAAGTACCTCAAATACACACACTATTTTATGTAATTCTGGTTGTAATGCAGACATACATCCATTTTACACTAACTGAGTGTCCTAAGTGTCCAAAGGGTCAGTATGTCCTCAATAATTCTTCTCATACAAAATAATGTAACAACCTGTGACAGCTACGGAGTTCTATCAAGAGCATTGTTTACACATAATGAATTACATCAAGTGAAGGAAATAAATCGGCCTAACATTGCAGAAATTTTTAAAAACTTTCCAATACAGTCCCTATTTTTTTTAAATTGAATTAAATGGAATAATAATGTCATTTAGAATTAATTTTTTATAAGTTCCAATAAATCAAGTATCAACAACTAAAAAACAAAAAAATTAAATATCGACACACATTCACATTTATTTAGTTAAATATGCATAATTATATAAAACATGTAGTGATTTTACATGTACCATTAGTTATTTATCTTCTTCGTGTTTTTTTAACTACAACATGTCTTGCATTTTTAACACATTTTAATATGTAATCCAATGTTTTCACAACATATCGACTATTTATGTCTGAAGATGCCTAGATCTGGCGAAAACGCTCACAATATTAATAATATAACGTAAAGTGACTTCCATAGTATTTTACATTAAAAATAAGTCATTAATATTTGAGGAGAAAAATTCGCTCCGGCGCCGGGGATCGAACCCGTGTCCCTGGTTCTACATACCAAGCGCTCTGACTACTGAGCTACGCCGAATTCAATCCACAGCACCGGATCGAACCTTCCTCCTTCAGTGTTTCCCTTTGTGGCCTGACTCCAAGTTAGGCATATATGTTGACGTATATGTCTAGTGTCAACTGCCATTATACTAGGAGCGCACTCAGTTGAGTGACTTACTTGGCCGGGATTTCGCAGTTATAATGCACTGCTAGCTATGAGAATATTATGGATTTATTAACTTTTCCTACAGAATAATCTCTGTAATGTTGACAATTAATATTTGAGAAGAAAAATTCGCTCCGTCGCCGGGGATCGAACCCGGGTCCTTGGTTCTACGTACCAAGCGCTCTGACCACTGAGCTACGCCGAATTCAATCCACAGCACCGGATCGAACCTTCCTCCTTCAGTGTTTCTCTTTGTGGCCTGACTCCAAGTTAGGCATATATGTTGACGTATATGTCTAGTGTCAACTGCCATTTTACTAGGAGCGCACTCAGTTGAGTGACTTATTTGGCCGGGATTCCGCAGTTATGATGCACTACTAGCTATGAGAATATTATGGCTTTATTAATTTGTCCTACAGAATAATCTCTGTAATGTTGACAATTAATATTTGAGAAGAAAAATTCGCTCCGCCGCCGGGGATCGAACCCGAGTCCTTGATTCTACGTACCAAGCGCTCTGACCACTGAGCTACGCCCAATTCAATCCAAAGCATCGGATCGAACCTTCCTCCTTCAGTGTTTCCCTTTTTGTGGATTGAATTCGGCGTAGCTCAGTGGTCAGAGCGCTTGGCTTGGTACGTAGAACCAAGGACCCGGGTTCGATCCCCTGCGCCGGAGCGAATTTTTCTCCTCAGATATTAATTGTCAAGATTACAGAGATTATTCTGTAGGACAAATTAATAAATCCATAATATTAAAAATAAGTCATATGACTAAACATAATCATGTCATGTATTGATATTAAAAGACAGTAACTTGTGAATCCATGAACACTGAAGTGTTATGTCTTTGTACAATATATTTTTCATGCTAAGCTATGGCTTTAAATGAGACCACAGTATTACAATGGAGGCGTGGAAAAGTACGACGCACGATCTCCTGATACATTCCAACTTGTTTCGACGTTATTATTAACTTTTTATTCTGAACAGACATTAAGTAATGTGATTCGTACAGCACCAGATGGACTTCAATATCAGAGTTACCTCACATACGTGTGAGAGTTAAATTTAGTTATGGGTGGTATTCAGTGTGGAACCAAACGGAACATTCTCAAAGCCAAGTTGCTTTAAAACTTAAGTTTCGCTACGGTTCTTGCACCCAAACGAAGCGGACCATATCTCTAAGGCGATGAGTTATATTGCACTAGCGGTGTTTTCAGCGTGAATTGGTTTCAATTGTTAAGTTGAACTTGTCTTCCACAATATAGGCTCTCTCATTACAGAAATAAAATAAATATTTACAAACAAAAGTTATTATATTACGTGTTGTAAATTCTCAGTGTAAATCTTACTGCATTTACTAATATGGTAATTCCTTCAGTATTTTCGTAGCAAATAAAATGTACAGTAGTTTTAGGACTACACTAAAAATCTTACAATTAATCCTACAACTGTAACTGATGTTCACATAATTACATAACTAACATAAACATGGCGAAACTGACAAACTTACCTACTCACTTACAAATGGCTTTTAACGAACCCGGAGGTTCATTGCCGCCCTCACATAAACCCACCATCAGTCCCTATCCTGAGCAAGATTAATCCAGTCTCTACCATCATATCCCACCTCCCTCAAATCCATTTAAATATCAACCTCCCATCTCGGCCACACCAAAGGTCTTTTTCCCTCCGGTCTCCTGCCGCCCATACGTGCTACATGCCCTGCCCATCTCAAACGTCTGGATTTAATGTTCCTAATTATGTCAGGTGAAGAATACAATGCGTGCAGTTCTGCGTTGTATAACTTTCTCCATTCTCCTGTAACTTCATCCTTCTTAGTCCCAAATATTTTCCTAAGCACCTTATTCTCAAACACCCTTAACCGCTGTTCCTTTCTCAAAGTGAGAGTCCAAGTTTCACAACCATACAGAACAACCGGTAATATAAATGTTTTATAAATTCTTTCAGATTTTTTGACAGCTTTTGAACCGAATAACACGTATTTATTTTATTTTATTTTATTTTATTTTATTTTATTATCAAATCAGTGTGGAAGTTTTCCCTCCTGAGTTCTAAGAGTATAATATACTAGGCCTATACCATACTTCATATATGATTATGACATAAGATGTATGTGCAGAGTACAATATATTATATTTCATAATTAATGGATTAATTAAAGGCGTTCTCAACCTGGTGCTCTCGAGCACGGTGGTCTTTTAATGACACTTGGTGTCCTCATCATGCGAGTAAAAATGTGCTCGCGAGCACAAAACTATTTTAGCTAACTAATAGGTCTTCTCGTATTTCATGGTGTATAATCCCTTACAATTCAGTGTGGACTTAGAAAAATCAATATTATTTAAGATAAATTGTATTAAATATTTTTTGTTTGAAATATCCCAAAGAATAATCGCCTGAAATTAATGACATTACTTACGGTTCATTCTATATATATTCAGTCCAAGGGATTGCTGTTCATCCCTAGTCATTTGCTGTCCTGTGTTGTCTCTGTAGTCTCTGTAATGTTGACCACACAACCAGGGAGGTCCGCAATGTCTATGGTAAGTCAAAAGAACATATCCTGTCCTACACCGCATTGAGTTGTAAGTCACGAAAGAGGAGGTAAACCATGACGAAAAAGAAATATTATTTTACTCACATATTATGAATGAATAATGTAAAACATAGCATTGATATGCTTTGTGTGTTAATTACCTTGTACAATTTGGAGAAATAAATTCGAAAACATGAGTCAGAACATATGGTGCATGGACTGTGGACGGATATGAGGCGTGGGTATCATTATCTGTATAGCTGAATGTCAGTATTGATGTTGATTCAGAGGTTCGGTTAATATACTCGTCAACAGATTTATCGACCTGTCGGCTTTCTAACACAGGCGCCTTTAATTGCAAATCAAAATAAATGTGTTTTTCAGCCGGTGCATTGATCCGTTAGTTTAAACCTATCACGTCCTATACAAAAAACAATATGTGTTGAAAGTTGAAACATAAAAGAAACGTAATCCACTATGAATGCGTTTAGAATTGATAAACGCTTCAATCGTACAGCCTGTACATTACGAATACGAGGTATCACTATTGAAATCAGATAAATAGAACTTCGGAAAGCATGAAATAAGCACTTAAGGCTTAACATATTGATATGAAACGTTAATTCAACAGAACACAGCCAGTCTGATTAAAATAATCTTTATTTGATTACATTTTTAGCATAATTCACTTTCATTTCACATTGTACATATCTTATACAACCATTACATTCCCTCAGGCAAGTTTTCAATTTTATTTCCTCTGTCAGTTACCTTTTCATGTAACTGTTGACTTGGAAATCCCTTACGGTTTTTACTCGTTCATTTCTAAAACCTGATCTTCTGTTGTCTTTAGAGCTGCTTATGATAGCATTAATAGAGAGCATTTGTATAATGCTCTAAGAGAACTAGATAGTGCTGAAAAGTTGGTGAGACTGGTAAGAAGCAGTATAAGGGTCAGAGGAATGTTATCAGATCCATTAGATATTAAGAATGGTGTGCGACAAGGAGATACGCTTTTTAATGTTGCATTGGAAAAGGTAGTAAGAGACGCAAACCTACTTAGCAGAGAGACCATATTTTATAAATCAGTGCAGATACTCGCATACGCCGATGATATAGATATAGTGGCAAGATCTAGAAGGGCAATGGAGGATGCATTCTTGAATATAGAAGAGGCAGGAAGGAATATGGGATTGACTATTAATTAATCGAAAACTAAATACATGACTTGTGGAAAGGCAAACCTCAAGAATATGCCATCCTCAATAACAATAGGCAGATATGACTTCGAGGGAGTGGATGAATTTAAATACCTGGGATCAACAGTTACTCATTCTAATGATATGTCACATGAAATAAAGCAGAGGTTAATGGCTGCCAATAGAGCTTACTTCGCCTTAAGAAAATTACTTTGTTCAAGAATTTTATCTCGTACCAAAAAGGTAACTATCTATAAAACACTTATAAGACCTGTACTAGCATATGCTGCTGAGACGTGGTCCCTAACAAAAAAGGACGCTGGAAATTTGGATGCTTTTGAGAGGAAGATACTCCGTAAAATAATTGGCCCAGTATTCGAGAGAGGAAGATGTAGGAGGCGATATAATAATGAGTGGTATTCCGTCTATAAAGATCCGCCTATTAGAAGAATGGTAAAAGCAGCAAGATTAAGGTGCGCTGGGCATTTGGCACGGATGAATGACGTAGAAATTCCTA
Source organism: Periplaneta americana (assembly GCF_040183065.1). Lineage (NCBI taxonomy): Eukaryota > Metazoa > Arthropoda > Insecta > Blattodea > Blattidae > Periplaneta > Periplaneta americana. Next base: position 150,092,296 of record NC_091128.1, read on the forward strand.
AAAGGATATTAAATGGAAATCCTGGGGGCCAAAGAAGCCGTAGATGACCAAGAATAAGATGGTTGGATGGAGTTGAGGAAGATATATGTAAGGTGGGATACAGGAATTGGAAAGCAATTTCGCAGGATCGAGACAACTGGCGGAAAATCGTGGAAGAGGCCAAGGTTCACAATGAGCTGTAGCGCCAAGAAAGAAGAAGAAGAAGAAGAAGAAGAAGAAGAAGAAGAAGAAGAAGAAGATCTTCTGTTGTATCAAGTGTTGGTTAGTCACGTCGATTTAGCTTTTTCCGATGATGCCAAAGAGTATGATACCTTTTTTTTTACTTTTTATTCATGTCACACACACGCGCACGCGCGCGCACACACACACACACACACACACACAAACACACACACACATTACATACATGAAATAAAAGTTTTTTTTCTGCCGTTTTCAAATGACCGTAAACTCTGTAATTATGAATGTGATCCCATTAATTTATTTACATTTTTGTTCCAAATAATCTCAGAAATTACCTCCATAAATAGGAGTAGAATTTCGTGAACCACCCTGTATATCCAGATGCTGAGTCAATAGTAGAAATAATTAAATTATTTTTTAACGCTTATATTAGCTCCGTAACAGTTAATTTATTGCTGAAGCTAAATTTGATGTCTCTCATCTCATAATTATTGTGAGGTTCATTATGTACTATTTTAAGTGCAAAGTATCATTTCCTAAGTCTACCTCTCTCTCTCTCTCTCTGACGTTAATTTTTAATTAGATTACTTTGTACATCTGAAACGTGTCCTGCGAGATATTTATTTCAATTCCTATGAGTGAATAAATTACATTGCTGTGTGCAGACCGCGATGTTTGCCTCGGTAGCAGACATTTCATTACATTACACGTGCTGAACCCGCTGGAATAGCAGTCGTGCCGTGTACGTCGTTTTAATAGAGTCGATAGTCCATAAAGTTAGACTCGTAAACTTGGAAGTCGCTTACGCTATTCTGATGTTCCGAGAAAATTAGTAGCATGAATACTTGCGTTGCTCGGTTCCAACAAATCGTCTATGACGTCTCCATCTTACGCTTGGAATTACTTTGCTCACATCGTAGCCTACTACGTTAAGCATTCAAAGATGTGACAGCTCGCCTTATTAAACAAGAAACACAAGTTTCAGTTCATCTCAACAAACATATTTATGTATGAGCTATTCCATCTCAAATCGGCCGAAATATAGAGAAAATTGACCTTACAATTTCTAAATACAATGAAACTTTTTTTGTGCGTAGAGAACTGCGATACAATGCTTTGTGCAAAGTTTGAGGCATCAGAACTTCATAGTGTTTAAATTAAAAATATTTAAATTTATCGTATTTTCATAAAATTTGCAACTTTAAACTCTTGTAGCTCCGAAACCCTTTCACCCAATGATCAAAATCATGGTTTATTTTGATGCTGAGAAATTAAAGTTTATATTGACATATAAACAGATTTTCTTACTTTTTATGGAAATGGAGAAATTTAGATTTTTCCTCATTAAGACGCCTTTGCCAAGGAAAAAATATTTTTAAAATATATAGTTAGATTCCGCATTTTTACTGATGGCACGTTGGGAAGAAAGTATTTAAAATATCAAATAAAGAAAATAAATAGTACGCGCGTGAACTAACCAGTTGACTGTGAAGCGGGAGCTAGCCGAGGTAACAAGGCCAGGAGACATAAACACGTGATGTGTCGTCTAGCAGTCATGGCTGTGCTAACTTTATCACAGGTTTTCATAAACACAGGAGTAAAATGACGCCCAACGCTCGCTTATCTTCAGCTCTCGGCCAGTGCGTGCGGTACTGCGGTATTTTCACACGCCTAGACTAGAACAGTCTAGGCGTGTGAAAATAATTTATTTAATACTCTCGAAACTTATTGACGTACCACTAAGCAAACAATGCCGAATTCCTCTTAATAATGCAAGGTTTTTTCTCAATATTTTTTTTACATTTTTACAAATTGGCAAAAAGCCTAAAAGTAAGTAAAATCAGATTATCTGTCTCTCTGTATACAATAAAAATAAGGATTACTTCTTAACACAACCTACCAAATGTCAGCTTCAAAATGAGCTCTCGTTCAACGTTCTGCAGTAAATGGTTCCAGAGTTCTGAGCGCTGAAAGAGGTTTTTATAAAATACGCTAAATGTGTCGCTCAATAATACGAAAACCGTTTGACTTTTGATAGTATATTTTTTGAAAATACACTCTCCTCAGCACCTTGTATAAATAGGAAAAAAATTAGAGTATAAAAAATGCGAGGTTTTTTACTGATCGATTTCATATGGAATAGCCTGTATAGAAGACGTCTACAACCATTCCGGCATAGGAGATGAATAAGAAAGACTGCAGACTATTATTCAGGTCAAGATTATGTTTCGTGTTTCTATCTCTTGGATATTGTTCTATATTCAGAAATGTTGAATGTACAGAGTCTGGCAGAATTATCTTCCCGATTTGAAACATAGAAAGAACAACATAGATACATTTTGACATGATTTTGTTTTATAGATATTGTCAAAATGCTTGCCCTCACGAGCTACACCTTCAGTGATTGTGCGTCCTTCTTCCTCATAAAGCATTATCTTATTATTTCAAATTGTGTAACAAGACACCAAATAGTAACGGAGAGGTCGTTGATGCATTTCTCGAGGATTTTCTGGTGCCCAATACCGAAGGTTTTGTTTGTTGAAAGCCCAATGCCTGCTAATTTAAGTAATAATACAATAATATGTAGTTTCTCAATTATTCCTTTTCCTCACTCAACTACAAATCAAATCCCAAGACCCTAATAGCCACCATTGACGAACATTTGGGTAGCAGATCATGTTGTGTCACTTACTTTATTCAAAATTTACCTAGATATAGTTTTGAATAATTGGCAACAAAGATGTAAACCGATGGGAATACCTTAATACTGATAATATAATATTTTATACTCTTTATTTTGCAAACGACCAGTTAGTTGTGGCTGATGGTTTAGAATATATGGTCAGGTAACTCCAACAGAGCTACGAAAAAGCTGGATTAAAAATTATGAAAAAAAATCCGAGTATTTAGTAGTAGGTACCAAAACAAAAGATAATATCCAGTTAGAAAATGAATAAATGAATGGAGTGGAAAAATGCAAATATTTAGGTGTTATATTTAATACAGATGGCAGTAACAATGGAGAAATAAAAGGAGTGGAAAAATGCAAATATTTAGGCGTTATATTTAATACAGATGGCAGTAACAATGAAGAAATAAAAGGAGTGGAAAAATGCAAATATTTAGGCGTTATATTTAATACAGATGGCAGTAACAATGAAGAAATAAAAGGAGTGGAAAAATGCAAATATTTAGGCGTTATATTTAATACAGATGGCAGTAACAATGAAGAAATAAAAGGAGTGGAAAAATTGCAAATATTTAGGTGTTACATTTTATACAGATGGCAGTAACAATGAAGAAATAAAAGGAGTGGAAAAATGCAAATATTTAGGTGTTACATTTTATACAGATAGCAGTAACAATGACGAAATAAAAGGAGTGGAAAAATGCAAATTATTAGGTGTTATATTATATTTAATACATATGACAGTAACAATGAAGAAATAAAAGGAGTGGAAAAATGCAAATTATTAGGTGTTATATTTAATACAGATGGCAGTAACAATGGAGAAATAAAAGGAGTGGAAAAATGCAAATATTTAGGCGTTATATTTAATACAGATGGCAGTAACAATGAAGAAATAAAAGGAGTGGAAAAATGCAAATATTTAGGCGTTATATTTAATACAGATGACAGTAACAATGAAGAAATAAAAGGAGTGGAAAAATTGCAAATATTTAGGTGTTACATTTAATACAGATGGCAGTAACATTGAAGAAATAAAAGGGATGAAAAAATGCTAATATTTAAATGTTATATTTAATACAGATGGCAGTAAAAATGAAGAAATAAAAGGAGTGGAAAAATGCAAATATTTAGGTGTTATATTTAATACAGATGGCAGTAACAATGAAGAAATAAGAGGAGTGGAAAAATGCAAATATTTAGGTGTTATATTTAATACAGATGGCAGTAACAATGAAGAAATAAAAGGAGTGGAAAATGCAAATTATTAGGTGCTATATTTAATACAGATGGCAGTAACAATGAAGAAATAAAAGGAGTGGAAAAATTGCAAATATTTAGGTGTTACATTTAATACAGATGGCAGTAACATTGAAGAAATAAAAGGGATGAAAAAATGCTAATATTTAAATGTTATATTTAATACAGATGGCAGTAAAAATGAAGAAATAAAAGGAGTGGAAAAATGCAAATATTTAGGTGTTATATTTAATACAGATGGCAGTAACAATGAAGAAATAAAAGGAGCGGAAAAATGCAAATATTTAGGTGTTATATTTAATACAGATGGCAGTAACAATTAAGAAATAAAAGGAGTGGAAAAATGCGAATATTTCGGTGTTATATTTAATGAAGATGACAGTAACGATGAAAAAAAAACACTCATAATAAAGACAAAAGTTTAACAAGATATTTAAATTCTATTTTATCGGAAAAAAGTCTATGGAAAATTACAAAGAAGCTAATATACAAAAGCATGATCCAGAGTGTAATAACATATTATGGAGTAGAAGTATGAGGCTTAAAGCAAAGACTTAGGAAGATACTTTTGGCTACTGAGATGAATTTGTTTAAGATGATGATGCAGAAGAACGAGAATGGATAAAGAACCAAACAAAAGAATGAGAGAAATTATGAAATAGAAACAGACGTACTTCATGTTAACAATAAAGATTTTGATCTGGCCAAAATAAAAGGCTCAGCTTTACGAGATGGGTGTACATATATATGGGTACCTAACGATTGAACGTATGCTGAAGTGACATGAATTATGCACGAAACTCTTCCTCTTTGCTGGATATAAAAACAGCTACAATTCAGAGCTTGTAATGGTGTCCTTTCCGGTATATAATGATGACATAACAATTTCTAAATGCGAGGCAGAAATCCCTTGCTGACACAGTTACGAGCGCTGAAAATATTGAAAACGGTTCGACTTTTCCTTGCCATATATGGACGATACAACGCATTTTCTATAGGCGCTGGGTTCTGTAGCAGAAAAGAGAGCGATTTATACCCACTGGGAGCAGTAAATCCCACCTGAACCCCTCTTCTGTAGCAGTAAAATTTTGATAACGAATGCATCAGATCCTCATGAGCTATAAAAATGTCATCTAAGAGCGGAGCGTCATTCGCTATTGGAGATAAGTTTTTTTTTTTTTTTTCAAATTGGAACTTCAGTTTTATTACATGAAAACTCAAGGTATTATTTCAGTGCAGGTCGACGTCATAAAGTAAATTAACATCCTGAACACGTTCCTGCCACAGTGGATATTAATCGAGACGTAAACACAAGATCGTTCACGTAATATGACTGAATATCTTCACTAAAGTCCTAGCAAAATTTATATATCTTGGATAAAGTAATGACGTAATATACTTATCCAATATTCTATTGCAATTTAATAAAAATCAATATTCATATATCACATTTGACCATAATGAATTGTACATACCAGATTTTTTGACAATAATGAATATCACGTATGATAAACAATCTGGCACAGACGTAAAACTGGGACGGTGTTATGTTAACTTGAGGGTTATTACTACACAGGGTGAATCATTAGTAACTTCATTAATTTCAGTGGGTTATTCTTGTAGATATTTCAAACGAAAAATTTCAATACAATTTTTCTCGTTTATGCTTCATTTTCTAGAAAAAATATTTTATAGCCTATGAAATATTTCATAGCGTATTTTGGGAAAGCTACTGGATTAATTCCCAATATGCCCAATAAATTTAAGAGAGCAGTGTATTTGGATAATAAATGATAGAAAGAATTTTAGTTTTGTCCTTAAAATTTGGAGACATTTTTTCGGAACAGATGTAACTTTTCGTTCTGCAAATTAATTTTTTTATGTTCCATTTGTTCCGATCAAATTTCTGTACATTTAATGGACAAAACTAAAACACTTCCAATCATTTATTAAGTTACCGTAATACACTTCTCTCTTAAACTGATTGAGCATATTGGGAATTAAATCAATGACTTACAGAAAAAAACACGCTGTGAAATGTTTCGTTGTGCGATTTTTCTGGACAAAAAGGTTTGGCAGCAAATGATATTCAAGAAGATATGCTACCCGTGTATGGTGCCTGTCATGTCAAGCTGTCTACAATTGGGTGCAGAAGTTCTCTGAATTTCGAATATCTAGTCGGTCGATCAGTAGAGATAGTCAGGAGGAAAATGTGCGACAGGTTGGCGACATGATTTCAGCAGACAGGATGGAAAGGACGATATGTTAGCCGGATAGTCCAGGTGACGAGTCTTGGATTCGTCATTACGAGCTCGAGAAAAAGCGTGCATCAATCCTGAGATCAAGTAGCGAATATTTCGCCCGTGCAGAGGTGCCGTCATCTTGCTACTGCTGCTTCTTTGTTTCGCTTATGCGCATTGATAATACTGCTATCTAGCTGTGATAAGTTCAGGCGCATTTTCTTTATAAATAGCCTAAGTTAGTACTTTAATTTATAGCTTACTTAGCGACTCCTCCTCGTACATGGAGGTAAGGCTGCTCTTTCACAATTGCTCTACAGGAAGTTATTTACCAAGTAGCAGACTTAATTTCATCTGAGTCTTCCTACGGCGTATTCTTCGTTCTTCTAGAGTTCACATAAACAATCTTTACGGTAAACTTCAAAATCGATGGTAACATGACGGTAACTGAATTGTAGCTAAACACGTGAATATTTTAATGAGAAAATATGTACAATTTTCTTTATAGATTATTGAACGACGCTGCATCAACTGAGAGGTACAGAAAGTTGATATTTGGATATGTGTCGGAAAATTCGCCAAGGGTTTGCCTGCTATTCATCTTACAGCTAGAGAAAATGTCGGATAAAAACAGAACCAGACTATCAGCTCAAGCACGGTCCGAAGCTATACCCGAGTTGCAGTTTTAGAGCATTTATTTATTTATTTATTTATTTATTTATTTATTTATTTATTTATTTACTAACTTACTCACTCACTTACTTACTTATTTTTATTTATTTATTTATTTATTTATTTATTTATTTATTTATTCTCGTGTAGTTAAGGCCATCAGGCTACCTCTTCCACAACGCCAGGAATACTCTTAAAAACCACTAGACCACGCTGGTAACCGAATTATTTTAATTTTAGTATTGAAGTACCTACGTAAGCAGTTTCCTTCGAAGACACTCTTATTTCACGAATATACAAATGTGATAGAATCCAAGACTACACAATAAACCACAGAACACACAACGCTGTAAACGAATTGCTGACGGATTGAATTCTACTGAATGGTTAGCCATTTTCATTTTCCACCAAATGTTTCAGAATGTTCAGGCTTGGTTAAGCGCAATTGATCACAAACACGAGGCGCAATAAAAACGAATGTTTGCTTTGTTTATGTCCGACTGTTCGGAAGCTGTAGAATATTGGAAAAGGGAGGACAATAGGGTAACAGCTGTATGTATTGTTCAGCAGCTACGATAGGTCGCTGTAGATCGAAAATCGACGTTATTCCGAGAAGGTTATATTTCAATATATGGGTTTTAAAGTAGACTGAGTGTTTGATAATTGAATAAACGTTTAGCATCGACCTGTAGAGAACGGTTAATAAATTGCCCACATTTTACTAACCTGTAAACATTGCACTGTGGAAATTTCATTTCTATTTTTTTAAGAGAATAAATGTTCGTTATTCATTTAGAATGTGGTCAAAACCAATAATGAAAACAAGTCCGTTCACTTGCTGTCTTGAAAATAGATGTATAAACGATGCCAGAGGTTTATAACATAAATTGTATCCAATTGCTCAACGTGTAATTTCCGTTAAGTAAGCTAAACATTTGGCCTTGCGGTTAAAGTGTCTGTTTTCAATAAGCAACTTAATTACATTTTAAGAAGAAATATTATTGCACAATAAATATTATAAAGATGTTGTAATAATAATGTAAAAATGTATGTGCTGAACCATATTACAAAAAAAAAAATAAATCATGAATTAAAAAAAGGTTAGGAAGTGCTTTTTACAAAATTGAGCATTTCACAAACGTGTATTGTACAACATTTTTTGCACGGTCATATTTTTAAAATTACAAATATAATATATTATGCACTGACAACTTAGAGCAATATTATCTACACTGCAGTGATAATTGAGCCGTTGAGAGCAGAAGTGGTGTAAGTCAAAAATGGGTAATGACGGTTAAAGTAAACATTCTGTAAAATACAGCTCAAAGTGGCAATTAATATTCAATTTTTTTAAACTATTAGTAGTCAGTGGATAGCACGAAGGACATATTAATTGCTACTTTGAGCTGTATTTTACAGAATTTTTACTTTAAACCTCATTACCAAATTTTGACTTTCACCACTTCTGCTCTGAACGGCTCAATTAAGTAGCAATAGGCTAAATGCACTGTAATGGGTATACTTCAGTATAGTTTTACATTATGAAGAACAGTTTCCCTGGAAATAAGTTTCTGTGTGGGAATTCTAACTTTCAAGGCCTAACAGCAAAAGCTGCATAGGCCTATATATAATAAAGAACGATCGTGAAAAAAGTAAATTAAATTTTAACATGAGTACTAATAATTAGGGACCGTATTTTGCCCCACGAGGATACAATATTAAGTATTACTAGAGTTTTAAGTGGACGACGCGCGTGCTTCAAGAAAGCGAAGTACGTGACTGACGGCCCATGCGACTCTTGTTTGGTCAAGTTGGACAGAACAAACCATCGAACACTTTAACAATCACACACATTAAAAATTTAAATTATTTACACCATGTGCAATAGAATACGCTGTTTTTACTAATTATACTATCATAAAGAATGCAGGCCTACATTCAAATTTCAAATTCAAATTCATTTTCAAATTTATTTACAATTTACATTTGAAATGAATACATGTGGTCAAACGTTATTGACACTATCATTATAGTGTCGCGTATTGGAATGCAAGACATTTTATTTAATAAAACTGCCTATACCTTGCTTCTTTTGTAAGTGATGTAGAATAGTGTAAATGTGTTTGATCAATGTAAGCCTACATTCTTTATAATGGTGTGAATAGTAAAAATAGCGTACCGGTATTTTAGTGTACATAATGTAAAGGGGCTGTCAGAATTGATTATTTTCTAAGGGCGATTGACAAAAAGATTTTTTTTCTTCCTTCAAAAATGCTTTTGTAGAATAGGGTAAACTAGGGTCTGTTGGACAGTCGGGCATGTTGGACACTCTGTACTTTAAAGTGTTACCACGCCATTTGTGGGCACCACATTCTGCTAGAAGTCAATGACGGCAGTAGTCCCACTCGTGGCTACGTCCGTCATTGACTTCTAGCAGAATGTGGTGCTCACAAGTGGCGTGGTAACACGTTAAAGTACGGAGTGTCCAACATGTCCGACTGTCCAACAGACCCTAGTTTACCCTATGATTTTTATTTTTAATATATCAATTTTACTTCATTATATTAATCATTCCTTCAATACAAATTATGTTACTTAACACTGAGACGGTTCCTCGTATAGGATAAGGAGATTCTTATCAGATTAGTATTTCGTGTTAATATTCTTATATGGATAGTAAGTGTGGGGCGTGTAAGAAAGTTCCAGAATGTGAGGCGGAAGTAACAGGTGGGCAGGAAGGCCGAAGCCAAGCTACGCGGACAGGAAACATGTGTCCAGGCGTGGAGTTGACTGATGAGGGAATGTGTGGACTTTGCCTGCGGGTGGTCAGCAAGATGACGCCAAGCCAGGTTCGAAAAAGAGATGATCTGGTATATGTCAGAGAATTGTCAGAACTCCGGAAGTAGGGGAGAATATAGTAACGAGCAATTTTTGAAGAGCGCGTCTTAAGTGACGTAAGAGTAATTATGGCCAATCAGGATGTATAATAGAGACACGTGATTTATAGATAGGAGGGCGAAATTGTATGTTTGGCGGTTGCAAGTAGAGGATAGATTTGGCGGATGGACAGAAGGCATATACAAAGCGTGCGGAGAGGACGCACTCCGCATATTCTCGGCGAACCTAACTCGGAAGGATAACAATTTACGGACTTAGAATTTTTTAGTGGTTTAGTAAGAAGTCGTGTGTTGTATCATTATTATAAGTCTGAATTCTTTTCCCGTCATTATTATTACATTCGGAATAAATTGTCATCAAGTTAGCAACTCTCCGATATATTACTGGTGTTTTATAGTACAAAACATATAATTACGTGAACTCAGAAATTAGTCTACCAGCTTGTAGGAAGTGAGAGCAGTATATTATACATTTGGACGCGCATTTCTGCTAATCTGAAACGAACACTTAATAATAATAATAAACGTTCTCATAGTTCTTACAAACAATTTCTGGTGTGCGCCTACATCATTTCAACCTACGAGCACGTCTCCCAAACCCCATGTCCCAACCGTTTTGCAGCTGACCTGGGACCTCATACTCTACCGGAGTAATCTCGAGGTGGCTGGCGCCCAAATTAATTAGTGTACATCTTTAATTATTTACATCAACGTGCCTCCTTGAGCTACTTTCCATATACGACGGAGCTGGCAGCCGAGGGCGACGACGACCGACGACCGTCGCAGATTCTGGCGCCCCAACGAGGTCCCACCGCCGCAACACTAAATTGCAATTTTTAATAGTATTCCATGTAACTAAACACATCTACATTTTCTCTAACTATTAGTAGTAGTAGTAGTAGTAGTAGTAGTAGTAGTAGTAGTAGTAGTAGTAGTGGTAGTAGTAGTAGTAGTAGTAGTCTATTATTATTATTATTATTATTATTATTATTATTATTATTATTATTATTATTATTATTATTATTCCATTGTTTTCTATATTACTCTCATTTATATATGCAATGTATTTTTACACTGGTTGAGCGGAAGAGAAGGCCTTATGGAATTAACTCTACCAGTAAAAATAAATCAATTAAATAAATGAAAATTATAGAAAAGGTTATCGTAGTATGAGTCTTCACCACTAGAATTCAATGTAAACAGTCTACATCGTCTAGTTTTGAATCCTGAATAGATCGTCAACTGCAGCACAAACAAGATGCAAGTGTTATCTGATAGTAGCTGTGGCGACAAATATGACGTCATGTAAATATAGTCTATGACCACCTAACTTATCTCCGTACGTCCTCGGACAGAATACGGTTCGTAATAATAATTTTGTAGATGTATAAAAATGGTAAGAGTCGATTAAATTAAATCTATGTTACGCGTTAACTAAAATATAATATACTCGTATGTTGTCCTCTTTGCATTTGCACCACTCGTTTCTTTTGCAGACTTTGCTGCAAGTTATTTTAGGTGTTCCAATTTCAATGTGATGTGATCATCAATGGCAGTATTCCATGCCTGCAGTTCAAGAGTTACAGTTTAAAATATCCTAGAGTATGTATTTTCATCTAACTGCTATTTCTTACTGCCAGTTCACAATGGTAAGGCAATGGAAAACATTTAAGAAACAAATGGACACTAACTTCTCTTTGCAGTAATTTTCCATTCCGCTTGTTTACAAAGTTTCTCACTTATTCTTATAGATAAGTTTTGTTCTCGTTCAAACACATGCAATTACATCTCGCTGTCATACTATCCATAAATATAATAATAATAATAATAATAATAATAATAATAATAATAATAATAATAATAACAATAATAATAATAATAATAATAAAAATAATAATAATAATAACTTACTTACTTACTTACTTAATTACAAATGGCTTTTAAGGAACCCGATGGTTCATTGCCGCCCTCACATAAGCCCGCCAGCGGTCCCTATCCTGAGCAAGATTAATCCAGTCTCTATCATCATACCCCATCTCCCTCAAATCCATTTTAATATTAACCTCCCATCTACGTCTCGGCCTCCCTAAAGGTCTTTCTCCCTCCGGTCTCCCAACTAACACTCTATATGCATTTCTGGATTCGCCCATACGTGCTACATGCCCTGCCCATCTCAAACGTCTGGATTTTAAGTTCCTAATTATGTCAGGTGAAGAATACAATGCGTGCAGTTCTGTGTTGTGTTACTTTCTCCATTCTCCTGTAACTTCATCCCTCTTAGCCCCAAATATTTTCCTAAGCACCTTATTCTCAAACACCCTGAACCCATGTTCCTCTCTCAGAGTGAGAGTTCAAGTTTCACAACCATATAGAAGAACCGGTAATATAACTTTTATAAATTCTAACTTTCAGATTTTTTGACAGCAGACTGGATGATAAGAGCTTCTCAACCGAATAATAACACGCATTTCCCATATTTATTCTGTGTTTAATTTCCTCCCGAGTGTCATTTATATTTGTTACTGTTGCTCCAAGATATTTGAATTTTTCCACCTCTTCGAAGGATAAATCTCCAATTTTTATATTTCCATTTCGTACAATATTCTGGTCACGAGACATAATCATATACTTAGTCTTTTCGGGATTTACTTCCAAACCGATCGCTTTACTTGCTTCAAGTAAAATTTCCGTGTTTTTCCTAATCGTTTGTGGATTTTCTCCTAACATATTCACGTCATCCGCATAGACAAATAATAATAATTATTATTATTATTATTATTATTATTATTATTATTATTATTATTATTATTATTTATTTAACCTGGCAGAGTTAAGGCCATACGGCCTTCTGTAACACTCAACCAGGAGTAAAACTGCGTTACAAAAAACATTACAAATTTACAAAGTACACTACAATTTTACACACAAAACTGAATAAGATAATAATAATAAAATGTAAACAACAAGTAAGCAGAAATCAGACATCATATGTAACATACAGAAAGAAAGGAAAAAGCATAATAAAATGTGAACAGCAGGTCAAAATAAATGAGACATACGAAGTATAAAAAATAAGAAATTATTGATGATGATGATGATGATGATGATGATGATGATGATGATGATGATGATGATAATAATAATAATAATAATAATAATAAATAAGAATAGTAATAATAAATAATAATAATAGTAGTAGTAGTAGTAGTAAAATAGTGCAGTACAAAGCATACAATGAATACATTATTTTTAAGTACACACAGTTGGGGTCATTCCATATCAAATCAACAAGGCACTCAACCCGACCGACTCATATTTCTTTCAAAATTTGAGGGTTTGTTTGACCTGCCGCGCTAACTAAAACTGCCGAGTTTCATATGTCCTGTGTCCTGTGCTTTTCGTTTTCTGTCAGTGGCGTTTCAAACATGAAGAAAAATCATATTTTTGTAAGCACGCCGCTTCAATTAAAATTATATATCTCAACAACGTCTCCAGACAAATTTACAAAAATTGGGTGATACATTCTTAATATGTGATAGTTTTTATTACTTATATTGTTTTCTGCATGTATTTAATTACACTAAAAAAACATGGTGAAAGAATTTTCATATATTCATATTTAAAAATGCGGGGGTTCTATTTTAATGAAAAAAATATATAGTACGCCTCAATTAGTGATATAATGAACTGATAAGTTTCAACTTGGAATCTTCATAGGTTATAAAGATAAAAATTATTATGTCACTGCAAGCGTAAGCTAACCGTATAAGTCGCGATAACTATGTCCCACACATTCGTTGTATTTAACTATATTTGATCATACTCTTGAATGTCGCTATGTAATTTAACATGTAGTACATAATTCGATTTTTTTAAATTATTAGGTACCTGAAATAAATTATTGTCACATGGATTTTGTTAAACCTGAAGTTCTGTAAGAAATGCTTACCTTTCATTGCTGAGATGAAATAGCCTGATCATCTTTCCAGACAGGATGCTGCGTTGTTTCAACTGCATTTTAAAACTGCTTAGCAAGTATAATACCCATCCTAAACAGCAGGACTGTATGAAACTTGTGTTCCAGGCACTGCGGTGGATTTTGCAAATCGAAGAGCAAGCATTTTTTCCTCTTCAGTATAGCCTTTTTTAGTCACATAAACGGTATTAATGTTTGGGAGATGATGCCTTGTCCAGTCGTACAATTCCCTAGGTGTAGTTATTTGTTTATCGGATGGTCTCTGCAAACTAGCACAAGCCGCAAACCTTTTAAGTGTCCCACCTACAACGTCGCATGCTCTTTTGCCATGTGATATGCAAAAATAATGCAATTCTGTTGGAAATCCAAAATCTTCTTCATGTAATGTGAGGTTCAGGAAATTTTTTTCTATTTTTATACTGAGCAGAGAATCCATCGGAGAAATACATAATTTTTGTGGTGAATTACAGATGTTAAGTTGGAAAGTATAAAGAAAAATTTTCTTGAAATCCACGTAGACCTGAAACTTTAATAAATTGCTTCCGGCATAAGTTTTACATTCTGATAGGACACAAACACAGACAGTATAGTCCACTAACTCCAGCTAGAATACAATTTCTTGTTCAGGGTTAGAATTTTTAAACACTGCATATAATTAATTTCTGCTCATGTGATTTACTCCCTGATTCTTTAATCACAACAAATATTTCTTACCAGGCATCATTCTGCTTATCTCGTCAGAACAACATAATTCTTTAACTTTACCGGCAACAGCCGCGAGCAAGGGTTTTCCAGGTTTCGGATTTGGTGAACACAAAATTCCCTTTCCCTTTGCCAGGACTTTGGCTTTCCGAATTATGTATTCGAAAGCTGAAAGAAACTCTTTTTTATATTATTGACGCTGCAGCTTTTAGGTAGTAGTGTTAAAATGGTGATTTTCTCACTTTCACCTGAATTTTGAAAATTTTCCTGCAACTGAGACAAAATTTCAGGATCAGAAAGGTCCTGGTTCCTCGGCATCTTTATATCGAAGACTTTGTCTTTTACAATATTTTCAAATTTCTGTCTCTTATATTTCTCTTGTTGTAGCCTTTCTTGTTTAATAAGGAACACACCTTGGTCAAAAAGACTTGTATTTAATGAACTTTCATTTGCTGTAGAGTCGACGTATTCTTCATTACTAGAGTCATTATGAGGATTCTGCGTAATAGCATCATATTATATTTTTATTTCTTTGCGACACATACCGCACTCCTTCTGTTCCTGTTTTAAATCAGGAAATACTTTAAGCATCCACGATATAACACTTCTTAAATTTTTCCTCTAATTACAGTGCCCTGATTTCTCGAAGGGATTGCAGCAAACATAGGCCTATAACTTAAAACGCGACTCCATTACATCGCACAAAACTACCACATACTACGAAAACTAACGACACTGCACTTGAAACAGATTGCACGTTTTGTATAAATTGAAGACTGTATAAACTGTCACTCATGACGGCCTGACATCGATGACGCAGCTTATCAGACAAGTAGGAACTCGTGCGCATGCAGTGTTGGTGTAAGACGGGGTTAAGTGCTACAAACCAATACATTGATATATTTTTTTACTGATATTCCTGAAACGTTTCCAAAATGAAACTTACACCAAGGGGAGAATACTCTTACCTCTGTAACATATATTTTTCGCGAAATAATTTATGTCCCGCATTTATAGATATACAATGTTAAAATGTGTTTCACGTGACTATTCAATAAAGAATTCATTACTTTGATGCAAACCTATTTTTATTGAAACGTGTGATCCCTTAGCTTTAAAATAAGCCCAAGTTTAAGATTCTACCTCAATTAGAAGAGAAGTTATGAATTATTTTTGTTGACATAGTATGCGACATTTTTACATTTTTTCTCGTATTCACAGAATTGCTGTAGGGATATCGTGCATTATTGAGGGCTAAAATGTTATATAATTACTTAACTTAAGGTTCTTTACCATCCTACCAAATTTAATGAAAATCTGAGGTGGTCGGGTTGAAAAGTCCACTTTTTTGTGTTGATTTGACATGGAATGCCCCTAAGGAAAATTATGATTATATATAGCTCACCTTATCACATTATAGATATACCATTATCGGAAAATATGAAAACAAAAATGTAAAATAAGTTAAATATCACTAGAACATAAAAAAAATGTGAATACGTGGAAACATGCAATATAATAGAATGTTATTGCGATTATATTAGTCCGTACTGGAATGAAACGCCCTCAATGCGTACGCACGCGCGCACAAACACGCACACGCACACACATAAAGAGTAAAAAATATAAATTATAAGATGTAAGCTTTGTGAGTTGGCCTATACATCAACAATATGGCGAAATGATTACGTGTTTTGAAAATCGGATAAGCATATAGAGCGTATAGCTATTCCTGCGTCACTGGCTTGAAAATGATTCGTACGTGAGTGGTTTGGAGCAGAAGTGACAGCTGTTCGACTCTCATGCTGCACAAATTATTTTTCCAGGATTCCAGTTATTTAGCACAATGGATCACTGCAGACTGTTCAGAGTACTATATGCATATATGTAATGCAGTGCACTGGGTGTTACCACTGGTGAACAAAATATTCGTACGTTTTATTGATATTTTGGCATTACTCGAGTACATTTTATTATTACAGATTATGGCAACAATTAGACGCAAAGGCAAACAGAGTGTTGTGAAAAATCATTTATTATCATTTTATATTCCTCACTTGTTCTCATGAAATAATGTTAATTTTTATTTCACCACAAAATCACATTACTGAGAGCCAAACAATATAGCTGTCGTCATAAATTCAACATGCATAAAAAGCACAATAATGCAATTAAAATTAATCCTGATTTTATGATATACAAGAATAATGTAACTTTTAATTCAAACAACAATGTGGTTTTTACTTCTATCTTTAATCACATCCGTCAACAATGGGTATTCCACTCAACACTGCAACACAGTAGTCGTTACTGCACTCCACAGAACGACAATGACTATTCACGTTTATTATTGAGAAGAACAACAATGTACTCCTAGTTATAACTAATGTTCACAAAGCACTACTTACAAAACAAAACTGTCAGTTCTCAGTTCACACTTCGTTCCCCTTGGCTAGTTCTTCTAGGTCACTCACTCAAGTTAATGGTACGTCGAACCCAAGACTTCCAGATAACAGTCCACTGTACTTCGAACCCAAGACTTCCGGACGCGTTGCCCTCGCCTAGACGCTGCCACAGTACTCACTTAAGTTCACTGTACTTCGAACCCAAGACTTCCAGATAAGCCGCACTCGCATGGTCGCTGCCACAGTTACGTTCCTCCTTACGTCGAACCCCGGTCTCGAAGGCTGGCTTCCTTGCTCGCTCATTGCTGCTTCACAAGCCGACTGGCTGTTCTAAACTGGCTTGACAGACTCGAAGGCTGCTCGCTTTTATTTGTTAGGTCACACTTCTCGAACCTTCGATCCTCGAAGTTTCTACAACAATCGGTCTCGAGACGTTTCTCCACTTCCACCGCAGTCGGCCTCCTTCCCCTCTCACCCCGCACAGTGGCCAGCGTCTCGCAGCTTTCCCTCTCCTCTCCTCGCGCCTGCCTTCCCGCGCGCCCTCCCTTCTGCCGGACGCGCGCTCGACTCCCCGACGCAGCCAGGTCCTCCAACATGGTGCCACAATAACTTATGTAACGTAATCAATATTTAGAATGTGGACCAATAATTAGAGACAAGTTTCTCTTTTTATACACTCTAGTACATTATTTCTAATTCTGGCCTCAGTCTCTTGAAAATCATGTTTCTTTAGTATCCCGAAGCGAGACAAATAACCAATAGGGTATAAACTTGCATTGAGATAATCCAGTCCCAAGACTCATTGCAAGAGAGAAAGAACGCGTATATTTTACGTTTCATTTCCATTTAACGTCTTCCCGTTTTCTTTCACTTTTATCTATACTACTAACAAAATTGTAACCTAAATTTTTCTGGTAATTTTCGCTTTTACAAAAATAACTGGTGTTTTCACTTTTACAAAAATAGGTCCTAATTGGTGTGAACATGTATAGTGAATTGTCCTGAGACCGAAAATAGCATTTTTGAAATTTTTGTTTGTATGTTTGTTATTTTTTCACGCGAAAATGACAACCGATTTCTACGAAAATTGTTGTGTAAAATAAGTTAGGTCCCACTTATATTTTAGGTTATATAGCATTCAAAATACTTTTCTAAAAGGGAGGTTATAAGGGAGACTGAAGTAAATAAATCGAAATATCTCGCTTATTATTGATTTTTGGGATAATATTACATAACAAAAGTTGCTTTCAAAAATGTTTACAAGTTTTACTCTATGCAAAATTTTTATACGACCGATATTTAACGAGATATATGAGATTTAAAATAACAATGCGCTATATATTCGTGCCGTCTCAATCAGGCTGATATAATAAAATAAAAACAAATAATTCTGAAGTTATTTAAAGTGGATTTGTAGGCTACAACAAGCGGAAGATATTCATTTAACACTTTTTTAATTCACTGAATATGCCCCAACGAGTAAAACTAATATTCAGGGACTAGGCCTATACAAGACCAGAGACATAACATGTACTCCTATAGCATATTATGAAGCAACAGTGTGTGAAAAACAAAAACAAAAAAAAATGACAAGAATTAAAGAAATAAAATGAATAAGAACAGTAAGGTATCACTCAAGTTTTAGGGAGAAAAAGAACAAATTTGAAACCATGAAATACATAAACCAACCGAGAATTAAAATAAATAATCTTCCTCAAAACTTTTTTTCTTACACATTTCTTAAAACATTGAAAATTTGACAAAGCTTTTATTATTTTTATTTCAGTAACCTACGTTATTTTACGACGATTTACCAATATCTTAGGTTATTTAGCGTCTGAATGAGATGAAGGTGATAATGTCGATGAAATGAGTCCGGGGTCCAGCACCGAAAGTTACCTAGCATTTGCTCATATTGAGTTGAGAGAAAACCCCGGAAAAAACCTCAACCAGGCAACTTACCCTGACCGGGAATCGAAATCGGGCCACCTGGTTTCGCGGCCAGACGCGCTAACCGTTACTCCACAGGTGTGGACGCAAAGCTTTTATTCTAATGTAAGTTTATCATAAGTTGTTATTAAAAATTATTAATCCCTTTCGTACAATAAGTTACTGAGCCATGCTGAGAAAAAAATAGTTGCTTGTAGCAAGTGCAGAGAAACGCATCGGTATTTTGTTGCATCCTACTTCGATATTTTATTTATAAATGTCTATGTTTTGTTTCATATTCTTACGTGAAATTTTCTTTATTGGTTATTTTACGACGTTTCTTCAACTGCTATGGTTATAGCCTATAGCGTCTGAATGAGACGAAGGTGATAATGTCAGCGAAATGAGTCCAGGTCCAACGACGAAAGTTATCCAGCGTTTCCTCGTATTGGGTTCAAGGAAAACCCGGAATAAACATCAACCAGGTAACTTGCCCCAAACAGTACTTGAACCCGGACCCGCTCGTTTCATGGTCAGGCGTGCTAACATTACTCCACAGCGGTTAACCCTTACGTGAAATATCTTTATGTCATCTTATAACTTTCGTCCACGCTTGATGCTTTTTACTGCCCTCATCAAAGAATGACTTCGTTAGAATATTACTCATTATATTCCTCTCAGAGATGAATGCATGGATTCAACACTGATGGCATACAACTGATTTTTAACAACCTAGTATTCACATCAAGACAGAAGCACCGGGGATTTAACCTAGGGGAGATCCCGTCCCTAATCACATTCTAATGATAGAAGCATAAGGCTTTCGTATTGATTTTCACATCAGTCACGTCTGGAACAGCTACCATCTTGTCACAACTTGGGATTCCCTCCCCGCTAACCCAAAGTATCTGAATACTCCAGTATGCCATGTACTTTTTGTATTCTCAATCTTATCTTTCATCTCCAGAAGCTCCTGCTTTTGTTCCCTTCTGAAAGAGCCATTTATCCTTTCCTAATATTGCTCCATCCATCATCGGGATTTTGTTATTGATCTACCAGTATGTCTCTCGCCATTATTTTATTTATAATGCTAACAGGCTCCGCATTGGTGCTTGACTCAACATCGAATATCATTAAGGGCATCTCTCCATGCAGAAGAATACGACAACTAATTCCTAAATGACGTAGAGTAATACACCGTGTCTCTGAAGTATGTTTCACAGTCATTTATAGCTAACGCCTCGCCCGTAAACGTCTCACTTGTGCACAAAAGCATTACTTTCAGCCCTAGTTACGTAATAGTATATTAATCCAACCTTTATCCGTTAATTTTACTACAGAAAAAAAGTATTAAAAATTTGTTTAAAAAAGCAGAAAGATTACCCAACTGAATTGTTGTTTAAACATTTCAAAGTTTTCAACATTAAACAAATGAATTATTTTATTTCATTAAAATATCTTCATAGAAATTTTAATAACTTTGAAAGGTATATACATAAATATAGAACTAAAAATATGAATTCCCTGCGTTTGTCTGAACCAAAATGTAAAACCAATGCAGGTTTTTTATCATAGCATGAGCCAAGGACCCAGATTATTAAACAAATTTTATTCCAATAATATTTCAACCACGAATCCTCTCCAAATTAATAAAAAAATATATATAAAAAAAATTGTATTGGATTTGTAGTTTGGGTTTAAACATATTAAACACTATTTAATCTGTATTCACTCTCAATTTTAATTTTATTTTTGTCTGTATTGGAATCCCCTCCTGAGCACGAGTCTTACTCATTCAGGAGTGGGCTAGTTTATCTTTCATTGTTTTTATTAATTTGTATTCATTTCAAACTTACTAGTAATAATAAATAAATAAATAAACAATACAAGGCTGGGAAGTGCTTTTTACAAAGACAAGGAAAAGTTTGAAAAACGAGCAGAGCGAGTTTTTCAGTTTCCGAGATTTTGTAATACACTTCAAAAACGTGTATTTATAGTACTTTTTGCACGGTAGTATATTTTCAGAATAATATTTTTAAAATCTTAATATACAGTAGGCCTACCTACGTACGTTAGACTATTTAAAGAATCTTAATATGCAGTACCTACGTACGTTAGACTATGAACAGCTGACTGATTCTCAGCAAAAAGTTTGTCATAGGTGTCGGTAGATGGCAGAAGTAATTTTCATTACAACCCTAGAGCAGTTATTTGTAATATTTCAACATACTTATCTAGGTTGGCAACTCTCAATTCAGTAAAATAAGCTTCCAATATTGGCAGTCGTTTGCTGTAACGACGAAAAAATACTATCGTACAAAAGTAACTATTAATTCACTGCTGTGAGCTAAAAACGTTTGTGCGAGATCGTGCGTATTTGCTTGGTTTCCGCACAAAACCAACCCGCGGTAAGTCTAAAATTCCACATTCAGTATTCCCAACCTAACACACATAACAATTTCCCTCTTCTTACCGCTTAAGTGACATATTGATTTTACTGCTTTAGGCTTTTAACATATTATTTTTAGAGACGTTCAATATAGTAATAATTATAAATTGGAAACTTACCACTGCAATTTCACCTAAATTGCACTGTTAATTATTGTTTTTAAATATTTGCAAAAATTAAGTAAACTCTACAACTCCACTAAAGTTATTGCATTTCGTGATGCATGTAACATTAAGGAAGCTGTTTGTCTTAAGTTCGCATTTATAGACTGGGGGAAAAAAAAGACAGACTTATATCACGGCCTGCTGGAGTATAGTAAACACAGAAAATATTTTAAAGCAACAATGTTGAAGATAGATATTTTTGTTTTCCAAACTTGCCGTCATTGAACAGAAACCAAGATGGAGATTTCATTGCAACTAATTAGAAATTCCTCTTTCAGGTATGTAATAAACGATCTTCGCACAAAATAATGTACGATACACGAGCGGTATGTTTTCTTTCAATTCTCGGAAATTAAAAAAGCTCAACTACGTTTCGCTTTTTCAAACTTTTCCTCGAACATGAAAACTTCAACATACCGCTCTTGTAACGCATATTACTATTTTGCACGATAGTGTTTTTTGCTACATTTACAGCTATTGTTGTTAGGCCTTGAAAGTTATAATTTTCATACAGAAACTTGTTACTAGGGAAACCATTCTTCATAACATAAAACTATACTGAAATAGACCCATTACAATGCACTTATTGTTACTTAGTTACCATTACCATCCATGCCGTTTTGCGAAGGCTTTGGAATAATATTTCTCTAAATTTCCAACGAAAAATATATTGTATTTGCAATTTTAAAAATATGATCGTGCAAAAAAAGTTGTATAATACACGTTTGTGAAGCGCATTGCAGAATCTCTAAAATTGAAAAAGGAGCAGAGCGAATTTTTAAAACTTCTCCTCTAGTTTGTAAAAAGCACTTCCCAATTTTATATCGTAATATACTATTAATTCACTACTGTGAATAAGACCATTGTTTGGGATGCCAAGGACGGTGAAATAAAGACTAGTTTACAAACCAGTCATGGATAAAAGTTTTAACCTAATTTGTACTATTTATTTCATAATATTACATTCTTCATGATTTGTCAGCATTCTTGACCACTGTTTTCCGAAATTGTTTCTTCAGTTCTTCAGCCTATTATAATGATGGCTAAGACGTTTAGTGATATCTCGTATCTGTAAATTTGCAGATGAATTAAAAATATTTTTAAATTTAATTTTTCTCAAAATAGACCGACATATATGTTTCTGCTTTGCAACATCATCTTCTAGAGAACAAACTATCAGTCAACTGTTCAATTTTGTAAACGTAATAATAATGTGGTTAATTTAAAATAATAAAGTAGTTAAACTAAATGACCATTTTTGTAGATATGAGGTATCACTTCTCAGACATGACATCCATAATATTTTTTTCACATTTCTATTCCCTATGCTCAGCTCCCACACTCTTAAGTTTTACGACTACCGATTATGATCTCATCGTAAAACTTAACAGTTTTCTGATCAAGTCAGTGGCGTCCATGCTCCTTTTTTCTGATCTTCTCATCTGTGATAACTCAAGGTAGGAAATTCGTACCAAAACATAAGATTTCAGGTTGTGTTCAGCCATGCATATAGATAATCTCAGCTCTATCGCATTATGTAGTTGTCTTCAGTGTACACTATACTCAGCAAATTAAGCTTTCAGGAATAACTCCCTGTAAAGTTAATTTGAATAATTTCGAGGGAAAAAGTGTTCCGGGGCCGGGTATCGAACCCGGGACCTTTGGTTAAACGTACCAACGCTCTCCAACTGAGCTACCCGGGAACTCTACCAGACACCGATCCAATTTTTCCCTCTACATCCACAGACCTCAAAGTGGGCTGACAACCGTCAAGCAACCAACATTTGAGTGCACACTAACTCTGTGTGACTTTAAATTGTGTTTTTCTGTTACGTACAGTGACGTGTATTATGCAAATTAAGCTTTCAGGAATAACTCCCTGTAAAGTTAATTTGAATAATTTCGAGGGAAAAATTGTTCCGGGGTCGGGTATCGAACCCGGGACCTTTGGTTAAACGTACCAACGCTCTCCCACTGAGCTACCCGGGAACTCTACCAGACACCGATCCAATTTTTCCTTCAGTGGGAGAGCGTTGGTACGTTTAACCAAAGGTCCCGGGTTCGATACCCGGCCCCGAAATTATTCAAATTGACTTTACAGGGAGTTATTCCTGAAAGCTTAATTTGCATAATACACGTCACTGTACGTAACAGAAAACCACAATTTAAAGTCACACAGAGTTAGTGTGCACTCAAATGTTGGTTGCTTCACGGTTGTCAGCCCACTTTGAGGTCTGTGGATATAGAGGGAAAAATTGGATCGGTGTCGGGTAGAGTTCCCGGGTAGCTCGGTGGGAGAGCGTTGGTACGTTTAACCAAAGGTCCCGTGTTCGATACCCGGCCCCGGAACAATTTTTCCCTCCAAATTATACACTATACTCAGTTCACATAAACAACTCACAGTATATCCGCATGGACAACTTTCGTAACTACATTACAGCAATATGCACAGTAAAGATCAGTTTTAACATGTGCTGAAATTTGTAATGTAACTGTCCAGTTCAGTAAGCGGTTTTTAACATGGCAGAATTTCAGTCTCCCAAACACACGAAGTTTTAATGTGGTACTTCAAGATTTACTGGTAAACATACAAGCCTATCAGCAAATGGAGATACACATTACATGGAGATTATGTAATGTATATACATAATATAAAGAATAATTATTTCAGGGACATTGTGTTACGAAATATTGATATGGACTACTTTTCTTTGTATGGAGGATACAACAATCAAAAGAAACATTCTACTTCAAAATTTGACCCAAAATATACATAATTTTGTGCTTTCTCGACCTATGATGTTGGTATGTTTCAATATCCCTTCAAACAACTACCGCAGCAATCACTCTGCCAGAAATATATCTAACATATTCGCAGAAGTCCCAATAATCATTAAAGCAAACATGAAAAGTTTTTTTAAATGAATTATGGGTTTATTGTGAAGTGCCATATATATGAAATGCACTACTAGTTTCACAAAGTTGTTGTTCACTTGGTGATACAGTAAAGAATACTATATCATATTTCAGATTTGCTCTAGTTACGACTCGTGACGTAGAACGAAAACTTTCAGGGTACAAATATTATTTTTCTGCACAAAGAAAAGCATATTTTCGATAAATGAAAAAATTAACTTAATAATAATAATAATAATAATAATAATAATAATAATAATAAATATAATAATGAACATAATAATAATAACAATGAATATTATTATTACTTACTTACTTACTTACTTACTTACTTACTTACTTACTTACTTACTTACTTACTTACTTACTTACTTACTTACTTACTTACTTACTTACTTACTTACTTACTTACTTACTGGCTTTTAAGGAACCCGGAGGTTCATTGCCGCCCTTACATAAGCCCGCCATTGGTCCCTATCCTGAGCAAGAATAATCCATTCTCTGTCATCATATCTCACCTCCCTCAAATATATTTTAATATTATCTTCCCATCTAAGTCTCGGCCTCCCTAAAGGTCTTTTTCCTCCGGCCTCCCAACTAACACTCTATATACATTTCTGGATTCGCCCATACGTGCTACATGCCCTGCCCATCTCAAACGTTTGGATTTAATGTTCCTAATTATGTCAGGTGAAGAATACAATGCGTGCAGTTCTGTGTTGTGTAACTTTCTTCATTCTCCTGTAACTTCATCCCTTTTAGCCCCAAATGTTTTCCTAAGCACCTTATTCTCAAACACCCTTAACCTATGTTCCTTTCTCAAAGTGAGAGTCCAAGTTTCACAACCATAAAGAACAACCGGTAATATAACTGTTTTATAAATTCTAACTTTCAGATTTTTTGACAGCAGACTGGATGATAAAAGCTTCTCAATCGAATAATAACAGGCATTTCCCATATTTATTCTGTGTTTAATTTCCTCCCGAGTATCATTTATATTCGTTACTGTTGCTCCAAGATATTTGAACTTCTCCACCTCTTCAAAAGATAAATTTCCAATTTTTATATTCCCATTTCGTATAATATTCTCGTCACGAGACATAATCATATATTTTGTCTTTTGGGGTATTATTATTATTATTATTATTATTATTATTATTATTATTATTATTATTATTATTAATGGTAACAAAGCAAGATACATATTTTTACGTATTTTGTTTCTTATTCTTATATGTATAGGTAAATTATTTTTTATTAAAAATTACAAAGAATGTAATTGCCAATTATTGTTTCTTTTACACAATGTTAATAATTTTGTTAATTGTCTTTCTTATTCTAAGGTCATGGATCATTGGCAAAAAGATAAGGTTGGTTATCACCTGATTGTACATGTATGTTTCGCTGGTTTGTTTCGCTGGTTCAGAGCTGCGTCCTACTGTTGATTCGGTAGCAATATATTCAAGCTCACACAACTTAACAGTTTCGGTACGAACTCTTTTTTTCTGGTGAAAACGCATTCATCATTTTAAAATCTTACAGCTCAATCTTCCTATTGCATATTGCACAACGATATGCAATAGGGGAGATATAGGATGCACTTTTCATCAAATTTAAGCAATTTGTCCCAAGTTTTCGTGAACTATTATTAGTTATAATAAATACAGAGAATATGTGAGTATCGTATGTCTTCATATTCCTAAACCCCTGCTTTGCATATTTTTCTAACTCAAAATTGAACTCTCTAAAGACAGATGGAGACAGAGAAAGCACTCAAAAAGGGTGGACATTTTTGAGCTGCAGTGAAATGCTTATGAATTTGCAAACAGGAAATTATCTACAACTGAAATAAGATGGACAGTTAAATTTACAGAAATTTGTGTAAATAATTGTCCCTTTTATTTGTTGCTATCATTACTCTACATGCAATGTGGAAGTACATGTCTTCACATGATACGAAAATTATTGTGCAAGTTACCTACACAATCAATCCACATTGTCGTGGAAAGGTAGGGTGAACAAAAGAATGTAGGTATGTCACATACAGTTCGTCTCAGTTTACATACCCTCCGATCCATTGAAACACAAGCATTTTATTATGGGTTTAGCCTTCACCTTTTCACCTTCTATGCGGCTCTAGGAGATCTGTGTAAGCACAATAAAAACAACATTTGGATGGTAGAAGAGGCACTTACCAGTGACATGTAGTGTACTTACACATATGATATCCCGAGAGGGATATACAAGTTTCTTGACACCACCTCAACAGTATAAACCTGGTTTTTATGGCGAGCTTTAACGTTATATCCGTATATGGAGGAACATCTCAGAGCATTTTATCATTTTGGTTAGGCTTAACTTGAACTCAATCACTTTGAATTTAACGAACCTGAGGGCAGAAAGGTTCTTTCTCGTGTAATACTGACCATTTGGATATAAAAATTAAAATAAAATGATCACAGATGTTATAAAACTTTTAGAAGATTGGATTAGGGTATTTACATAACGAAATTAACTATATTAACGAGCTGAATTCAATGACGAGAAACAGCTAGGGACTATTGTGACTGCTACGTGAAAAACACCGTCAGAATACATGTATAATCTATATTAATAATACATCTGTAGCCGAAATTTTTCTGGTAATTTTCGATTTTCCAAAAATAATTGGTCCTAACATATATAATTCACCACCCTGAAACCGAAAATCGCTTTTTTGAAACTTTTGTTTTTATCTCTGTCTGTCTGGATGTTTGTTACCTTTTCACGCGATAATGACTGAACCGATTTATATGAAAATTGTAATATAAATTGAGTTCGTTGTAACTTAGATTTTAGACTATATGACATTCAAAATACGTTATTTAAAAGGGGGGTTATAAGGGGCTTGAATTAAATAAATCGAAATATCTCGCTTATTATTGATTTTTGTGAAATGTGTTACATAACAAAAGTTTCTTTGAAAATGATTTCCGATAAGTTTTATTCTTTGCAAAATTTTGATAGGACTGATATTTAATGAGATAAATGAGTTTTAAAATTAAAATTCAATGCCATCTAAGGCGGTGTAATGAAATGAAAACAAATGACTTCGTCTATAAGGAGCCTTGGACAACAACAATCGAAAGTTATTAAACATAGCCTACAGAGAATGTTTCTGTGTTTGTATGAAGTAATATCGGAAGCTAAATTAACCGATTTGTATAATTAATTATTATTTCACCATTTGAAAGTGCAGTTTCTCTAGATGGACATAATGCTATAATGTTATTACAGTAACTTCTGAGTGAATCGAGGACAGGTAAGATTAAAATAGCTTCTTATGCACAGAAAACTTGATAAGCTATTCTGTACATTCGTTTCCTGTATTTCTTAAAATAATGTTTATGTACACAATCATTTTATCAAACACGAATGTTCCCTGTATCAAATGTTCTATTTTAATTATGTAATTACTTTATATTTCTTTCTAACGGGTGCAGCGGAGCGCACGGGTATGGCTAGTTTGTAATATTTTTGTCACTCATTTCTAACTGGTTTACACACCGTAGTGGCAGGAGAAGACAACTCCGGGGTTTGCTGAGCTAGGACGGAATTGCACGAACGCTAATGACTGGGTTTCTCTGTCACAAGACATTAGATGGGAATCTACAAGAGTTGATAATGTAACATAACGTACCACTACTTAACGATCAGTTTAATGATCGATCGCCTCGCTTCAAATTCAAACCCTTCGCTCCAAATTACACGGGAGAATGCCTTCATCAGTTAATTATATTGGTTTGATTGAAAGGAAAGATGTCCATCAAGCATGTGGTGTACCGCCGGAGAAATGACTGCAGTTTCGACTTTATATGACGGAGACCGGGATTTAATTCTCGGTGAGTCCAACCAAAATTTTTTGTAGACAAGAATAGTGTTGGAGTAGGTTTGCAAAGAGTACTTCTCATTTTTCTTCTTTACACTTCACCATTCCTTCTTTAAACACCATAATTACCTTTCATTCGTAAAGAAGGTAAAAAGTGATCTACAGTTTTTGCGCCTTACTCTTAAGGGATCAACGCTTGTAGTCAATTGACGAGAAGAAATGGATAAGAAATCTTGAAATATATATATATATATTTTTTTTTTAACTTTATTGTTACAGAAAATTTCGTTTTTTTTTTTATTTATTTTATTTTAGTAGGTTATTTTACGACGCTTTATCAACAGCTTTGGTTATTTAGCGTCTGAATGAGATGAAGGTGATAATACTGGTGAAATGAGTCCGGGGTCCAGCACCGAAAGTTACCCAGCATTTATTCATCTTGGGTTGAGTGAAAACCCCGGAAAAAACCTCAACCAAGTAACTTGCCCCAACCGGGAATCGAACCCGGGCCACCTGGTTTCGCGGCCAGAAGCGCTGACCGTTACTCCACAGGTGTGGAGGAAAATTTCGTTGAAGGCCACGTGGGGTGTTTTATTACTTATATCTTCATTATCCAGCTAAGATTTAAATTCTTCCTTATTCACATTTTCATTGGTAGCAGTGACGTCGCCAGTTTCAGAGCAAGGGGGGTGCGGATGGGGTGCGAGCTGTAAAAATGTGGTGCATAAAAAATCCAAAATGTTCCTTCATGCACTTGCGCGCATACTATAGATCTGTTTATTAATATTACTATGTATTATTATTATTATTGCTATTATTATTATTGTTATTATTATTGTTATTGTTATTATTATTGTTATTGTTATTATTATTATTATTGTTATTATTATTGTTATTGTTATTATTATTGTTATTGTTATTATTATTGTTATTGTTATTATTATTGTTATTATTATTATTGTTATTATTATTATTATTATTATTATTATTATTATCATTATTTTGTATTCTTCACCTGACATAATTAGGAACTTAAAATCCAGACGTTTGAGATGGGCAGGGCATGTAGCACGTGTGGGCGAATTCAGAAATGCATATAGAGTGTTAGTTGGGAGACCGGAGGGAAAAAGACCTTTAGAGAGGCCAAGACGTAGATGGGAGGATAATATTAAAATGGATTTGAGGGAGGTGGGGTATGATGATAGAGACTGGATTAATCTTGCACAGGATAGGGACCGCTGGCGGGCTTATTTGTGAGGGCGGCAATGAACCTTCGGGTTCCTTAAAAGCCATTTGTAAGTAAGTAAGTAAGTAAGTTATTATTATTATTGTTATTATTATTATTGTTATTATTGCTATTATTATTGTTGTTATTATTGTTATTATTTACTATTATTGTTATTAGTATTGTTATTATTATTGTTATTATTATTATTGTTATTATTGTTATTATTGTTATTATTATTGTTATTATTGTTATTATTATTGTTATTATTATTATTATTACTATTATTGTTATTATTGTTATTATTATTATTAATGTTATTATTATTGTTATTATTATTATTGCTCATCACATCCATTACGATACTCCAAGGGACGTAGTTTTTTCACATCCAAGAAATTGTTTGTTTGTTTTTGTTCTTCAAAATAATTTATGCCTAGTATTTTTTAATAAATTGCCCTTTGGGGTGCGGAAAGGGGTGCTCTGATTTTTATGGGGTGCTTGCGCACCCTCTCGCACCCCCCTAGCGACGTCCCTGATTGGTAGTGTTTTTTTTTCCATGTTGCTAACTGCGAACTCCTTAATATAACCTATAAACTATAAGCACACCAACAATACGTCTGAACTCTACCGCTGTAAACTGTGGGATCCCTAAGAAGAGGCTAGTGAAGTCCTCTGTATGGAGTGTGGCATCACATGGGGCAGAAACATGGACATTACGACGAAGTGAAGAGAAGGAACTATGGTTCGTCCCAGGAATCTATAGAGTGACTTGACGCATATGGGACCGGAGTCTATCTGTGCTGGAGTGTACTGCGGGCAGCATCACC
The DNA here is from genome assembly GCF_040183065.1 of Periplaneta americana. Classification (NCBI taxonomy): domain Eukaryota; kingdom Metazoa; phylum Arthropoda; class Insecta; order Blattodea; family Blattidae; genus Periplaneta; species Periplaneta americana. Next base: position 150,122,701 of record NC_091128.1, read on the forward strand.
TCGAGGACGCTAAGGGGTAAGATGCTCGTGGTAAAGAGTTCAGATAGAAATGATCCCCTCCCTGCAAGCGATTGGTAGCTTCTTCAATCAATGCCTCCCCCCAGAGCTGTCATTGGCCCTAGCCCTCTCACATACCACTTGCGCAGAGGTCTTATTTTGTCTTTCTAATCTACATAGTCCTAGGACGGACTAGGCCTATAGAATCGTTTGAAATGTGGATATGGAGAAGAATGGAACGTGTGAAATGGACAGACAGAATAAGATGTGAAGCTGTGTTGGAAAGAGTGGGTGAAGAAAGAATGATGCTGAAACTGATCAGAAAGAAAAAAAGGAATTGTTTGGATCACTGGCTGAGAAGAAACTGCCTACTGAAGGATGTAGTGGAAGGAATGGTGAACGGGATAAAAGTTTGAGATAGAAGAAGATATCAGATGATAGACGACATTAACATATATGGATCATATAATATTAATAATATTAATAATAATAATAATAATAATAATAATAATAATAATAATAATAATAATAATAATAATTTATTTTAGCTAGCAGAGTTAAGGCCGTAAGGCCTTCTCTTCCACTCAACCAGCAAAAAGTGTACATACATATGCATGAACTTACAAAGAATTCAATAATTTGATTTAGATGAGAGTTACATGTATACAAGAGTTATTTACGAATTAAACAACAAAATACTATGAATTATTAATTAAACACTGAAATAAACTGTGTAACAGAATTAAGCTAAAATACGTAGAATGTTAATATATTTCAAATAATATTAGATAATAGAAAGAGATTATTATGAGACAATTTTGAAAATACAGCACAATCAGGATGATGTCTAAAGAAAAAAGTAACAATGTGGTCAGTGATAGTTTAAATCAGTATGATTGGAGTGAAATGCTAATAAGGTTATCTTTTAAGCTGTTCTTAAAGGTGTTTATTGTCTTGCAGCCCCTAATACTTTGTGACAAGGTATTCCATTGACGCGAGGTGGATATTGTAAAAGATGATGAATAACAAGATGTTCTATGAAGAGGTATACTTAGCGTACCACAGATAAGTGATCTGGTATTTACGTCGTGGTTAGAGTATAGATAAGAGAAACGAGACGAAAGGTAATTTGGTGTTAAGGTGTGCAGAATTCGAAAGAGTAAAGACAAAGAGTGTAAAGTTCTGCGTTCTTTAAGTCGGAGCCACGAAAGACTTGCGGAGGACGGTGATATGTGATCATATCGTCGGATGTTGCACACGTATCTGACGCACATATTCTGAGCTCGCTGTAACTTGACTGACAGTTCAGAACTTAGGTCACTTAACAAAACGTCACAATAATCGAAATGCGGCATTACTAGGGTTTGTACTAGGGTAAGCTTTAGTTGCTGGGGCAAGAAGTTTCTCAAGCGACTCAAACAGTGAATGGAGGAACAGATTTTTTTTATCGTTTCTTTAACTTGAAAATTCCAACTTAGATTATTATCAAAAAAGAAGCCAAGATTTTTTACGACAGATGAATAAGGGATTAGCGTGTTGTTAAGGTCATATGAGGAGACTAAGAGGAAGGCAGAAAGAAGAAAAGATTGGAGAATGCTGGGTTTGCAGTAAAAGATCTTCCCTTGGGCAAAAATTATGTTGGGCAGGCCCGTAGTCCAGGTAACACAGGGGTTTCTTCAGAAAACTCCGGTTCCCCTGTGGCATCCCAAAAAATTTCCATAATCATCTCATCTCTTCGCTGGTGTAGAATAGACCAGCCTGCTATGGCGCACCCTGGGCAACGACTCTGTCGGTGAATTGGTCTACATAACTGACTTAAATAGATGAATGTCTTGAGTAAAGTACCCGCCATTAGTTATGAATAAATAAATAATAAATCAATAAGAAATTATTGAAGTTCAGAAGAGGAGTAAAGAGCGTAATTTTATACAGCTCATGGTAAATAATAACCACAAATTATAACCATTTTATTCAATTTTTTAGCAAGCTTACTTTTCCAGACTAAGAGGGAACGCAATATTAATATAAACATGTCAGTTTCAATAACAGCAGAACGTACAAAGGAAGCTTGTAATATCTAGTCGGCACAGGACGAAATCGCAAAGCAGAGCTTCTTCACTACTTCCCATTTTGTTCCTCAGGCCTCAAGTGGTTCCTTCTTTGTGTCTGTGTACTTGATGGAGCTTACAAAAATCGATTCAAAATTCAGCGGAACGAAAGTAAGATACAATCGCGACTCTTGTTGCTTTAAAACTAACGATACTGCGAAATATGACACGATATGTAATATTATAGAATGAATAGCAAAGCTCCAAATTGGAAATTGGATTACACTTTAGGACAGGGCCGGGCATGAGAGCGGCTCCATGTAGCCAGCCAGAGCTGCTCTCGCTCCGCAAGGCACTTCAATTCCAAGCCAGAGCAGAACGCTCACGCAGTGGCGGACTCGCATTACAGCTACCTTCCCTGCATTAATATAACAAGAGCCACGGTTGTTCTAGTCATTCAGTCTGTCAGTACATAATAATTTATAAGGATATTACATCAATCCATTGTACATTACAGAATTTATAACACTCTTATTAATTTAATGAAATAAACTTCGCTCTATGCACACACACAAATCATTACGCTTATTTACATAATCCATACGCACATACTGCAATCTACTCACCACGGTTCTACGAGACAGGCGTATGGCTTCCACTTCCCCTACTTGCTGTGGACAGAGTTCATCTGCCAATATAATTAAATATCGCTTGATGAAGTTACCTTCGTTGAATGTTTTCAATTCCTTTGCAATTTCGTAGCAAATTTTGTAGCTAATTCTCATAGCCGATTCACTAAGTGCATTATTGTCATCCTGTTAATATATAATATAGTATAATATATGCTACGATATATGATATGAGCTATGATATGATATATGTGATGTGATGTGATGTGATGTGATGTGATGTGATGTGATGTGATGTGATGTGATGTGATGTGATGTGATGTGATGTGATGTGATGTGATGTGATGTGATGTGATGCGATGTGTGTGATGTGATGTGATGTGATATGACCTTAAATTAATACAACTTAAAGAAAATGTTTCTCAGGTACAAAATATTAGAGTATCTATTTGATATTTATATTGCAGTATAGGTTATTATAGTGCATTTAGTAATATATAATTTTAAATTATACAAGTATTATGATATATCATAGTATAGTATATTACAGTTCATGATATATCATATATCGTATTATATATAATGAACTGTAATATACTATACTATGATATATCATAATACTTGTATAATTTAAAATTACATATTACTAAATATATAATAACTTATAATGCAATGTAAATATCAAATAGATACTCAAGATAATGTACCTGAGAAATATTTTCTTTAAGTTGTATTAATTTATGGCGTTCATTAGCAACATATTTGTCATATTCAGTAGCATGTTGTAAAGAATAATGTCGTTGGCTATATAACTTCTTAATTAGTTGGAGTGTTTTATGTCAAATTAAACACTTTCCTAATCCACTGCTCTCTACCAAAAAGAACTCCTCCTCCCATGACACATTAAACGCATTGGGAATAGCGGGACGCTTTAGTGTATGAGCGGAAGCTCCGTCTTCAAAGTTCGCCATCATACTGCAGAGTCACCACTGCACCAACACTGAATGACGTACAGTATGCATACGTCACACCGCTCGCAAGAACCGCTCTTTAAAGCACACAGCGCTCATTTATCAGAATCACGTAATGTTCCCAGCCCTGCTTTAGGACGAATGAATGTACAGGAGTATACAAATAACAGTCGAATGAGTACAGTGGACTCCCTTCTCTTTTTATAAATTGGAGTAAAAACTATTAGCCAATCAAAGGTCATTTAATACGTTCGTATGTACTATGTACTACGTTATTCGTCTTCTGTGTCCGCCCCTACCTCGACGATGCAACCACTGCCGAGCGATGAACTCAGTGTCTCGTAGACAGAGGACGTGGTGTAAACAGCCGGGTGAGTACAAACTCTATTTACTGTTTCAATACTACGTATTACTGAGGATGATGTACTTGTCTTTAAACGTTGGAGAGACCACGCAGCAGATTCCCTACAAATTTCAACTTATTTTTTTGTGTGAATAAAAGGGTATCAGTCTATATGACTTCAAATATTTTTGCCGTTAATGTTAAAACAATTATTTTATTTAGAGGAGTTAGGCCTACCACTGTAATTATTTACTCTTATATTTGTATGTGTTACTAAAAGATCTTCTCCTTATATTTGTATGTGAACATGTTTAGATGCTGAAATAATTCTTATTCAAATCTGTAGTTTCATGTATAAGTTTTAATACATTTCTTTCTTCTTCTTTACTGTATCTTTTGATGTCAACGTCCAGCATGGGCAAAGCGATCGCCTTACTAAGAACGTATTGAGTGATGTTACTCTAGTCGGAGGAGTCAGCTAGCTTTCCAAATTAGAAGTTTCCATAATAGAAGATTCCAACGGAGGGACTCCATTGTATAACTCTGATTTAAAACAGACAAAACAACAGTTGTTTAATTCCGACGCATTTCAAACTTTTCAGCTAAATAAAAACAACTTGCTTGCAACTTATGGTGGATTTTTACAAATGTAAATTGAAGACTGCCCAGAAAAACGGGTTAAACCACACTTTTTAATGGAGAAATATAGAGTTTTGTGAATGAGAATGTAATAAATATTACAAATTATTTATCTCCCTTTTTGATGAGCATTACGTGCAAGCATACAGTATAAATTTACATATTCTGTCAAAGATTTTCTTTCTTTCCCCAGTATAAGACAACTTTAATAACATAAAAATACAAATATTTTAAACCTCTTTGAACATTCACAAAACTGATATCTCACTTACATAAAAAAAATATCTCTATTCATTACTAACCCAAAAATAATAAAATCTTTCATTTAGCCAGTTTTCAGGATTACGCTTCCTATTGCAATAATTTCCACTAATTTTCAAAATTTCGCCAACATTCCCTTTTTCTACTGCCGCCATTGCGTCTGTTCACATCCTCAGCACAGTGTACCAACATAAACACTATTCAAACACTACAATATGTGTGATCATTACGTATTAAATTCCTAAAATGCATACAATATAAAACTAAAATATACTGGTATTATACAACGTTATAAGAGTAATTCATTAATATGTTTGTCATATTTACAAACTGTGTTGGTTATCTTGCGTATCATTGCAGTATATTTTTCTGATAAGGTTTATTTTATGTCATACAAATGTCTACATAGATTTCTTATTACTTTCATCTTTGATGTCTCTTGAAGAGGGTAAGAATTCTAAGTATTTAGTCACTTATAAAAATTAATTTCCAGCTCACCTTTCTCATTACAATAGTAGATGTTTCGCATTATATTTTGCAAGAGAAAAAATAATTTATGATAAAAGGAAAAATTCATAATTTGTGTAGTTTTGGGCCTCTTTGATCTTGCTGTTGTGACCTTGTAAGTCTTCTTCGTTCAGTGTGCCTCTAACTGCAATACCTTCAATATAGAGAAGCATCAAACAGAAATTAGGGCTACGTGGAATAAAACCATTCACTGGTTCATAGGCTTTCACATACGAGCAGCTCTTACTCGCAACAGACTTCATTTAAAACTCATAAAAGTCTCGTTTCCGACGCACAAAGGGGTATATCAAATAAGAAAAATATTTCCCGCACGAACCGTTCTAGTTCTTTGTTTGCAGAATTGAAAAACGGGAGGAGAGTTGCTTGGAGACGAAGAGAAAATAAGTGCAATGAATCGCACGCGAGAGTTGCCATGGAGTTCAAGGGATCCTATGACGATACAATTTTGTATACAACGCCTCCCTTCTCAAAGCAGAGCAGAATGTGTACTTACTCATGAACAGGAACCTTTCAAAAGCAATTTGTTGCCCGTCGACAATGAAAATCTGAAGAGTATTTCATATACCGGGGATATTTGATTGGTCTCTAGTGTCATCTACTGAGATGTCTACTTCTAAGTTGCACGTTACAACGAAGGACTACATTATACTGTATACTAAAATATTAACTTCCATTACGGATTACACATTTATTATGACTACTACACTCTTACTACTTCATACTACTTTTGACCAATAAAACGGTACGAAAGGACGTATTTCAACCAATCATGGCTGCTTATCGCACAATTTTATCGCATATGTTTAATTTTATCGCGTCCCTAGCATTTGCTTCTTTGTTTGCCAACATTTGAAACTGCGCTAGTCTGTACGTCAGAAATATATATAAAATTACAAACCACTCCAGTCGATGCACAGCAGTTTCAAATATGACTCGCATTGGCATTCAAGAACAAGAATTAATAAAAATCACTGATCATACCTATGCATCTTCTGAAATCCGATTTACAAATAAATGAAGAGCACCATTCGGAAATCCTGAATAAGTTGAATACACCATGTAGGCCTAAATCAACGAGTTCCACTTCTATTATGCACACGTCCAATATAACATCAATTGAACTACCAACCACATTCAAATTTGAAAATTGTACATTTAATAATTATTCCTTTTAAAATTATTCATTCGGAAATTCTGAATAAGTTGAATACACCATGTAGGCCTAAATCAACGAGTTCCACTTCTATTACGCACACATTCAATATAACATCAATTGAACCACCAACCACATTCAAATTTGAAAATTGTACATTCAATAATTATTCCTTTTAAAATTATTCATGTTTATTTTTTATGTCATCGTCGTTAATTAAAACTTTTCTAACACTTGTGTATATTAGTTAGGTTATGTTATAGCTTCTGCTCCGAGAGGATAAAAAGAACTTCTGCTATATGACATTATGGATAGTCACGTATCAGAGATTGTTTAATATTAAGATTTATTGAATAGTAATCATTACAGTGTCTGTATAAAGACACTACTGCCATCTAGCATGCATCTAGCGTAATATTTGTAATGTTGAGATGGTACAATAATACATTCGAAGACAGTTATATTTTCGTAAGTCAATTAATATTTTATTGTATTGGAGTACTTCGTTACTTCTAATCTTTATATACTTTCTTCTAATCGTGTAATAGTCAATTAAATCCCACTCGAGTTTTGATTTTCTCTAGATAAATCTGCTCGTGCTCCACTCGCAGATTTATCGATAAAATCAAAACGTCTAGTGAGATTACTGTTGATAATCATGATTTTGACATTACACACAGTACCAGGAAACTAAGGGGATGATGAATTGTTCATTCAGTTCTTTTATATGCAATTACTTATACATACTTTAACGTCTATGGTCATATCGTTATGTAGGATTTTGGGTAGGCCAAACTTGGCTAATTTCGTGACATGACTAATTTCGTGATATTTCTTTTTAAATTTACCACAGCTAAGTTTCTTTTAGGGTGGGGAAATGCTTGTAATTCTAATCTCACTCCACTAATACTTATTCAGAAAAGAATTATTAAAATATGCCTTAATAAACCAATTGATTACTCATCCGAGCTTTTGTTCACTGATTTTAATGTTTTGAAAATTAAACAGATTTATTATATTGCCTTATTAATCTTCATACATAAAAATCGTAATAAATTCAAATTGTATCATCATAAATATGGAACTAAAAGATCCGATTTTATACGACTAGAGGAACCAAAGTGTTTCACAAGCACAGCTCTGAGCCATGGTACCTACTTTGGTCCAAGGTTATACAATAAAATAATTGATAAATACCCAAATTTGGAAAATTTTAGTATCAGAAATTTCAAAAATAGCGTTAGGAATTTAATTTTTAAAGAATATATATTGATTTAATATGTATATGTATTTGTATGACTTAAATTGTTAAAATTGAAGTTGTATTTTTAAATTTAATTTATTCCTGTAATTTTTTTTTCCTAACGCAGTTTGTGTCAAAAAATTATCTTTGTGTTTAGATATCTCCCTGAGCACGAGTTTCTTACTCCTTCAGGGAAGAACTAAGATTGTATTTCTGTCATTGTTATTTTATTAACAATAAACAACAACAACAATTATACCAGCGACAAATGTAACTTTGATGGAGTAGTGCAGAGTGTCCAGAAATTAAGTATCGATGTTGTAGAAATAGGGCGTTTAGGGGTAAGATGTGTATGGTAATAAATTGCAAGTACACTGTGTTTCTAAACTGTGTTGTTGCTGCTGAAGTCAATGCATTGGCTTTGTGACAACGGCTAAACATGTGTTCTGTGTTACAAGTAACTGAATCTGTATGAACTTCAGCTTACCAGAAAAGGTTGCTATGGTGATCTGAAGGCTAGATAAATTCAGCTAACGATCACGCTGGCACTGCATGAGAAGTCTGCGCTCGTGCAGTTTGGTCTCGCAGCCAAGTTTCTTTCTGTCGTGAGACCTCTCCTGTCCATAAGGGTTATAACATGACTTGTTTTGTAGTCGCTAGATGGCAGCATAGTGAAATTTATGAAACTGGTTGCCATTAGGCTGATCAATTTGTTAGATGTGATCAGGGATTGTTATATGTGATATGTGTAATTTTTTGGTGTGGACATAATATATATTATATTATAATGTCTCAACTTGTCTCAACTCTGTATTACTACGAGTCCACCATTTGCAAACATAAGGAGGTAAACATAATACATAAAATACTACCATGGATTTCTAACATATACGTAAAGTGACTAATAAAATTCCTTTCTTATTTTGTTCACATTGATAACCAAGATACTTTTTGATGATGATGATGATGATGATGATGATGATGATGATGATGATGATGATGATGATGATGATGATGATGATGATGATATTTTTAAAAATTCAGTTTTTCGTCCGTACCATTCACAGTCTCGTGAAGTTTTCGAGTCTATATTAGCTAGATTGCTGTGGAAAAAAAAAATATTCAGAAGAATTTTCTTCTAAAGATTGTTTAGAATAATTTTAAAATTTACGTAAAATGTGGAAGTTGAAAAAACATTATCTGCAATTTACCAATAATGCAACACAATGTCAATACGGCGGTTGCTGTCGTCTGCGATACGACGAAGTTTTTTGTTGATTTTCGAGTTCATTTTTTTTCAGGTTATTACATGCTTATATAAGTTGTGTTAACTCTCGCTAAGTGGTTTTATTATTTTATTTTATCATTCTTAGTATTTATTTTATTATTGTTAATATTTTTGTTATATTATTAATTAATTAATTAATTAATTTGTATTATTATCTTTGTATTATCTCCGTCACGATTATTCTATTATTATTATTTTTATTATTATTATTATTATTATTATTATTATTATTATTGTTGTTGTTGTTGTTGTTGTTACTATTATTTCTAACATCAACATTATTATTGATATCTGTAAAATTTATGTAGACTCTACTGGACTGTACCCGAGCACGAGCATATTATGCTCATTTCGGGTATCTATTTTTATGGACCATTTCAAAATGTAATTCGTGAGTTAACGTAGAATTTGCTAGTCTCGGATACTTAATTGCAGTCCTCGCTATCGTTCGGGTGCAAACTCGTCCTCCATTAGTAAAAACGACTTAACCTGTCTTAATAACTATTTTCTTTGCATAAATTTGAGTTTTTAATTCCTATTGTCTATCAAAATGAATTAAACTAGTTCTCTTTTTATTAAGGACAACAATCAATTTATAGCGTCGTATACGAGACACCATAGATCAGGGGTCGTCAACACAGAGCAAGCTGGGGCTAGTCTCACTTACCCGCGGAAAACGCAGTGTACTAGGGTGCACTCCGTAGCTGCTAGCGGGTATGCTCTCTATCTCTCCCTGCTGCACGACGGTGCACACGGGACAGCACCGCGTAGGCTTTGCACATTTCAGCGAGTGCTGACGACCACTGCCATAGAGCAATACCAAGTAGGGTATGAGGCACTAGCGAACGATTTGAATGGTCTAGATGGATTTGCTGCGATCAGTATAGAACGGCGAAAGGTATAAAATGCTTACCACTGCATTAAACTTTCACTTTCATGGTTTGAATGAATTGGATTTATAGCCGGACACGTTACCATCAGGTCACAGCGGAGGACAACATGCGAATAGTATAAGTTTTACGATGTTTTGTGGCTACAGATTTGTTCTACCATGTTCCAAATCAATTCTGACGAACTAAAGAACATAGAAAAGATGTAAAACATTTTGACATATAATCTAGATTAAAGATTCACATAAAATGGAACAGAATTCAGATCAAACCTCAGATGTTTTAATAATCTCTACTGGATATCGAGGTTCGTAATTACCATCATGTGCACCTAGTCCTCTACTCAAATAATATATATCTGGTATCCCCTTTAGAGAGCGCTGGACGCGTGCCAGAGAATTATTAAAGTGGTTGCAAAAGGAACAAGCTAGGAAACTGTACGTATTGACGTAACAATTTGAGGAGCGTTCGCGTCTAATGTGTTTTAGTTCAGTGCCACTTGGCATTACTGCCAATTACAGCTTTCTCTGCTATTATTTTATTACAATATTTCCCAATTATGATGAAACAGAGCCTTAATTGTTCCTTATCACTGAACAGTTACTTAAAAAAAATTAAGTATCGTATCATATATTTCACAGATACCAGACGTAAGTGCAAGTTTGAACCAATAAATTATTGAGATTTGCGATAAAATAATGAGTCTAGGAAATTGTATATTTAGTATGTAGAACTACATTTGTTTATAGATATTTTGTTATATTATTAAGTTTTGTACTTGTGAACTATATCAATAAATCAATCAATCAATCAATATATTTCACAGATGAGTTGATTTCGCTATATCAGATTACGCACTGGAAGGAGGAAGAGGATCAAAGCCCAGGGGGTAACTTTCTATACGATTCCGAATTACAGTCAGTCTCCAATCAAACGTGTACTGGATCTTTCACCGGGACCGAAATGCAGTCTATTCATGTTGCAAACCGTATTAACCATGAGCTCAGGCCATGGAAAAACCAAGACATACCTACACCGTTTCGGGATCAAAGACGACTCAACGTGTTCATGCCATCAAGATGCACAAACGGTAGATCACCTAATATACTCGTGTGTCAAATTGAATAAACAAAGAGATATACTGAAGAAGGGAATATATAGAAATCAAGATAGATGGCCAGTGTCACATGAGAAACTATTGTTAAAACACTATAAGGAATTCAGAAACTTTGTTCAGTCAATAGATTTCACAGCACTGTAAATATTGTAAATAGTGAAAATATTACTCTACTTAAAATTAGTAGGCTATTAGTATTAGTTTTAGTATTCAAGTTAGAGCTGTGAAAATAATTATAAGCAATTTATGAACTTTATTACAACAGACTTCACAGCAGTGTAATTATTGTAAATTGTGAAAATACTACTCTAGTTAAAATTAGTATTAATATTAGTATTCAAGTTAGATATGTTAAAATAATTATAAGCAATTTATGAACTTTATTACAACAGACTTCACAGCAGTGTAATTATTGTAAATTGTGAAAATACTATTCTAGTTAAAATTAGTATTAATATTAGTATTCAAGTTAGAGCTGTTAAAATAATTATAAGCAATTTATGAACTTTATTACAACAGACTTCACAGCAGTGTAATTATTGTAAATTGTGAAAATACTACTCTTGTTAAAATTAGTATTAATATTAGTATTCAAGTTAGATATGTTAAAATAATTATAAGCAATTTATGAACTTTATTACAACAGACTTCACAGCAGTGTAATTATTATAAATTGTGAAAATACTACTCTAGTTAAAATTAGTATTAATATTAGTATTCAAGTTAGATATGTTAAAATAATTATAAGCAATTTATGAACTTTATTACAACAGACTTCACAGCAGTGTAATTATTGTAAATTGTGAAAATACTACTCTAGTTAAAATTAGTATTAATATTAGTATTCAAGTTAGATATGTTAAAATAATTATAAGCAATTCACGACCTTTATTAAGTCAATAGACTTCACAGCAGTGTAATTATTGTAAATAGTGAAAATACTACTCTAGTTAAAATTAGTATTAGTATTAATAGTTGTAAGTAATTCATAAACTCTATTCAGTCAGCTGACTTTACATCCTTGTAAATATTGTAAATAATCAAAGCACTACTATTGATACAAATAGTTTACTATTAGTTTTTTTAAGTTCAGACAGAATATAAAAACAGTGTAGGAAAAAAATTTGTGTAGCATTGCATTACTGCAATGGAGCATACTGAATAAAAAGGGGATTAAATTAAAAAAAACCTCTTTCTGAGGTCCAGGAAACACGGGACCCCACTGATTTCAACAAATCTCAGTGATATTTACGCGGACATCATTATCTACATTTCTCAGTACCTTTAAATTTTATCTCAAAGGTACCTCGCTACTGTTTTGTTTAGATAGCTTGGCCGGTCATAACATTCTGGGCAGTAAACCAGGAAAGTCCATTTGATACTTGTACGAAGAAAAGGGGTGTATGGGTTAGAAATGTTATTTAATACAACTGATCTCGTGCTACGTGGTCTAGTGGCCGCGTCTGTGACATAAGCTCCATCCAGGCGGCCCGCGCTCGATCCCCAGACAGGTTGTGGTGAAATTTCTGACATGCAGACGTTTCTGACTATTTTTCTCGGTGAAATCTAGTTTTATTTTATCATTCCACCAACACTATCCACCTTCCCCTTATTTGATTTATCATCTGCAATAGCTAAAAATATAAGCTGGGATGAAGTCTTGTGAGTAGATCGGGTTTCCCGATGATGTAGGAAGGGCTTGGGGCTCCGTGTCCTGAGATGAATTATAATTATTTATTAGAGGGAAGTTAAGGCCATCAGACCATCTCTTCCACTTCACCAAAAATCAACCTGAGGTATAAAGCAATTCGTACAATATAGGGTAAACGCGGGTGAATCGGATTGGAGGACGAATCGGATCAGTTAATAAAAAATTGCTGGTCCTAGAGTGCGCTAGTGAGTTCTTGCTGATACCATCCTCTGAAGTCAAAGAATGCTAGTATTTGAGTTCGATGACCATAAGAAGTTGGCGTGTGTACGACCTGCTGGTGATAAATAGACTACTTTTTATAAGTTTGAGATACGTAGATGCTCTGAATTTGCCATTTTGTTATTTTTTAGCTCTGGATTAAACAATTTTTTGAACACACATTATTAAAACTTACGTAACAAGTAATGTAGTAGAAAAGAACAGTCTGTCTTGATTCTATAACCTCACCTGATGTTCTCATTTATTTGCTGCCAGTGCTGCCAATTTGCAAATATGTATTTCTGTGCATGTGCGGGCAAAACGGATCAGTGAATGGCGGGTAGTTTGAATTGCTTATTTTATATAGAAATGGCAATATATATATATATATATATATATATATATATATATATATATATATATATTTTATTTCCGGATGGGTAGACTTCAGCACGAGGAAGACCCAGACAAATTGCTTGTCTTCTCACTTCACCAGAGAACATAGCACAAATGAAGAAAAAGCAAGAATTAAAAAACGAGAAGATAAATAGTAAGAAAGGATGCAGAATGAACAGAAAAAAGTGCAAAGAGAAAGTGAGGACATGATTGAGATTAACGATAGTGATGATGACGACGACGATGATGTTGATGATTATGATGAGGAGGATGAGGATGTGGTTGTAGAAATAGACAATGAAGGGAGTGCTGACATTTGCCAATTTTGTATGTTGAAATATTCTGATCCCAAGTCTGTGAAGAAAGGAGAATGGATCCAGTGCCAACGTAAGTGTGAATGGTACCACGAGGTGTGTGTGGGAGCTAAGGGCAGAAAGACGTTTATCTGTGGAAAATGTGTTTGAAAACAGAGAAACTAAGAAATGTGATTTTGCTATTACTGAGCTTCTAATTTTGTATCTTATAGCATGAATAATAAGTTTCCACTGCTTTTTCTTTCAATCCGATTCACCCGCAATACCAATCCTATTCACCCGCCACTGGAGGATGATTCGGATCAATTTTAACAACCAATTAAATTGAAGAAAAATAAAACATAATAACTATTTCTGACAGACTGTGGCGTCAGACTTAAAGTTAATGAAATTATCTTTCAGCGGACAGTAAGAGACGCAAGAATTAACAGCGTATTACCACTTTTATTTATAATTATTTTAAAAATGATCCGATTCACCCACGTTTACCCTAATAAAATTATTACATTCAATGATAGTAGCTATATGACACATGCCAAACATGTTAGTAATAATATATAACATAGATTACAATATGAAAACATATACTAGTCCTAATGCAGAATATACAATAATACTAAAAATAAAATACAGAAAGTTATCGAAAAAAATGTTATAAAAATTTGTTTTATTTAACGACGCTCACAACTGCCGAGGTTATATCAGCTTCGTCAGTGTGTCGGAATTTTGTTCCGCAGGAGTTCTTTTAGATGCCAGTAAATCAACTAACATTAGCCTGTCGCATTTAAGCACACTTAAATGTCATCGACCTGAGCAGGGATCGAACCCGCAACCTCGAGCACAGAAGGCCAGCACTCTACCGACTGCGTCACCCAGGTCGACTCGAAACAATATTACAAATAAGAATAAATCTTAAGCTAAATCCTTAAGGGACAAAAGAAAATACTAAATTAATATGGAACATTAGCTTAAACACAGATAAAAGTATAATAGACACGTTTAGCTACTACCTAATAACTTTCTAAGCTTATTCTGAAACATCGTTAAGGTCCGACAGTCTCTGATCTCGCGCGGGAGAGAATTCCAAAGTCGGGAGAGTGCAACACTAACTGATGAAAAATATGCAGAAGTTCTATGTTGGGGATTAGAACTAGACCTATATCTCTTGGAATTGAAAATTTTTGAAAACGTGAAGCAAGATATTCAATGTTCCAATTCTTAATGTCCTTTTCCGGTGATTAGCCCAATGTAGAGTGGTTTTATGGTGACCTTCCCTTACTTTTCTGTTAGGATGTGCTCCCTTAGCCTTTGTGGACCTCTCCACCGCACAAGGCAACGGTTACTCTCTCAATTATAAGGAACAGAAATTGAAATGGATGGAGAGAGGCGAACCCGACGCTTAACAACAGAAGGGACTGAAGAAGAAGAGGAAGAAGAAGAAGAAGAAGAAGAAGAAGAGTAAAGCAAGATACTGAGGAGTTGAGGAATGTAGTATTCTGAATAAAAGTGACAGGATACTCGTCTGAGAATGAGACCTTGTTCAGTCAGGGCTGAGGCAGGATGGCCCATCTGTCAGCACAGAAATCACCACCCAGGCCATCTGTCTGACTCGGACAATCATCGTATTTATAGGACACACAAGTCTAAGTGCATGAATCCGTTTTGTGTCCTATCCTGAAAAAAATGGTGCCATATTTGCATCTAGACCAAAATATGTCGGGTTAATACCCTATCATTGATTACGGACTTCCAACTTTTGACATATGAAGCACTTTGCGATATTCAGGAGCATTCTCTGAAGAAACTCTTTGTCGTTGACCCATTATTTACACTTTCAAGTGCAGTCGATTTTACTGGCTACAATTATTGGACTGTGCTCTGTGTCTGGAAATAGAAACGACATGATCTGTTTTCACTTATGCATCTTATCGTTAGGGTAAAGAAGTTTATCTTGCAGCTAGTCTGACCTCATAAATTGAATTCAGCTCTCTCAAACTATTAAAATTGAATGGATATTTCTAGTTTCTCACATCCAATCCGTTGAAAGCCAAATTTATATGGCATATTCATAATTCTAATTGAATGGTTGGCCAGAACAAAATTATAACCATAATTTCTAGGTATGTTGAGTTAAGCATGAAACAAAATTATTTGTGAGCCCTCTACATACTGACCGAGTAATGTCAGGGACTGTCAGACATCAAACCAATTTAAGAATAGGCTAACGAAATATTTTCCTAACAATTCTTGTTAACAATAATAGCTGTTTCAGGTTTCTCAATGTTTAATGGTTACATATATATCACAGATAAATATTCAAATTATCTCATTATTATTATTATTATTATTATTATTATTATTATTATCATTATTATTATTATCACTACTACTATTATTACTATTATTATCATTATCATTATCATTATCATTATTATTATTATTATTATTATTATTATTATTATTATTATAACTATTTATTACCAATGTTTATTATTGTCACACTAACATTATTACTTATCCAACTTTCATTATTTACTTTCATGTTGTTTTATGGTCTAGATATTAATGTAATAACTATGTAACCAATTGTATTCAATTAGAATTAGAGTCTGGATGGGCGGAAGAGAAGGCCTACTGGCCTTAGCTCTGCCAGATCAAATAAATAAATTATTATTATTATTATTATTATTATTATTATTATTATTATTATTATTATTATCATCATCATCATCATCAATGCTTTATCACTAGAGGATTTTATTGCAGTTTACTTTATCCTATTATGTACATACCGAATAAGTAATGATAATAAAATAATTGCTTACTAAACCATTACACTTGATTTACCAAAAAACAAACATTTGCTTTGTTCTGGTCAACAATTAAACTGAAATTAATGTCTTTGATTTTCAATTTCAGAATTTACAGTTTATCTTGCAGCTAGCCTAATCTCATAAATTGAATTCAGCTCTCTCAAACTATCAGAATTAAATGGGTATTTCTACTTTACCACATCCAATCCGTTGAAAGCGAAATTTATATGGCATATTCATAATTCTAATTGAATGGTTGGCCAGAACAAAGTTATAACCATAATTTCTTGGTGTGTTGAGTTAAGCATGAAACAAGATTGATTGTGATGCACTCTAAATACTGACATCAGTGTTTTATCACTAGAGGATTTTATTACAGTTTACTTTATCCTATTATGTACATACCGAATAAGTAATGTTAATAAAACAATTGCTTACTAAACCACTGCACTTGATTTACCAAGAAAATCAAACATTTGCTGGTTACAATCTTGTTCTCGTCAACAATTAAACTGAAATAAATATCTGTGATTTTCAATTTCAGAATTTACAGTTTCACATTTCCAAAGGTTAGAGAAAGTAATTCATAATAAACTAGTGCTATAAATTATACAAGTCTGGCTTTCAGGTATAGTTCCCTGTGAAGCTGATTTGGATAATTTCAAAAGAAGAATTGTTCCCGTGACAGGGTATCGAACCCGCGACCTAAGGCTGAGTGCACCAACGTTCTACCGACTGAGCTACTCAGGAACTCTACCAGAACCAGGCTCAATTAATTATACCGTTTATATCCCCATACCTCAAGTGGGTTGGCAAGACATCAAAGACCCAATATTGGTGTGGTTGAAAATTGAGTCGTTTAAGCCTAACTGGCTCTTATCTACCAATTTATCTAAAAATCACTTGCTTACAAATGGCTCTTAGAGAACTCAGAGGTTCATTGCAGTCATCGGTCCTTATCCTGAGCAAGATTAATCCAGTCTCTCCCTCAAATCCATTTTAATATTATCCTCCCATCTACGTCTCAGCCTGCCCGAAGATCTTTTTCCCTCAGGTTTTCCAACTAACACTCTATATGCATTTCTGGATTCACACATACGTGCTACATGTCCTGTCCATTGTATTGTATTGTATTGTATTGTATTGTATTGTATTGTATTGCATTGTATTATTTATTAACATTCCATGGTATTCATACATGCTTACAGCTAGAATATGGAACAAGTCAAAAAACTTAATATTATTATAAAATCTTAATTTATAGTCGCAGTCTAGATGAAATATATACAGACGAGATTTACAATATAGTCCACTAGTACAACACAAAGTTTTAGTATCAATTTCATGAAGTGTTATTCAATGTCATGAATACACCTACAGAATAGAAGGCGTGAGAAATTAGGTACTTCTTTAATTTGGCCCTAAATAATTTTATGTTTTGAGTTTCATTTTTTATATCGATAGGGAGGCTATTAAAAATTTTTACTGCCATATAACGCACTCCTTTTTGATAGCACGATAGACTTACCGATGGAGTATGAAAGTCATTTTTCGATGTGTATTTATGCTATGAACTGTTGAATTAGTTACAAAGTTTTCACGATTACATACGAGGAAGATTATTAATGAAAAGATATACTGACAAGCCATGGGCATTATTTGTAGTTTTTTGAAAATAGTCCTACACGATTCCCTAGATTTGGCACATACCATTATTCGAATTACTCTTTTTTGTAATAGAAATATATTGTAGAATTTTCCCAGAATATTATTCCAAAACTCATTTTGTGTAGATCTAATAGCAAAACAAGCTGAATTTAGTTTGGGGGTAATTTCTTTAATATGATTTTTCCAATTTAACACATTATCGATTTTTAAGCCAAGAAATTTGGTTGTTGTTTCTAATAGGGATCTATTATTAATTATTGCGCTAGAAATTTGCGACGTTTAATTTTGACAGGATTTAAATTGAATTATGTTAGTTTTGTTACAATTTAATACTAATTTATTGACTGAGAACCAGTCAGATATTTTGAAGAGAATTTCCTCTGTTGAAGATTGGAATGTGTTGGAATTATTGGCTGTAATTACTATACTTGTGTCATCTGCAAATAATATGGAATGACCTACATCTTTTATTAGGGGGCAAGATCATTTATAAACACTAGAAAAAGTAGGAGACCATCTCAAACGTCTGGATTTGATGTTCCTAATTATGTTAGGTGAAGTATACTATGCATGCAGTTCTGCATTGTGTAACTTTCTCCATTCTCCTGTAACTTCATCCCACTCCCCAAATATTTTATTAAGCATCTTATTCTCGAAATCCTTAACCTCTGCTCCTCTTTCAAAATTAGAGTCCAATTCTACAACCATACAGAACAACCACTAATAGAACTGTTTTATAAATTCTGTCAGTTCTTTTTTAAATAGACTAGATGATTAAATGTTCTCGACCGATATATAGCAAGCATTTTCATATTTACAGTATTCTGCGTTTAATTTCCTCATAAATATATTTTAAGTACCATTTTGCTATCACCAATTCCATCAACGATAAGTAACCGTAGTAGTTGATATGTCATCGTTAAATAACCGAGTAGAAAATAACTTCGTTCTCCTCAACACCTCCATCACCATTTACTTTTCTTTAAGGACATGTGACCTTCTCCGCCTCCAGGTTTTTCTAGATCTGGTGTTTCCAACGCTTTCTAAGTCGACCCAAGTTTCTTCTGCCAACAGGTCTGTAATTCTATTTCTCCAGTGGAATTTTATTCGCTGTATATGGTTACGCTAGTATTTCAAGTAGCCTCTGCCTCTCCAATTCATTTAATTTCGTCCATTTCTATTCTCTTACGTTGTTGTTTTGTCAGTAGACAGTTTTCTGCAATGGTCATTGTTTTGCAGAATTTTAATGTTGTCTATGTCCTGACTCCCCGATAATATAGGCTTCTCCGTTCCGAGTTGCTGCAGGAATTAGACTATAAGATTTATTCATTGATATTTTATTTTATCGTAAGCAATGTGAAGACCCAAATAAATGACGCTATAAACGTATTGTAGTATTACAGACAACGAGTATTGTTTTCAGGGATTATATCCCATTAAATATAAAGATTTGAATTTTATTTTTAGACATTGCTAATTTATACTTATTAAACGAAACACTACAAAGACTGACGAACACTACTGACGCATCAGAACGAGCCACGGCAACGAAGTGGACTTGGGGGGAGGGACATGTGGCGAGACTACATCAGACAAGATGGACCCATGCAGTCACGATGTGGGACCCCTACATCGGAAAGAGAGGACAGGGAAGACCACGGCTCAGATGGTCTGACATGTTTACCAAAGAGGCGGGGAAACAATGGTCGAGGACAGCAAAGAACAGAGTTTTGTGGAAAGAACTAGGGAAGGTCATTGTAAATAGATAACGTAATCAGTGTTAAGATATTGTAAATAGTAAAGTCAGTATTAGTGAAAATGTGACATAAGTTTTGTAAATAGTAAAGTCAGTGTTGAGAAAGTCTCAGGTAAATAGAGTAAATAGCAATCAGTGTTTGTCAAAGTGCCGGTGTCAGAATAATGTGTGTAGTGCAAAAAAAATGAACAAAGAACAGAGTGCTGAGACTAGTGAAAGTCTAATAGTGTTATTAACAATGTCACAAAAGTAGTATACACGACAAGCTCGCCTAGATTGGCTCACCAAGCGAGTACACTTGAGCCATCCCTGTCGAGGGGGTTCTAACCCCAACACAGGAGACCTATGCCCAACATGGGACATCATGGCTAACATTCATTCATTCATTCATTCATTCTTTAGCTAGGCCTGCGTTATTGATACCAATTTTTTTCTCTCTGTAATTTTTCTTCAAAGACAGATAAAACAACTAGATTGCCCTCAAAACGCGATGTATTTATGAGTATGTTCCCAATAAAATTTTCCTTCAGTTGTGCTTACCATTTTCTCACAGCTTCGTCAACATACAGCAGCAGTAGAATTCAATTCAACGAAGTTTTCAACTGAAGAGGATCTTCAGCATCGCAGTTTGACGTAGGCGAGAAATAGTCAACGAATTTTTCCTGGAGTCCTCTAACACGAAGAAGACTATTTTTGTGTGCCGAAAATATATGACACGCGATCTACGACTTTATTTCCTTCCCGAAGTATGCTTTGCTAAAATTTTTATCCCCCTTTTTGGAGAATGTTGGGTTTGCAGTGAAAGATATATCCTTGGGATGATGGGTATCTCAGTTCGTAGAGCAGCTGGCTACGGACTAGAAGGTCCGGGGTTCGATCACGAGTGATGACGGGATTTTCTCGTGACAAAACTGCTGCACTCAGACTCCTTATGAAATTGAACACCGGGTCTTTCTCAGGGTAAAAAGGCGGTCGGAGCGTTGTGCCGACCACACCACCTCATTCTAGTGCCGAAGTCAAAGATTGCATGGAACACTACCTCCATGACTCCATGATCTTCATGGCGTGCATGGGAGTGCCTTTATCTTTACCTGCCCTTGGGAAAAGAAACTATGAATGAATGTTATTTAATCGTTTTCGGCAGATTTTGAATCAAAAAACCTCGGAACTAACGTCCAGCTTGGTAACCACAAGATAACCGAGGACGAAACGCAAAGTTATCAAATAGGCCTAAGTATGTCAGTCTTGTCTCTTCTCGACTCCTCCTGCACTGCGAAATGACACAGTTCATTTCAATGTGCAGATTTACACCAGCCATTTCCTCCTCGTCCCGTCCCGTGGTCACTTTGATCACATTTCCGTCCCCTCGCGTATGTGGTACCTAAGAGGTTACGTCCATTTTCGGTTTTCCCCTTCAAAATTTTCTAGAGCTCCTTCAGTGGAGCAGCGTAACCCGGAGTGAGACTAGTGGCCAACAGGCTTGGAGCTCACATATTTAGTTTCTTGTAGCCCCGAACCCCTTGCAAGGACGCGTTTTGCGTACCTTTTAAATTTGTCCTCCCAATTCTCCTCTTTCAATTCAATCAATTCAAATTGATCTCCATGTAACACTAGATCCATAACTGCAGGTGATTCAGAAGGAATAGTAAATATTTCAGGGGTTGGCAGCATGGACTAATCTGAGTAAAAACGTCCTTATAAATATATATATGCAGTTTTCAGTGAGTGTGAAGATACATCGATTTATACGGTGTGATTCACTCGCTAGAGGCACCAAACGTTTGTCTATAAAACTGTCATTACTTGAAGTTTGTCTTGAAAGTTTGTTTGCACATACCTTCAACAATGTATGGGTAAAACAGGATCTAACTCCTCGCAATAGGTTTGGACTCTTCCAGTGACCTTGATAGGATTTTGTTCCGCTACACTGCATCTCGGTAGTGTTGACTCGAATGTCTAGGGATTAACAATGTACACAATCGAAGAGCGCGTGTATCTTGTTCGTAAATACTGGCAAACGGCATGTTGTTGATGAAGTCTCTGTGTACACTCAGCATTCAAAGAGCATCCAGTCGCTTTTTTGGTGATGATAAACTGAATCAAGTCTTTGTTGTTCTTATAATAATGAAAGAATCTGTTTTTGCACAAACAAAAAAGACCATTAGGACACTTGGCTCTCCTGTTAGCGCCCATAATTTCAAGTTTCATAGATTTTACCTCTCATTATGTGTAGAACTGAAAATAAGGAAAATAGGCATTAATGAATGAAGAGTCATATTCGTATTATAATAATTTGAACTGGTAATGGAAATTACGGGAAAACGGCTTAACGGATTTTAATAAATGACCCCTCATCTTGAAGCTTGGAACTCAAAGTTTTTCAGAAAAATAGTAGTTTTCAGTGAAATGTCAATTTTTCAACATAATTTTCCTATTTTCCAAAATCCATCTGCCGTCGGTTTTGAGAACTAGCTAATTGCATTTCAGAATAAAACAAAACATACACTACAGTAAACAATATTACACGAAGGCCATGATCTGCAATTTAAAGCTCAAATTAAATTGGTTATTAAAAACCTAACTTACTAAAAATAATTTACAGGTTCGATTCTGTGGTGTGTAATTTTCTGGGTATAGCTATGTATTGGATATTAAAAGCTACAAAACTTGAGGTAGTTTGATGACATTATTACCATTAGAAATGAAATATTATTGTAGTTAATGCCATGATGTGACTATTTTTCATTAATTATACATATTAATGCTATATAGATGATATGAAAGTGAAAGGTTTTGGGGTTATATAAGTAGATGTAGAGAATAACTTAAACTAGATTTTGATTTCTATATTTTACTGAGTGGCGGCTATGTAGTATATATAGTATATTTTACTGAAAGCTATAAAACTTACGTAAGATAATAATATTATTAAAAATCAAATATTTTTATAGTAATTAATCTAGTGGAGTTTGGTCTTTTTCATATATTTAATGGCGGTGTGGTGTAGATATTTATATGCGTGGTTCTCTTCAGTATTGGCTCGAGAGAGAGTATCTTTCATTATTATGGAAGCAAATAACTTTCAGAATGTCTGGTATTCTTCACTGAAAATAAATGTGAAAAATGTTTATTTGAACGTCTAATGAACTTAGTTTGCAGCATTTGCTGCACAAGCCACTAGTTCTTATTATAATTATGTAATAGCTTCATTATGGCTACATTAATTTAACATTCAACAGACTTCTATGTTTTGGAACACAGAATTAGTTTATCCTCTTAACTCATTACGCGTGTTGAAATCACTGCCATAGTTGTTACTTTCAAGTTCGACATATTTTAGTTGCTTTTTATTCATTTTCACACCTCAGATAGACACATCGAATATGAATGGGCCATTTTTTACAGATCTTCGATGTTGTGTCTATTTTTGTATTGTTATTTAAGTGAAGCACACATCCTACGCACCTGTATACACAAAGTCACGGACAAGAAGTGTTTGCGTTAAATATCGACATCATAAATGGACGGGATTCAAATACAGAGTGATTTATATAGAACTGACACATTTCTTTCATTAATTGTTTCAAAACGAACTGAGCTAGCGACAAGTTATTATTCCTAAAATGTAGAGGAATTTTGGGAGATTATTTACCTCTATAGCAAATGTTGAAAATGTCCTCCATCCTGCATAAGGCACAACTCAACACTTCGTTCCATGTTACTGGTCACTCATTGGAGGACTCTGTTGTCAATAGCTTGAACCTCCTGTGTGATGTGCTTCAGATCGTCCAATGTCTGGGGACGTGTGGCGTAAACCCTGTCTTTTAAGTAACCCCATAGAAAGAAGTCTGGCGGTGTCAAATCCGGAGATCTCGGTGGCCACAGGTTCCTGGAAATTATTCGGTCGTCACATAACCGGATAAATGGAACCATGCTTCATCTGTGAACCATGTGATGTACAATATGGCAGGATTTTGCACAATGAACGTCTGAAACCAACGACAATAATTCAATCTTTTATCCTTATCTGGTTCCTGTAGCTGATGAACAACCGTAACCCTATATGGCTTTAGGCTCTCTGACACATCGAGTAGGTGTACTCTGTCTCCTGCGACAAACGTCTTAATGATTTTTTGGGTGACTGCTCCAGTCGTGCTCTTACGTCAACAACAACCGTGGGAAGCCTAGATGAACGATGCTTGCCCTTTTCACTCACCCGAGATCCAGTTGTTTGCAATTTGTTACCAGTCCCAGTATTGTGTTTCTTTTGGGAGGACTGCGAACACCAAATTCTCTCTGGTATGCCCTTTGAGTAGCTGTAATTGAATTCGTAATCCAGTATTGCTTCACAAGGAAGAGTCGTTGATTTAATGTGTACTGCATTTTCACGTTGACACAAAATGTCGAAAACAGCTGCCAACAATAGGAATAAAACATAAACATCTGCGCATCTAGTGCTGCCAACAATAGGAATAAAACATAAACATCTGCGCATCTAGTGACAAGGAATCGAAACTCCAGAACATTCTGCTTAATTTGGTGCTAAAATTGGGTCAGTGCTGCCAACAATAGGAATAAAACATAAACATCTGCGCATCTAGTGACAAGGAATCGAAACTCCAGAACATTCTGCTTAATTTGGTGCTAAAATTTGGTCAGTGCTGCCAACAATAGGAATAAAACATAAACATCTGCGCATCTAGTGACAAGGAATCGAAACTCCAGAATATTCTGCTTAATTTGGTGCTAAAATTGGGTCAGTGCTACCAACAATAAGAATAAAACATAAACATCTGCGCATCTAGTGACAAGGAATCGAAACTCCAGAACATTCTGCTTAATTTGATGCTAAAATTGAGTCATTGAATGAATTTCCAACGGAATAATTAAAGAAAGAAATGTGTCAGTTCTATATAAATCACTCTGTAGAACTAAGGTTTGCGCTGCAAATTCCAATGCTATTAAACACGCGGAGGCGAAACTGTTTACTTATATCTCACTTATTGGGGTGTAAAATTTTGTATGAAATATTGCAATAATGCTGCAACAAAGCGGAGCAGAGGGTCGTGGGTGGAGGCATAAATTTCGTTGGCGCGGTGCATTCAAATAATGAGAGTGTAATCGGGCGGGCAGAGGAAATGGGGCTGAAACGAGTGAGGTGGGAGATAAGGCGAAAAGTTGCTCAGACAGAGAGAGCAGCCCTGAAATAAATTGCACTGCGGTAAGGCTCCATTTCTCATTCCTTCGTGTGTGCTGCTCGTTTGAGTGACGCGACATCAGCGCCATTGTCGATAAAATGGCCGATCCAGTGAACACAAGGAAAAAAACTGCAAAGAAAATCACACAAACAGAAGTTTTGCCTGATGATATAAATCGTTTCCATGAAGAATGTAAGGTATTTCGAAGTTCATAGATTTCACTTCTACTTGTAGGTATGTGAAAGCAAATAACAAAATAAGAAGATTACTGGACGACTGCCACTGTATAAGTAATAAGAAAACATAAAAAGGACACTCATTTGACATGTCGCGTTGAATGAATGGAAAAATAATGATAGCCCAATAAATTTTTCCAGTAGTCACTGTAAAGGAGAAATAAAAGTGATTGGCCAAGATTAAATAGAAGACTCGCGTAAAAGACGCAATGAAAGATTTAATGGAGACTGAGACGTTAGAAATATCTGATTACAGGCTCGACTCAAAAACCTCCAGTACCTAAAGCAGTCATATGAGTTAGACTAACGTATTAAATTTATTTTTTTATACATGAACTTTGCCAATTTTGACGGTTTTTTTTCCCTTTCAAAATTACAGAAAAACTTGACGCGATAGAAAAAATCGGATTACAGAGTCGGATTCAACAATCTTCAGTACGTAAAGCAGTCATATAAGTTAGACTAACGTATTAAATTTATTTTTTTATTCATGAACTTTGCCAATTTTTACGTTTCTTTTTTTATTTTTCCTTTCAAAATTACAGAAAAACCTGACGCGATAGATAAAATCGGATTACAGGGTCGGATTCAACAATCGTCAGTACCTAAAGCAGTCATATGAGTTAGACTAACGTATTAAATTTATTTTTTTATTCCTGAACTTTGCCAATTTTGACGTTTCTTTTTTATTTTTCCTTTCAAAATTACAGATAAACCTGACGCGATAGAGAAAATCGGATTACAGGGTCGGATTCAGTACCTAAAGCAGTCATATAAGTTAGACTAACGTATTAAATTAATTTTTTTATTAATGAACTTTGCCAATTTTGACATTTTTTCATTTTCTTTTCAAAATTACAGAAAAACCTGACGCGATAGAGAAAATCTGAATACAGAGTTGGATTCAGCAATCTTCTATACCTAAAGCAGTCATGTAAGTTATAATATCGTATTGAATTAATTTTTTTATTCATGAACTTTGCCAATTTTGACTTTTTTTTCATTTTTTTCTTTTCAAAATTACAGAAAAACCTGACGCGATAGTGAAAATCTGATTACAGGCTCGAATTCAACAACCTTCAGCACTTAAAGCAGTCGTATAAGTTATACTATCGTATTGAATTTATTTTTTATTCATGAATTTTGCCAATTTTGACATTTTTTTTTTTCATTTTTCTTTTCAAAATTACAGATAAACCTGAAGCGATAGAGAAAATCCGATTACAGGGTCGGATTCAACAATCTTCAGTACCTGAAGCAGTCATACAAGTTAGATTATCGTATTAAATTTATTTTTTTATCCATGAATTTTGCCAATTTTGGCGTTTTTTTTTTTTTTCATTTTTCTTTTCAAAATTACAGAAAAACCTAGACTTGGATTCAGCAATCCTCAGTACCTAAAGTAGTCATATAAGTTAGACTATCGTATTGAATTTATTTTTTTATTCATGAACTTTGCCAATTTTGACTTTTTTTTTTCATTTTGCTTTTCAAAATTACCGAAAAACCTGACGCGATAGAGAAAATCTGATTACAGGGTCAGATTCAACGACCTTCTGTTCCTAAGGCACTCATATAGGTTAAACTAACGTATTAAACTTATGTTTCATTCATGAACTTTGCCAATTTTGACTTTTTTTTATTTTTCTTTTCAAAATTACAGATAAACCTGAAGCGATAGAGAAAACCTGATTATAGGCTTGGATCCAACAACCTTCAGTACCTAAAGTAGTCGTATAAGTTAGACTAACGTATTAAATTTTTTTTTCATGAACTTTGCCAATTTTGACGTTTTTTTTTTTTCATTTCTCTTTTCAAAATTATAGAAAAACCTAGACTTGGATTCAGCAATCTTCAGTACCTAAAGCAGTCATATAAGTTAGACTATCGTATTAAGTTTATTTTTGTATTCATGAACTTTGCCAATTTTGTCTTTTTTTTTTCATTTTGTTTTTCAAAATTACAGAAAAACCTGATGCGATAGAGAAAATCTGATTATAGGGTCAGATTCAACAAGATTCTGTACCTAAAGCACTCATATAAGTTAAACTAATGTATTAAATTTACTTTTATTCATGAACTTTGCCAATTTTGACGTTTGTTTTTCACTTTTCTTTTCAAAATTACAGATGAACCTGAAGTGATAGAGAAAATCTGATTACTGCCTCGAATTCAAGAACCATCAGCACCTAAAGTAGTCGTATAAGTTAGACTGTAGTATTAAATTTATTTTTTATTCATGAACTTTACCAATTTGGACGTTTTTCATTTTTCTTTTCAAAATTACGGAAAAATCTGATGTGATACAGAATATACAGATTCGGATTCAGGGCACTTCGGTTAACTAGTTCAGTAATTGTTTCTCTTGTAACAGAAAATATTTTTTGAAATGCATATCAGTTTACTAGAGCGCTGGACCTTGAGGTACAATGTTAGCTCGAAGTCCTGAAAGTGCAGTTACGAAGAAAACCGAATGGCATATGGAGATCCACGCCACAACAGATATTGAATCTCAAGCATCGCCAACGGAATGATCAATGCACCAGCTTTCGACCGCTGAGGCCGGATTGGTATTCCGTCGTGGTCGAGATGGAATCCATGTATGGTGCTGGGGAATGTGAGATATGTTGTCACAGCAAAGTTCTAATAATTTTCTACCATCTACAATAGAAAGCAAGGGAATCTGTCGTGCACTATCACTTACTACCATAAAATGTACCTAAGTCACAAAACTTTTCAGACAAGTGAAAGAAGACTGTCCCTCTAATAAGGCTCTAGTCCATATACAAAATTAACAGCGACTGTTTCGTCAACTAGTTTTGTGGACGAGTACGCCCCTTTTCAGTTGCATAAAACTTAAAAAAAAAAAATCAATAATTATTATCATAGATAATACCACAAGTGCCGTTCATTCGTTAAAAAAATCACTAATAGCGCATCCTCGAGTGAATTTATCCAAAGTGAATGAACAATTTCACGAACACAGACCCATATCACAGATCTGCATTTTTTTTTCCACATAAAAACCCTATTTCACATGAGTATATTAGGGTTAAAGTTTTCAATCAACTTGAGACAATATAATACAAATACATTTTTAACATTTTTTTCTGTCGATGTTACGAATAAGAGAAATGTAAACTTAATTTTACGACAGTTACAACTAGTAACACAAACACATGAGAAGTCTACATCAATCATAAAAGAAAGCGCTTAATTATACAAAATACATTGAAAAAAATGATATCTGCTAATACAAAACATAATTGAATAACAATAACGTAGAATTTGGCTTGAAATAATACATATAGCGTCCATAAGTCGACAAATATTATTATACATACTAAAGCAATGTGGAATATACAACATACTCATACAAACAAATATTTCATACACAGGTAAATTTGTAATTTACACACACCCTTTTATAGCATAGCATAGATGGACTTTAGGGTTAAAATTTTTTAATAATTCACACAATACAAGAACAATATTGACACTTACAATTTTCTATTGATGTGGTTAATAGAATTAATGAATATTTTGCGACAACAATTTCTACTGAAAATGTTGTACAATGGCTTATTGTAGCTCATATTACATTTATTTAGGTGCATTTCAATGCTGTATCTTCTACTGGGTGTTCAGTTCAAAGTGTGTCATGGCTCGCTGAATGTCGTCATGTGGCTAGTCGATGAGCCTAGAGAATTCAATCTTCCTACACTTCCGCAGAGGTGTATTACCTATGTGCTAGAGAAGGTGCCTAGAAAGTACGGCGTTCATTCTAAAGAGTATTTACCGATAGGCTACGTACGGTAACGCCGGTAGTGGCAGGAATGTGAACTGTTTCGAAACACGTACTGAGGTGAGTTTTTTTTCTTACTGTCGAGATGTGGGGAGAGGGTTAAGACGATTACTTACGTATTTGTTGACATTAATTTCGACGGTCAACATGGACACGGAGCATTTGATTTGTATTGTGGAATGTTGCCGTATGCAACCGATGATAACAAATACCCTACGTATGACTTGCCCGCGCAAAACACAGTTCGAAAGAGGCTATGGTATCACACAGACCGTACAGACCGCCATCTGTTGCTACGACGTTCAAGTTATACCGTACACGTTCTCAAGTTCAGATTTAACGCCTTGAATAATAGGCAACTTCTCTGACATAAAAGCTGAAACTCGCTTCATATCGCTGACTCATCAACAGTGACGTCATGACACACTTTGAAATGAACACCCAGTATATCCATAAAGTGGGAAATCAAATAACAAATGTTCTACAGTTTGTTCACTTCCACAAACGCATTCATTTCCGTTCTCTACATTAATATGAAATCTCCTGAAATATGAAAGAAATTTACCATGGCCGGATACAAATTGTGTGAGTATGAAATCAGGTATAAATAATGTGCACTTTAAGCGGCTATGTACATCGGGGAAGAATAGATAGGTCTGCATTTTGAAACTTTTGTTGTTTTAGATCTCATTACGTGCTTCTTAAAGTTTTTTATGCAATCCTAGCAATAAAACACGTTTGTTATGATGCTATAAATCGTGCACAATTATTGGTCTAATTCTGACACTGGTGCCAGAAAGGTTATCTAGCAACTAGTACTACATGATGTCATTACCGCCTCCACAACACAACTTTATACAACGTACCTGCAAGAAAAAACTTCAAAACAAACAAAAAAATAGCTTTGTCTTAGAAACGGTTACTTAGCAACCATGCAATATATCACGTCATATCCAGTACTCATGTCTCTACTACGTTATAACCATGGGTAGGCAGTTCCTACCAAAACAGTAGATTTCTGTTGAGTACAGCGAAGAGTATAGATGTAACCCGCGCGTCGCTCTGCTCCCGCTCGATTCATAGTATGTTCACAAGCAACGCATAGTGACATTCTGTGGAGCTGTGTACTGGCAGTATAGGCACTGAACAATGAGAATGCTACTCACGCACAAAATATATTGTCGTAATGTGTTTAATAACAAACAAAATATTTATTTAAAGCCATCTCATGGACAACAGAAGATTATTCCACAATAAGTAAAACGCATATAGATTCTAGATAGTCTTACTTTTTTGTTTCACAATATATTTTTACTCAAAAAGTGAAACACAATTCTCATTATTTTTCGCTTCTTTACAGAGTTTTGAATATTTAAATTGCACTGTGTAAAATAAATAGATATATTTTATCAAAGCGAAATGAGTTTAGAGATAAATAATATGGCAATTTATTCAGAGGACTAAAATTTGAATATTCACAATTAAAAATAAGTTAATATTGAAATATACAGTATATAATATATTTCGGCTCTGATCTTTAAGCTTCTGTTCATTTAGAAATGTTTGTAGGATGTTTTTGTCTCCAGGTATTACCGTCACTAATGGCAGATTACAGAAATTAATTACGCATAGGCCTACTTGCTCTACACGTGAACGTTGTAAATGTACACAGTCTATGTATGTACACATCTATAAATAATACATAAATAAATGGTGTAAATTACAATAATACACTAATTTCCAACCATCTAGCTTTGTTTTGTTTTGACATGGTTCGCTGAACAGCAGCAGACCTGAAGTGTGTACTCTGCGCTATATTCCGTACATACCTACACTGTTAAGGCTGGTTCACAATAAAATGGGAACGAAAACGACCATGAGAACGGAAATAATGTTAAAATAAATGTAGGTCTATTTAAATGTGAGCATTCACAATAATTAATTATTGTGAATGCTCACATTTAAATACATTTTAACAATATTTCCGTTCTCGTTTTCGTTCTCATTGTCGTTTCCGTTCCCGGTTTATTGTGAACCAGCCTTTACGCGTTACTTGGAGGCTTTAGGTAACCAAACGCAGGACTCTATTTATTAGACATTCAAAGTGTAGCTACACATGTCAAATCAAAAATTCTTATCCGCTAATCGAGGCAAGAGGGTTAACAGTAAGAAGTAGAACATTGCATCTAATGTATAGAACTTGAAGGCAGTGCAAGGCAATGGTGACAAACGGCGGTTACTGGCCTTACGCAGAGATAAGCACGGGCAATTAATATATTTACTGCGCTGCAAGAAACATTATGATAGTCGGCATGTACTGTATTAGCTACGATACATCATAAGTAATTCATATCTCACTACGGAATGAATCTACAAAACATGATCCCCGAGGTAAGGGTTTTTCTCACTTGGCAAATGGAGAAGATTTGTTCAAAGAAGTGAAAAATTCTTTCAAATCATTGTAACAATGACAAATTGAGACCTCCATACTTCTATATTCGTCATCGCTGGGTATTATGTCTGGTATATCAGATGCATACCTAGATATAAATTAAGAAATGATTTGTTTCATACCAAAGAAATTAGGTTCTTTTTTGTGCTATTTAATATTCCCTTATCCAATTGTGGCTATTTGGCTTCAATTCAGTCACCCAAGCATCACCCTTTAAGACTAGAGTTGACGGCATTTCGGAAGGCGGTCGGCTGCTATATGCGCAGTAGCATTTCTGGTATGTGACGACACAAGCATTTACAGTCGAACCAATTGGAATCAGTCTGTAACAAGTGCTTTCCGAGTTCGTTTCTTCACGTGTGAGTGCTTCAATATGTTCAATAAGTAAAACTAACAATTACTGTATATGTGCAAGATAAATAAATGGAAAGATAGACTGTAAAAAGACAAGTACTACGCAGGCAGACGCTGAAAATAGTGTTTACAGTGTAGTGTATAATTATTTTAAAAACATTGACGAACAGAACGCTGTCGGCCGTCATGATGCTGGCTGCAACGTTGCCAACGCGCAAGAAACTACTGCAGAAGCATATGGTGTAGGTTTGAGAACTGTGCAAAGAATATTGTTAGAGTAGGAAAGAGTGTTTGTTTGGTGTCTTTTTTACATTAATCAACGGCTAAGTTTATTATTGTCGTTTGATAATCTAAATTCTTTCCTGCGCTATTTGTATTGCACATGCGCGTGAAGTACGATGTGGCAATGTTGTAAGCTGCCTTGCTCTCTCTATCTGTCTCTCTCAACACAAACGCTAGCAGACGACCGCCTTCCGAATTGCCGTCCACTCTAATACCCCGTTAACTGCAGATCTTCTAGTCGCCGTAGCGTTTCGACATGAGTAATGATCTAAATAGCACCGGATGATGATTAATAGGTCAATTGTGGAAGAACTATAGGAGAAAGGGGGTACTTCGTTAAAATCTAGCACCAAGCACCGTGTTTGTCCGCCACAAATTTCCCTTGGACTCACCGGGATTAAAATTTGGGTTATACCGGCGCACAGTGCGCAATTTTCCCAATCTAGGCGGACAAAAATCAAATTTCGACTTGTTCAGTTAAGCATAGGTGAATAGGAATTCATGTACTTTAACATTTGGAGAATGCTGTGAGAAATAGCGTTACTGTTTTATCAACAGCAAGCTATATTTAGAAGGATATGAACAATGACATTTCTAACACATCTCGCTCAGGTTCAGTCGTAGACAGAGAGGCTTACTATATGCGAGAATAAGTGCCAATTGTTAGTGATGTATTGTGTTGTGAGACATTTAGTCTGTTCAGATAAGTACGTTCTTACTAATTTAATTTCAATTTCAATTTTACAAAGCATTTTTCTTCTTACAGTACGGTTTAAATATTATAATTGAAAAATACATTTTTCTTAAATTTCTCCAAATATAATGTGAGTTTTAGTATAGTCGGTCACGTCTAGTTACAACAATTCTTTTCCCATTTAATTCAGAATTATTTAGAGTGATGACTCCATGTTTTAAAGTTTGCGCGTTCTTGCGCATTTTTCAGTATTTTTTTTTTTTTTTCAGTGGTGGGGCATACGACAACGCGGCGGCAACTGTTTCACGTTTGGTTTAACAGCAGAAAAGAAAAATGGAATAAGGAAGTTATTAATCACTGTGTGAGTGTTTAGTCCTGCAAAAATTTTCACATGGCATCAGGTCAAAATTACATTGGACACATTTTTATCTAACCTTAACAAACTCACCGTGGATCAGAACGCAAATCTAGTAGTTGAATAAAATTAATAACTTCTCTCCTATCTAACAGATTTTTATGGAACTTTATACAACAGTTAGGCCTACAGCTAGCATACAGATGTAATCAGAGTTTGTACAAAAAGTTTCATAAAAATCTGTTAAGTAGGAGAGAAGTTAATTTTGTGTAAATGTACCCCTATAAAGGGGTAGTTTGTCTTATGGATCCGTAAATATAGTTTGTACACAAAAAATATATGCTACCTGTAACTTCCGTACCATGTTTCATAAAAATCTGCCAGATAGGAGAGAAGTTATTAATTTTGTCTAAAATCGCCCACTATAAAGAGGTAGTTCCTCTTATTCAAACGTGATCAGAGTTTATACACAAACAAAAATGTGTGCTACATATAAGATCTGTACAAAGTTTCATAAGAATCCGTTGAAATCCAGAGAAGTTATTAATTTTGTCCATCTATATTTGCGTTTTTGAACAAGCATGAAAAAATAACACTCTAGCCGTTGAACTAATGGTGCACCCATGTTTCTTAATAATGCATGTTT
This sequence comes from Periplaneta americana, assembly GCF_040183065.1. Taxonomy (NCBI): domain Eukaryota; kingdom Metazoa; phylum Arthropoda; class Insecta; order Blattodea; family Blattidae; genus Periplaneta; species Periplaneta americana. The sequence goes on from NC_091128.1 coordinate 150,156,686, forward strand.
TAGCTTGTAGGCAAGTCACTAATCGGTTAACTACAACTTTGAGTTTCTATAATTTCGTAGTTGCACGTACTTTTTCTTTTTTAATAGATGAAAACATTCACATTTATTTCCTTGAAACAGAAAGTGGTAGTTATTCATTTTTACTTTCCCCAGAGAACTCTGAGAATGCAAATCCATCATTTTAATTCTAAATTATTCAGTATATACGAAAAACTTTAGTCTAAGCTTAGTTGAAATTTGAATTGTTAAAGAAGTGGAATGAAAAGAGAGGCATTCTTGCAGAATTCCACACATCCGCTAATGTGAATAATGGAGAAGGATCATGTGGCGCCATTCATTTGTAATGTAGAACATGGCGCTCCTGTCACGACAGAGAGGGCTAAGAAAAAAGGACAGTGCTACTATTCCTTGACGCTCTTCCATCTTTTGTATGCTAGGAGTCTGTTCTAAATTTATATCAAGCTCTCACATCTTCAACTTTATTGTTCTTTACGTATATGTATGTATGTATGTATGTATGTATGTATGTATGTATGTATGTATGTATGTATATACATATATAATTTAAATTAACGTGTTTGTTTAAGTGTGTAATTAAAATTCACTGTAAGTCACTCTTTCTGGGGATGCTAGAGAGATTTTTGTAAAAAAAACTATGCGTATTTTTGTTCTAGCAATAAATGTATTATTATTATTATTATTATTATTATTATTATTATTATTATTATTATGTCGCCTTCCTTAGCCGAGAGCGCTAAGGCATGGCTTGTTCAGTTCGTTCTGAATTTCATCGGTTCGAAACCTGGTCTGGAATAAAAAAAAAGTAATTTTTCAGCTGGCTACGGACTGGAAGCTCCGGGGTTCGATCCCAGGTGGTGACAGGATTTTTTCTCGTTGCCAAACTTTCAGAAGGGCCCCGAGGTTCACTCAGCCTCCTATAAAATTGAGTACCGGGTCTTTCCCGGGGGTTAAAGGGAGTCAGAGCGTGGTGCCGACCACACCACCTCATTTTAGTGCCGAGGTCATGGAAAGCATGGGGCTCTACCTCCATGCCCCCCAAGTGCCTTCATGGCATGTTACGGGGATACCTTTACCTTTTTTACCTTATTATTATTATTATTATTATTATTATTATTATTATTATTATTATTATTATTATTATTATTATATACGCATACAATGCTCACGTAAAATGTACATAATTGAAATGCCAAAGAAACGTTCATTAGAAATATCACAAATGTATGAAATCCTCAAGGGATGAGAACTGGAAGCTGTTCGATTATAGTGTGATATGTTGGGGATTTTTGTTACTGTATCCCCGTATTTAAACTTTTACAATTGCTATTTATGAGGTAAACTGAAATAGTTGTCTATATAAAAAAATCCTGACCAGTTAGACTAATTAAAAATGTTTGGTTGAAATTCTGTGTATAACGAGGGAAGAAGTTCGCTTTGTTGCTTGTAATATTTTATAAGTTATGAGGCAGGCATAGAAGAAATAGTTTGTCGCTTACAAGTTCAATTGAGAGGTTTGGTGCAAGAACCTGATAAGTCCAGAAAAACACTTTTGGAGTAAATGCAAAAACAAAGTTTGGCATCCATTGAAGGCATGTATTTTTAGGAATTGTACAAATGTAATGGTACTGAACGATTTCTTATGTTTTTTGTTTGTTATATATGAATATCAATTATAAAATTATGGATGTACATTTTAAAATTAATTATATATTTGTATGGACTTATCTGGATTTTGCACCAAACATTTAAAATCTGACATATGATTTGGGAAAGACCATTATTATCTAAGTAAATATCATGAAAAACAATATATGAACAATGCAAGATCATTATTTTGTTATTAACTATTAGTAATCTCACAATATATTTTACATGTGAATCATATTATACTGCAAAAGTGCAAATTTTTGCATTTATAAAAAGTTTTGTTCAATTTTGAAATATTTAAGTGTACAAATGCCAAGAGAATAGTTATCAAACTACACTGTTTACATTCTCAATAAATTCTGTTGAACTGAATGATTAAATTATTATGTATGGTTTCATGCTATATTTAAGTACTTACAATAATAATAATAATAATAATAATAATAATAATAATAATAATAATAATAATAATAATAATAATAATCATCATCATCATCATCTTCGTCGTCGTCCACACCTTTGGAGTAACAGTTAGCGTGTCTAGCCGCGAAACCAGGTGGTCCGGGTTCGATTCCCGGTAGGACAAGTTACCTAGTTGAGGTTTTTTCCGGGGTTTTCCCTCAATCCAATATGAGCAAATGCTGGGTAACTTTCGGTGTTGGACCCCGGACTCATTTCACTGGCATTATCACCTTCATCTCATTCAGACGCTAAATAACCTAAGCTGTTGATAAAGCGTTGTAAAATAACCTACTAAAATTAAAAAATAATAATCATCGTAAATTTATCAGAATACCAGAACGTATAAAACTGGTAATACTGTACAGAAATAAATATAGTACATTAAAATATAAAAGGGAACAGAATTTAGTAGAAAGAAAGATGCATTATATAAAGATAATACCAGTAGGCCTATTGTATTTAGTAGATTATTCAATGTTAGTAACAAGTTAATGAAAATATTGTGCGTTAACTTGATACCGGTAATCAAATAGAGAAAATAGGAAATAAAATTAATTGAAATACAGCATCCACTCTAAGTCTTTAACTTCTTATTCAGAATCATCTGGGCTATGTTCACTAGCTTCATTGGCACTACCTTGAGAATGATACATTTTCTCGTAGAACCCCATGTCTGCTGAAGCAATGTACAGTATATCATTGCCAGTTTCATCACATCTTCATATTTTTAGCCCTTTAAACAGGCAATGGCCCATTGTACAATAATATCTCTGGAAACCAAGCTCTCCGTTGGTTGTTTTCTTCAGAAAACCGAACCCTGAAAAAACAGTTGCCTATTGATGTTGGCTGACTTTCAATATATATTTGTGCTGGGAACTGTATTTAAATACTTTGTATTGAGATTTTATATTGAAATTCTTGTTTTCATGTTTCCTTTAAACAAAGGTTTGAAATGGTATCTGAAGATTTGAACATGGTTTGTGTGACAGGAACAACTGTAAATAACGTAGATGATTTCCAGAGAAGCGATTGACATTCTTCAGGACTAATCAATCCAGTTATATGCCTTTTATTCTTTTTAATAATGCCAAAGTCCCTGTCACATAACTTGTATGCATATGAGAAGTTACGAACCCCTGAATCTTCACCTTTTCTAGGCCTTCGTCGTTGAATAGATCTTGGTGTAATAGATGCACACAAAAGTTATCTTGTGCTTTCTTACTTAAAAGACAGTTGAACTTGGTTATTATTTTCTTTTTTTCTTCGCCGTCCAATATATCAACATATTTTCGCCGACAATTATATGCAGGGCCTATTTCACGAGCTGCATGAGACATAATAATTCACCCTTTAATCTTTTCACTTTGTCTCTGTTTATTTTCCATTTACTGGGGTCACGTTTTCTTATCCTTGAATGATCACCATTATCACTATCACTGCTTGAATTATCAGTTGACATGTTTGAAACACACAATAAACTGACAAAGCTACACTACATCTCGTTCATGCACCCATTTTACTAAAAGGAAACAACTGCTACACTTGTGCTGTCATCTTTTGGCGCAAGAACCAAACAAGTCCAGGACTAGTCTGATTCTTGCTCCAAACACACCCACGGTCTCTGTTGGCAACTAAGCATATCTCATTCAGATAAGTCCACACAACTCTGGTTCTTGCACCAAAAGATGCTCACTGTCGTATTATATATCATGCATACTCTAAATCGTTTTCGACCAAAAGTGGACTTATCTGGTTTTTGCACCAAACACCTCAATTGCAAGAATTATTATTCACTTCTTTGTTAACCAAGATAATTGCGAGACGTGATTCCATGTTATTTCCATGATCGTAAACTCTTGAGTTCTTTTTCAATTTTTCTTCTTTCATTTGTTATTGTCTAAAAATTCCCAAATGAGATTACATTACGATGTCATGTGATCATGTTCTTGTGCGTTAATGGACGAAAGGACAGAAGAATCACGTACTGTAGGCTATATGTTCGGCACACATGTCAATAAAGCGGCACGCAAGACATTGTACTTGAGAATGATGGAGCTGAGGGCGGAGCACTGTCAAATCATGTCTCATGTCACGTGATATGCAATACATGTGCAAATATTGCAACGCCTCCATGTCAAACAAGCCACGTTTAGAGATTAACTCCTGAACACCGAACCTCCGGGACAGTCTCATTTCACTACGAAATGAGATTCTGGTAGCGGAAAGGACTGAATCAACAGCAAACGTCAGTCCATTACCCAGACACTTGCACTGAATGCCAGCAGTCTCTTGTAATGTCATCACTTTTTAGTTCATAGACTGTTATCGATCAATCACAAAATATGAACATATCTGGCGTAGGTTATATTTTTATTTGAAGCGTTGCACATTGGGCCGAATAGCGGTCTATTTTACAATTTTTCAAAATCGAATTTTTGGTGGAATAATGCTCTGTATAGTTTTACACAGATGTCACAAAAATTATTTTTAAATATCTGTAGGCGCTTCTACATGAGTCACAATAATGAATTTCGTGGTTGGAACAACGGTCTATGTCACTTTTTTTAATAAGAAGGGCATTGTATTCCAATAACATTCAAGAAAAAATTATAATTGTTATTACACTTTAATTGAAATGATAATATTAAACGTGCTGAATAAATGAGCATTTCAGAGTGGCCCTCTTCATGCCCTTCTTTGCACATGGCCTTCTTTATTATTCCAAACAAGAATCTTCTTCTGCTTCTGTTTCTTCTTTCTTCTTTTATATTACAAATTTACATTATTCACAGAAAGGAGATACACAAAATGGATACACAGGTTATTATATACATTTTAGAAATTGTATATAATTTTTGTAGGTTTTGCCTCTGTTCAACAGTTTTTTCTTTTTCTATTTGCATGTAATGTTTATATGTGTCAATGGACACATCCTCTGAAGAGCACAATACAAAACTCACCGTGTGTGCAAGCATCCACACACATGAAAAATGCCGAGAGCGGTGGGCTAAAAGGAAATCCGGCAGGATAAGAACTTCTGGTTTAAACCAAATGTATCTTGTGATCTGTATCGGTTGCAGATATTGTGTGAGTTGATACCAGATAGGTTGGACTCTGGTGCATTCGCTAAGTTTATGTAGAAGTGTTTCAGTTTGAATGTCACTAGTCACTTCTAGCGTATCCTCTTGTTTACATTGTATCGGGAGTTATTGCACGGGAGTTTGTTCTCTTTACGAATACTGGGTACTTGAACTCTGTGTATCACGTTTCGGTTGATCTATTACCTATGTAAAATGGACGACTGCAAGACAGTGACGATTTCTACTGTAGATATTGACCGGCTAAATAAATCTAAAAGAAAAGGATCCAGACAAATTAATATTAATAAGTGGAAAGATGTGTCACGAAAGTCGCTGAGAGACAGTGGTTTCGAGTACACAAGGAAGACGAAGTCTCAAGTTAGTGCGAAAGATCCTCAAAATATTTTTTTAGTGGTGTGTGTATAAAATAAAATGGAACGGTTACTCTAGAGCAGCCGTGGCGAGAATGTGACCCGCGAGACATTATGGCTCGCAGTGATAGCTGTGCATTTCGCATGCTTCTAACCTCCTCTAACCCCCACCCTCTCACTCACTGGAGTCAAACTCCGTTCCATTTGTATTTGTCTCTGACCTGCGAGTGGCATATGTCTCTCTCGAAACCATGTACGAAAGTTCCAAGTAGGATGGGAGGATGCATTTTTTTGCTGTCAATATGATGAGAATATGAAATGTATGATTTGTTCACAAGTATTACGAGGAAAACGGTTGTATAACATAAAACGGCATTACACTACATGTTACTGATGAAACATTAGAAGGTTAAGTGTTATTGTTGTTGTTTTTGTTGTTGTTGTCGTCATCATCATCATCATCATCACCATCATCAACATCACCATCACCATCACCATCATCATCATCATCATCATCATCATCTCTGTATGTCGACCCTTTTTCAGCAGATGTACGAATAATGCGGTTAGCTCTTCAATTTGAACTCACTGACTTATTATGTGATGTCAAATGAAAGCTAGATGTAAGGACTTGACAAATGTTGAACTTTCAAATCTTTGCCAAAAAATAAATATCCGAAGCTTCGTTCTTTCGCTTGCTCTGTTGAAGCCATGTTCGCCACAACTTACGTTTGTGAAAAATTATTTTCAACAATGAAAATAGTAAAAACCAAATTCAGATCACGACTGATAGACAAACACCTTCGTGATCAACTACGACTGGCAGTAAGTGACATAATTCCTGATTTTGAAACTTTGTCGCAGAGACATTCTGAAGACAGTTAATTTTAGGTGGTGATATTATTCATTTCTTTCTTCGTTACACGTACTAAACATTAGTTTGTAACCTTGTACTGTATAAAATTATATTTAAGTGCTTGACGTAAGGAAAATGAAAATCCGTTAATAAGTCAGGCAATTGCTTCACTTCCCCTTCGTGTGTCCGCCTCCCTCCATATATGCTATGCACGTTGCAGGTTACACAGTGGCTCGGCGCACGATTACATTTTCGCCACCGCTGCTCTAGTGCAAATCTTTCCCCTTAAAGTAATTTTTTAATTTAAACAAAATTGTTTATTTAAATTCGCTACATGCCTATAATTAGGTACCTCTATTCACTTATTATAGCACACTTGCTGCTAATAGATACTAAAATACACCCTACCAAAATTATTAATATATCTGCAATATTATGGGCATAGGGCTTATCTCAATCTTTACCATTTTTTTTTTTTAATTTTTGAATGTAGTGCAAGGGGCAAGGTGAAAGTTCTTATCCGTGCCATTCAGTTGACAACTCGATTCGAGATGGTAGCACTAAATAACGAATGTTTGTTCCATGCCAGGGCTAACTTTCTTGCCGGCAAATACGTTATTGGAAAGAGCGCGAGCGTAGCGAAATTAATGCTGTATCTGGCGCCATATATTATATGCATGTAATTGTGCTGTGTTGATGAGAAACAATAAATTATGAATAAAATAAATACTCAATTACAAAATACACTTTCCTCATCATATGAACATAAACAGAAAGTAAATACATATGGGAAGACTAACTCTACATTTGAACATAAATATGTAAATAAATGTTTATGACAAAAAAAATGGGACTGCCTCCGTGGTCTGTTGGTCAGCATGCTGGCTTCCAGATCAGGAGGTCCCGGGTTAGATTCCTGGGCTCGGCTCTCAGTGAATTTTTCTTGAAGAAGAGGAATTCCCTGGGTGTCTAGAGTCTGGAAATTTGTATGAATGTGAGTATGCCGGGTTAATATTAATTAACCAATCATCACAAAAATAAAAAAAATACATCAGGACTGTCGCTGGGCAGTAACCTGAACACCGTTTCAGCGTCACATTGTTGACAAGTAACTCCATATTTTAGCACAACCATAAAGCATCTAATAGATGCTATAGAGTTACCAACAACGAAAAAAGGAATGAATTTGTTGATGTGTTCTCTTTTCCTCGTTTTTTTTCTGGCATTGGTCTAATAAAGCTGTGATGGATTTAGTTCACATCTGGTAGCAAGATCCTGAATTTTAGTCAGAGCTAAAAATTACAGGAAAATATAATTCAAGTACAGAACAGTTTAGAAAACTTCAAAGTCCCCGAATTTATTATATTAATTTATTACTAGGTCTATCATTATTATTATTATTATTATTATTATTATTATTATTATTATTATTATTATTATTATTATTATTATTTGTATAAAATATTCACGATATAAAACAATATATTATCGTTACTTTTCGCTTCTGACTTGAATGTTCTGACACTACTCAAACAAATTGGCTTCAGCCGTCACTGCTTACTCGTTGGCATCGTTACATACGGTTAATCTGCTTGAATGATCCCCCATTTTTTTATCACGTGAAGATGAAAATAGAGTCAACTTTCGAAGCTTTGTAATTTCCTTTATCGCCAGCTACGGAGAAAGCCCATCCGTAGCTCGTCCTAAATACAATAGGTTACATATATATAGGCTATATATATTGTACTTACCACTCATTACTCCTTTCTTCATATATTGGAGACATTGAAAATGTATTGCGTGAAGCCGGTGAAAACTTTGCGCTTCGAACTGTGTATTTTCCACTTACCTGTGGAAGAAATCGTATCTTAAATATGGCACTAGTTTTTTTACATGCATTATTCTACACTTACAGCACTTCAAATAATTACTATAACAAATACCCATAGAGAATTAAGTACAGTTAACTATGACAGCAGAGAGATTAAAATTGATCAAAAAATAGATATTGCTAGGAAAGATAGAAACATAAAAAACTGAATTTATCTATGAAGAAATAAAAGCTATCGGTGATTAAATTTCGATTTGATATTTTTCCTTAATTAACGCTAACTGTTTTGACTGTTAAAATAAATTTCATATAGGTTACAAGAATGTATTAAATTCTGGACACTTTCTGTGATTAGATGTCCTTTTATTTTATTTATTTTATTGGGTTATTTTACGACGCTGTATCAACATCTAGGTTATTTAGCGTCTGAATGAAATGAAGGTGATAATGCCGGTGAAATAAGTCCGGAGTCCAGCACCGAAAGTTACCCAGCATTTGCTCGTATTGGGTTGAGGGAAAACCTCGGAAAAAACCTCAACCAGGTAACTTGTCCCGACCGGAATTCGAACCCGGGCCACCTGGTTTCGCGGCAAGACGCGCTGACCGTTACTCCACAGGTGTGGACATGTCCTTTTATGATGCTACTCTTTTATATGATAGGTACAGCGTTTATAAGCAAATTAGTTAATGATGAGGTAGATAATTAATCAAATACTTCTTACAAAATAGTATATTATGCAACGAGCCTATAATGATAGTAATAAAGACGCAAGTATGTTTGTTTATGAAACGAGCGCAAGCGAGTTTCATAATTTTCATACGAGCGTTTTAATTACCATTATAGGCAAGTTTCATACGACTTTTTATGCTCGACCATATTTCTAACTTTAAATTATACAGAATTATACATTTTATTTATATCTGACAGAAGATCGAAAGTGACCTTATTCATAGCTCTTGAATTGTGAGATGTGCGCAGACGCGAAAGTATTGATTTTTTCCGAGGAACAATAATGACATTGGCCTTGATGTAATGCAGAGAATTTATAACCTGGAAATTGATTTAGAATTGAAAAACGAGATGACAAATTGAATTTATTTGAATATTATTTACAATTAACGCTAATTATTATAGTAACATAACATAACCTTCTGCGACAGTATTGGATTTCCATCCTCCGTAAGGTTTCCCTCGTCTTTCGATTGCATATCCGAGAATAATCGAAAACCTGAACTTTAATGAATAGGTGTACTTTAATTATATGCATTAAAGGACTGCTACCAGGTGTATAATTACTATATTTCGGCATGGTCGAGCATAAAATAACTTTCTAGTGTCCTCTGTGAATCAAATAATCAAAATCGGGAACAAGAATTTTGTTTGCTCATAAATTGGGAAACAATGCGGGAGTATATATTATCAGACGTGCAATGAAAGCATAATACAGTATATTTCATGTGATTAAACCTTAAATCTATGGAATCTTCATACAGTAGAGGAGGCAAGACCTGTCCTGCGACCATATCATTTGTCCCATGGCCATATCACCACTGGATATGGAGGAAGAAGATAGGTTTTAGTATGAGATGAACTTCCGTATCGGTAGATTCGTATTTAGGTGTTACGTGCTGTCTCTTCTCACTTTATAGATCTCTTGGATATGGAACAACAAATTTTGATGGATAAATCGTTGCAATAAGTAAAAGTCTCAGGAATATTCTATGCCACATCAATAAATTTAAGAATGCAGTTATATTGTCAGACTCAAAAGTAGCTATTCTATCAATAGTCTCTAAACACACACCTTCATCTCAAACAGCAGAAATAACTAAAATACTCTCTCAATTAATATCACTCAATAAAAGAATTGTATTCCAATGGATACCATCCCATTGTGGAATCCTGGGAAACGAGAATGCGGATGCTTTAGCAAAGAAGAGCAGAACTGCTACTTACAGACCTGTTACTAAATCTACGTATTACTCTGTGAAAACATTTATTAAATCTACATACTTAGACTTCAACAAACAAAATTTGATAACACAATCTCTAGGGAAAAATGGAACTCTCTGCATCATAATCCACAGTTAATTCCCTATTTACCACGAAAATCGTCTGTAGCTGCATTTAGATTGGCAACAGGTCATGATTGTTTGGCCAAACACCTGCATAGAATTGGAATATATCAGTCCCCTAACTGCCCATTGTGCAACTCAAACCAAGAAATGGATTCGGAACACCTCAAAATCTGTGCTTCAGTGGCTGACCATGATAATATCTTTGAAAAATATTGGAGTGCAAGAGGTCAAATGACTTTATTGTCAAACGCCTGGCATTAAAAAACAACAACAACAACAGATTCGTATAATACTAACCATTATGAAACAAACTCTCTTTCTGATAGCTCATTCTTTCTCCTTTCAACAGCTCACACGCCAGGTTTCGCCTCCCCAGCTATATCTTTGACTTGAGACTATAATTTTGTAAGATATCGCTCCATCATAATTTCTTGAGCAATATTTCTGTCACATCTTATTCTCTACAGTATGCTTCAGACAATTTTATACTATACTACGTATTTAGATTGATTATTAATTTCAATTTTTTGCAGTATTAGTTCTATTCTCCAACGTTCCAGAAGAGTTGGAGAGACAAAATTAAAATTTCGCCTCTTCTTATAAGCAATAACTTTCTAGCAGTCTTCGTAACGTTATTAATTAATTTGGCACAAGTGCAACGCTGGGATGAGACTGAGACTTCAAACTCTCCACAACGTAGACAAATTAATTGCATTGGAAACTTATGAACAGGGAAGAAGCAGAAAAAACGACTCGCTTTAAAAAGAGAAGGTAGCGGCGAATCCGCTGTCTATATATTCATTAAAATATATTAAATAATTTTATTACGGTCGAAACTTTACTAAATTAGATACCGTTGTTAATTTCATCTCCACAGAGTTATCGACTGTAAATGGATGGTAAAGAGTTTGATGAAAAATACCTGCAGAAACGTCGTAGCACAGGAAAAGGACAAAAACACAGAAAGGGACAATTCTTTCAACTCCTTCTTCAGTTAAGAATTAGATAAGCATATAATATATTTACCGGCTGAGGTTATGAAATGTTTGAGCTTAAGAATTTTCAAGTGAGAGGTAAACCTGCCCCTTTGCTGGCGATTTTTAATGGACAATAATTTTATTCTGTTATCGTTATGTCCATTTCCCTTAAGAGTTAGCCTCATTTCAGGTCACTAGAATCCTCTTCCGTACTTGATTTCTGAAGCTTTCTTCCTTATAATCTCTCGAGTTACGGACCATAACATTTTCATTCCTTCGACGAAACGTGTCCCAGCATTTAAGTCCACTTATCCTGATCACAGAGAGAAAGGAACTGCCCACCAGTTGAGTCATAAGTGGTACCTTATTGGCATCACTTCTGTGAGGTTCGGACCTGTCTTCGGACAGTTGACTAAACAACAATATCCTGATCACTTGGTTTTTTTTTTCTATTGAGAATAAGATAGTGTACTGTATTTGTACAAATACGTATCAACAGTATTCTCAAACATGAATATTTTGTACAAATAAAGTCCGAAGGTTTTCAAATATTTAAAACAATTCGGTATATTGTAGCAAATAGGATGAAAAACGAAACAATTATATTTACATATATACATACATAGTTACGTGATTCTTATGCACTTATCACAACAATTGTTTTTTTTATTATCCAATTTAATAAACCCTATTTCACCCTGAGGTATATTAGGGTTATAGTTGGTATCAAAATACATATTTTATAAGCAATAAACAATAATAAAATTATAATACAAAATTGTGGTCAAGGTTACAATTCACATGAATTATGTACAAGAATGCACCTTAATGAAAGAATGGGTCGTTTCATAAAGCCTCAAGGCATGTCTCTATATTTATATCTAATGGTTATAGGAAATATATATATATATATATATATATATATATATATATATATATAATAGCTATTAAACATGTTATTTTAGAAGCTATACTAAGAGATGGCTTAAAATTTACGAATTAAATATATTATTTAGTAACAACAATTGGCAATAATCAGGTATTACAAGAAATGGCTCAAAATTAGAAATCAAATGCCTAATTAAAATAAAAATTAAAACCAATAGTGCAATATTATAGTATGCGAAATTGAAGACTTACAGTTTCATTATAGTTGATTAGAATAATTCAACATTTTACAATTTCACGAATATTCTATTCAAGAAGGACATGAAATACTTATATGATTTGGAGTTGGTAAGTATATTGGTTAACGGTTTGGTAAATTTATAATTTAAAGTGTTCAGTAACAACTCAAGCTCGTATCTTTCACGGCAAAAGACTGGACAGTCATATAATACATGTTTGACATCTTGAGATTCCTCCCCAGGAATGCAAGTTGCATCGTCTTTAATATGGAATCTATTTAAGTATTCCCCAGATTTTCCATGACCAGTCAAAAAATTTGTGTCAGTACGAAATTTGGCGTTATTACTTTACATTTATTACGAACATAGACCGTTGGAAAATACAGCTCTTTTGTAAGAATTCCCTTGTCACTATTGACCCATCTTTCGTTCCATTCTTGCATATAATGTTCTTTGGCTACTTTTTTTATATATGATATCGGACACAATTGTACGACAGTGGCACATCAGAGTTGGCTGCCATCTTTGCCAATTCATCGGCTCTCTCATTTCCAACTATCCCAGTATGCCCTCTGATCCAAGTTATACAAATATGGACGGCACTTTTCATTATTAAAGTTCTTATCTCTGAGGCTATAATGTTAGTGTTATATTTATCATTAATTGATATTACTGCTGACTGCGAGTCACTGTGAATGCAAGCGCTGTAACCAGACTGACTACACCATTTGATTGCTTCTCGCAAAGCAAATAGTTACGCCTTTGTTATAAATCACGCTACTCTTGTAAACTCTTTAAGACTGTACAGTAGGATACAAAATTGAACTGTAGAGAATCAAGTCGCTAGAAGTGGTGAGATTTCGTACAATTATGATAAGTGCGTAAGAATAATACCTTTTAGTGAAAACTTGAAAAAAAATGTACAAAGAAACTAATGAATTAACAACACATTTTTAGCTTCAGAAATTATTAAAGAAATATTTCTAAATAGTTCATTCTCTATTTGCAATATTATTTTACCCTTAAAACTAAAGAATAAAGCCATTTTATACACAACTTCAATTTAGTGTAACTCTGAAAACATTGAGAATAGGGCCTATGTTTATTTGATATTTTCGCCCAGAATAAACTCCTTAAATGACGGTAACTCCTCGTGAATCACCTTGTGAGTGAGTGCGAGTGCGAGTGCGAGTGCGAGTGCGAGTGCGAGTGCGAGTGCGAGTGCGAGTGCGAGTGCGAGTGTGAGTGTGAGTGTGAGTGTGAGTGTGAGTTGGGGTTGGATGATCTTGGTCTCTCAGCCCTGGTTGGATGCCCCCGGTCCAACATGGATGCGAAAGGAGTAGGCCACCGAGAGCATATATATAGTACTACATATTTGTATTCTATAAATATTGGAACAACACGCTCAATATGCAGTATGTTTAATATTAAATTTTGTTCACAACTAATCAAAATAACTATATTTTTAAGATACAGGCCAACTACTGGTTCTCAAAGATGTGCCTATACATATTATCTAAAACATTTGATTTCGGGTTATTGTATAACCAGAGTATAATGCAAAATGTAGATTATTAACATTCTAAAACATAAACTGAAGTGACATATATTGGCGATTATGCATTGGCAAGGCATTTTCTTTCCATTGTTCTCTGTATTTTCATTTAATAATCTAGATTTAAAATATTCAAATTGCAACTGGAAAACAAATCAAAACAATGCCAATACATAGCGATAGAATTGTGCAAAAGAGACCGTAGCCTGCGGCAGGCAATTATTACTAAATTCTTTTGGATGTTTTGAAACGATTGCTTCCGAGAATTCCTTTGTACGGTCTCAGTTCGTTACTACTGCATGACATCGCATCAAGATACGAAGATACTGACCAGCAAAATTTAAGGACCTTGTCATTCATCGTATTCACCTAGCACCGTATAATTCCGCTCCCCCCCCCCAGAACTGAAATAAGCATTGAAACACAGTTATTTTTATGATATGGACACGACAGCACTCAAAGCAATTTCAGATAACACCTTTCAATATTTCTTCTAGTTGATTTGTGGTAGTTGTATTCGATAAGTTGATACAGGAGGAAGCTACTTTGAATAAATAATATTCAGATTATTTACAGAAGGAGTTATTATTTTTCTAACATCTGTCTTTCCCCTACTTAGCATATCATTTACATAATTATACTTTCAACTACTGATAATGTTCAATTTTTGTTACAATGTAAGACCCAGAAATATCCATTATTTTGCTAAATTTAATTAATGTTTCCCAATTCAAAAATTATAATACACGTAATGTATGTATGTATGTATGTATGTATGTATGTATGTATGTATGTATGTATGTATGTATGTATGTATGTATGCATGCTTATAAGAAAACATACAGTCCACACTTGTGGAGTAACGGTCAGCGCGTTTGGCCGCGAAACCAAGTGGCCCGGGTTCGAATCCCGTTCGGGGCAAGTTACCTGGTTGAGGTTTTTTCCAAGGTTTTCCCTCAACCCAATACGTAACTTTCGATGCTGGACCCTGGACTCATTTCACCGGCATTATCACCTTCATTTCATTCAGACGCTAAATAACCTGAGATGTTGATACAGCGTCGTAAAATAACCCAATAAAAAAAAGAATACATACACATATATAGTGTTCTGCCAAATGGCAGGTATTTCACTACAATCCAGCATTCTCCAATCTTTCCTATTTTCTGCCTTCCTCTTGGTCTTCGCATATGATCCATGTATCTTAATGTCGTCTATCATATGATATCTTGTTTTGCCTTGAACTTTCCTCTCGTTCACCATTCCTTCCAGTGTATCCTTCAGTAGGCAGTTTCTTCTCAGCCAGTGACCCAACCAATTCCTTTTCCTCTTCCTAATCAGTTTCAGTATCTTCTTTCCAACACAGCTTCACTTCTTATTCTGTCTGTACATTTCACACGCTGAACTCTTCTCCATATCCACATTCCAACTGCTTCTATTCGTTTTCTTGACTTCGTCGTAATGTCCATGTTTCTGCGCCATACAACGCCACACTCCATACAAAGCACTTCACTAGTATCTTCCTTAATTATTTTTCTAGAGGTACGCAGAAGATGCTCCTTTTTCTTTTACAAGCTTCCTCTTATATGAATAATGTAATTAAAAATTCTCATTTTACGTTCTTCTGTCACATATTTGGGAAATGCACAATTTTAAAATAGACCTGAAAATATAGAGGATTTTATTTAAATAGCGTGTTTCAAATGTCACATTTTGATAACCATATGAGACAGTACCCATGAGAAAAAGCGATACTAAAATTTAAAATATGGTTCCCATTATGTTTCCTTCGCTTCAAATAAACTGCAATTAGTTTACACGCTGTGGCAATCGAAGGTATTTCATCCCGGCTACTGACAATGAAAATTCTCTCATCCTTCAGATGGGATCAACCAGCAATTTAGATTATGTAGATTAAACCGGTAAGAGACGCAATTTAAAAAAACCACCTATCCATTAGACAGACAGCCACCCTCGAGTTTCTGAATCGCTTCCGGGCCTCGACACACCTCTCATTTCCCAGTGCACCCACCAGACATTGCTTCCCGCTTGTAGACATGGACCTAGGAGACTATTAATTTCACAAGCCACGTTTACCGCATCTGCAGGGGATAAGTCGACTCTATCGAGACTAATGAACTTCAATCAGTTCTTGCAGCTACTGCTGTTTTGGCGAAAGCAACGCACATCCATGACAACCACGTTCATAATTCATTCAAAGTTTTTTTTTTATTGGGTTATATTGCGACGCTATTTCAACATCTCAAATTATCTAGAGTTTGAATGAAATGAAGGAGATAATGCCGGCGAAATGAGTCCGGGATCTAGCAACAGAAGTAACCCAGCATTTGCTCGTATTGGGTTCAGGGAAACCCCCGGGAAAAACGTCAACCAGGTAAAGGCTGGTTCACAATAAACCGGAAACGAGAATCGCAACGAAAACGAAAACGGTAAAATTGTTAAAATGTATACATTTAAATATGAGCATTCACAATTAACGAAAAGCTTGCCGGAGCCCGAGATCGGGAACGGAGAGTTGGCCAAGTTTCAACTTTGGCGTTCACGTTTCCGATCACAGCCCACTAGATTCATTCTATTGCCATCTAAAAGCTATTTTGTCGTCGTATATTTTGTAGCAAGAAGACCGTGACATAACCTATGTATTATTTTGTTCTGTGCTGTGCATCATGGAGCAAGTTTTATTTCATGAGATTCTAATATTGAAATTCTCACGTTTACGATAAGCGGCGCGCCTCGTATAAAGATGAGAAAATGAAGGAGAATACGTAGCTTCCAATAGCTGCGTCTTTGAACACCGATCGGAAGCGAATCATATTTTATTACTGTATTGGTTGTATTACACACTACATATTCATGCTTCAATTCTATAACTACTGTTGTGTTCATTTTTGTTCTATTAGAAATGTCTCTTCTCTAATTATTTTACGTTATGGTAGACTTAAAATAGGTTGTGATAATAAAGATGCATGGGCATATTTATAGTACCGTACCTAATGAAATGTTTCAGTTGAAATTTCGAAGTTGGTTAACCTGTGTTTATGTAGGCTGCCTTGGACTCATGAGAGAACGCCATTGATCAATTATACACAAATAACATCAGAATGCGTAATATCGACTTCACATATCGTTACTGACATACATATCGCTATGCATAGTCGTCTACGTTCTCGGTTTTTTGTGAATCAAAAATTTTCATATTCACATCCTCTGCTTCTCGTTTTCATTCTGGTTCTCGTTCCCGGTTTATTGTGAACCAGCCTTAACTTGTCCCGACTGGGATTCGAACCCGGCCCACCTGTTTTCGCGGTCAGACGCGCTAGCCGTTACTTCGTTCAGAGGTAATCGTTAATCCCATTCTTTTATATCCCATTCTTTTAATCTGTAGCTACGTTAAAGTCTTACAGTATCCTTTCTTTGTCAATGAATCTCAAATCTTTCTATGTTTTTCCGAACTTTGTAGATTACTGTACTTCGGAATATAATTTATGGTGATCACTTTCGCGTGTTAATAGTGAACTAAGTTTATAAATACGTAGTTGACTAGTTTCAGCTTATTAGGAGACATCTTCAGAACTAGTGAGGTCCTTGCATCTTTCGGTTTCTTCAGTTGTTTTGCGTTTGTGTTATGTAGTGTGGAGTCAAATAGTGTATATGTGTTCTGAACATACTGAATTTCGAGCCATGGTACACAGGCTACTCAACATACAAATGAGCCAACAAGACTACAAAGAAGAAAATGCATGCCAACAAATACATAGCACAAGAAACTGGATACAACCCCAACATAATAGGCAGCATATTAAAAAAGACAAAACATAATTACAAGTAAAATAGGAACACAACAAACACAAGAACACAAAAGGTACATCATACCAGGACGAATATTCGTCCTGATCACACTAACATACGAAAACAAAAACACACACAAGATCGCATCTCCATTCAGGAAATTAAATTAAAACATCCCATACAGAATACAAAACACCCTACAAAAGCATCTCAACACACAAACAACACAAACAAACGAATACAACCACACAGATGTATACAAACTCACATGCAATACCTGCAACAACTTCTGCATCGGACAGATATGTAGATCATTTCAAACAAGTTACAAAGAACACATCACAACCATAACCAAATCACATAGTACATTCACATACGCAGAACACATGGCAAACGTCAACCACAGCTACAGCAACATAGACAGACATGAAAATTCTACATATTAGGCCGAAAACCCAAAATTCAACTGAACAGACAACGAAATATACAGACACACAAAAACCTCAACATACAACTGAATTTCAGAACACACACACACATAACACAAGTAAAAAAATTAATATTATCGTCCGCATTTCTGGTCAGTTGTAACCCATTTTTTAAATTGATAACTTTATACCTTCACTTAACTTATATGAGTGAGTATATCTGTTCTAAAGGTGTAGGATTATTATTATTATTATTATTATTATTATTATTATTATTATTATTATTGTCGTTGTTATAGTTATTATTATTCTCTGTGATGAATATTATTTTTCTTCACATTGTCCAAATAATTGTAGTTTAATATTCTCAAAAGTATTTTCTCATTATCGTTACAGGAGTCTCAGCAATGACCTAAAACAATATTTCAACAACTTTTAAATTAACGCAAGTATTTCTTCAAGTGTTATTGCATGGAATATCATACGTACTATTTCATAATAAATATAAACTTGTAAATTATAAAATAACTAGAAAATTACTACAAGTGATAAAATTATTATGTATTACAAAGCCTGTCGGCCCCCTTGGTGCTATTCGACAGGAGTGGGCTACGTGCCGAGTTTCCCCCTTCTCCTTTTCTCATCTTCATCAACATCCTCACCCATCCCCTACACTACATTTACCCAGACACTTACTCTAGTACACGACATAACTCTTCACAGATATACATCATGCATAGCGTGACCATGTCGAAGTGGTGTGTAACTTGAAAATGGGTTACATTCCTGCTGTCTATCTGCAATATTCGGAACTCGAATCACGCAATTGAAGTGAGTAGGCATTGGATACACACACACTCACTGCAAATATTTTTGTATATATAACAGAAGGCCACATACAATTGAAGTTAAAAAGAGAGGGTTGATTTTTAGCAAATTTCGGCATGTGGACTTATGGGGAGTTCCTGTTATCGTATGCAAAATAATGTTAAAAATAGCCTATCTTCAAGTAGTCATGCATATAATATTATTTATCAGATTTTTTTCATTTTTTAGTGATGTCTGTACACTTTAATCTTTAAAATACAAAAATAATGGTTACTCTAGAGTAAATCTTTGCCATTAAAATAATTTTTTAATATAAACATATTTTTTTTATTAATTCAGTACTGTACATACCTGTTATTAGGTACACTCTATTCACTTATTATAGCACACATTAAATAAAAAATTTTAGCCACTTACTGCTAATAGATACTAGAACACACCCTACAAAAATTGTTAATATATCTGCAATATTATAGGCACCAATCATCACCATCAAAAAATAAAAAAATATTTTTGAAATGATGATTGGTATAAGCCTTATGCCAATAATATTGCAGATATATTAATAATTTTGGTAGGATGTGTTTTTAGTATCTATTAGCAGTAAGTGGCTAAAATTTCAATTCAATATGTGCTATAATAAGTGAATAGAGTGAACTCAATCACAGGCATATAGCGAATTCATAAAAAAAAGTTATGTTTAAATTCAAAAAAAAATTTTAAGGTAAAAGATTTATTTTAGAGTAACCATTCTTTTTTAATTTTAAAGCTTAATGTGTATACACACATTACTAAAAAATGAAAGAACTCTGGTTAATAGTATTATACTATGTCTACTTGAAGACAGGCTATTTTCACAATTATTTTGCATGCGATAACAAGTAACTCCCCATAAAATAGTCGAACATTGCTTTAAAATAGAAATTAATGTACTTCATAAATAAATTAATTTGTTACGTGTAAGAAAATTAATCAGTCAAATGGAGTCAGGGGAAAAGCTATACATTCACGGATGGGCTAAAAACATGCTGTGAGACAGACAAACGGAAAAACAAGAATCTACCAGGAAAGTCTTTGAGAACACTTAAGACGTAAGCTATATTTTCATGAAAATCTCGAAATAGTTTTTTTTCATCATCTAATTTGTTTCTCGCTTTATGAGAAGCAGAAGTCCACACCTGTGGAGTAACGATCAGCGCGTCTGGCCGCGAAACCAGGTGGCCCGGTCGGGGCAAGTTACCTGGTTGAGGATTTTTCCGGGGTTTTCCCTCAACCCAGTACGAGCAAATGCTGGGTAACTTTCGGTGCTGGACCCCAGACTCATTTCACCAGCATTATCACCTTCATTTCATTCAGACGCTAAATAACCTAGATGTTGATACAGCGTCGTAAAATAACCAAATAAAAAAATTAGAAGAAGAAAAATTAATGCAGACTCCTGAATGCTCTAAATAAGCAGACGCAAGTTAAATTTAGCTCGTAATTAGTTCTGAAACATACTTGAAATACCAATGACTGGGGACCACAATTTATCGGCATTTCCACAATACCGATGCGTGAATAATTACCTTTGATATCTCACTCGGGAGAATGCTTCAAGCTTCAAATAGTAATTCGTGCAATCATTGTAAATGCACACTCAACGTGTTTATCTGTACACTAAAGTGGAAGGCACTGAGTTTAACTAGTGTACATACATACAGAAGTACCGCGGGCAGAATTTCCCTTTCACTGATAGCAAATCACCGTAAAATGTAGCAGATATTAAAAAATAATGTTTCCATGCAAAAATTATAATTAAATTAATAAATGCATATGAAATGAAATATTTTTGGTTTATTTAAAGTGACTATTACACTTTGACTATGTCATACTATTTTTGACCAATAAAACGGTACGAAAGGACATCTTTCAACCAATCATGGGTGTTCATCGCTACAATTTTATCACTTCCCTAGCATTTTTTTGTTTTATCACTTCCCTAGTATTTGTTTATTTGTATCACTTCCCTAAGATTTGTTTCTTTGTTTTCAACATTTTAAACTGCAAATTCTTCACGGCACTATAAAACATGCTTTTCGATCGTCATTTGTTTCCCTCATAAATAGTCAACTGAAAATGGCAGGTCCGTTCAAACGTTTTGGTGAAGCTAACATGAGTGAAATAGAATTTTAGTAAGTCTACCTATTTTATTGTTCCTAAGAAAAAGTTTTGTTAACCGCAACAGTTCTTCTAGGAAAATTACTCCTTAGGGTGAAGATTATGTATTTTCCTTTTGAGTTTACGGTATATGTACGTGAACGACCACAAATATTATCAGAAATTGCAGACTCTAAATTTCTAAACTTTCATAAGAAAATGAACTCACAATTGGACAAAAATTACAAGGTACCGCTAAAAGACTTATTAGAACTTAAATATCTGATAAAAGTATAAAAAAGATTACTAATAATATTTTTCAAACCAGTTTTATCAAAGTATGAAAAAAAAATTGCAGTTACATCATTTGGTAACCATAACATTATTATGGTCTCTCGAACATCTTTAATATTTTTCCTGCATGTAATAAACACTTAGCTCTGAAAAGTAGACTACTCTCAGACATGTAGAGTTGTTTATTTTAATGCAATTAATTTTTCATTTGTCATAATATATAAAATATATTAAAATTTACATATTGTTTTGTGACCCAATTTTTCTATTTTCAAATGAATGAGCATTATTGTAGTCTACCTTTTGCATAAATGCATGTTAAATCAGGCACAAAATTTCAGAATTCTATGTCTAATGGTTGTGGAGTTACGAAATAATATGTGGGAACATTTTCAAATTTTGGAAAATTTAATTTAAAGTAAAAAGTGAATCCTTAAAAATATTATTAATAATCTTTTTTATATTTTTATCAGATATTTAAGTTCTAATAAGTCATCTTGTGATACCTTGTTAATATTTGTGCAATTGTGAGTTCATTTACTTATAAAATTTTAGAAATATAGAGCCTGCATTTTCTGATAATATTTGTGGTCGTCCACATACATACACCCTTAAATACCATTTTTTCCTTGCAGTTCTTGATTGTTTCCATTAAAGAAGTCTGCCTGTCTCCAGGAAACAGCTCTGTTCCAAATTAATTAACACATAATTAAACAACTGTAATATTTATTCCAGACAGCATTGCCACCACAGTCTCTTAATTTTCATCCCGAGAACACTCATTACATATTGAAACTAAAACTAATAAAAAAAGATTTGCGAGGAAGAGAGTTGTTAAAATCTCAATCCGTATGCGAGAAAATTTATAAATCAAATCTTTTTTACCTATAATTGCTCCAGGCAGCAGAGATAAGTAAAGTAAACATTGCCGCACGAATCAGAGTGAAAATCAAGCTCGTAGCTGCACTTTTTAATTAAAGGAAACGATGTAATAAGAGCATATGCCCCTTTAACCTTAGCTTTGAATGTTTAACCTTTCAATATAACGTGTCACAAAACTCTAATGTAAAACAAAGCCCGTGCTAGAACTCGAACGTTTAGGACACTTACACAGTTCGCAAGTACTCTTCTTCATTCTTGTTCTGCACCCTTATCTATTATTTTTTATTTATGACTGCAAATTTGCAGGGAGTTTCTACAAGTCTGCTCATGTGTTATAATAACCTTGCTCATTGTTTTCTGTTTTAACGAGTTTGATAAGAACTCTTGTCGAGTAGTAACGTCCTTTTCACTTTCATCATACGAAATATAAGAAGAAATTAATGTTGTGCTACAAATACAAGTTTCTAGCATTCCTAGTGCAATAAAAAAAAGTTGTTTTTGGGGTACCGACTGTATATCCTTCCATCCATTCATCCTTATATATATATCGATTTTATCTAAACAATGGGACAGATTTTCTTTGTATTTAGTACAGACCCAGAAACAAAATTCAGATGGCCCAAATTTTGTTTCCGAGTTTGGCTCAAATTTTGTTTCTGGGTCTGTACCTACATGTAACTTCATCTTGTTCTCTTTGTCTTCACTTTGTTCTCCTTGTCTTCACCTTGTTCTCCTTGTCTCCATCTTGTTCTCCTTGTCTCCATCTTGTTCTCCTCGTCTTCACCTTGTTCTCCTTGTCTTCATCTTGTTCTCCTCGTCTTCACCTTGTTCTCCTCGTCTTCACCTTGTTCTCCTCGTCTTCACCTTGTTCTCTTGTCTTCACTTTCTTCTCTTGTCTTCACCTTGTTCTCCTCGTCTTCATCTTGTTCTCCTCGTCTTCATCTTGTTCTCCTCGTCTTCACCTTGTTCTCCTCGTTCTCTTCGTCTTCACCTTGTTCTCCTCGTCTTCACCTTGTTCTCCTCGTCTTCATCTTGTTCTCCTCGTCTTCATCTTGTTCTCCTCGTCTTCACCTTGTTCTCCTCGTCTTCATCTTGTTCTTATTGTCTCCATCTTGTTCTCCTCGTCTTCATCTTGTTCTCCTCGTCTTCACCTTGTTCTTATTGTCTCCATCTTGTTCTCCTTGTCTCCATGTTGTTCTCCTCGTCTTCACCTTCTTCTCCTCGTCTTCATCTTGTTCTCCTTGTCTTCATCTTGTTCTCCTCGTCTTCACCTTGTTCTCCTCGTTTTCAACTTGTTCTCCTTGTCTCCATCTTGTTCTCTTCGTCTTCACCTTGTTCTCCTCGTCTTCATCTTGTTCTCCTCGTCTTCACCTTGTTCTCCTCGTCTTCACCTTGATCTCCTTGTCTCCATCTTGTTCTCCTTATCTTCATCTTGTTCTCCTCGTCTTCATCTTGTTCTCGTCTTCACCTTGTTCTCCTCGTCTTCACCTTGTTCTCCTTGTCTCCATCTTGTTCTCCTCGTCTTCACCTTGTTCTCCTTGTCTTCACCTTGTTCTCCTTGTCTCCATCTTGTTCTCCTCGTCTTCACCTTGTTCTCCTTGTCTTCACCTTGTTCTCCTTGTCTCCATCTTGTTCTCCTTGTCTTCATCTTGTTCTCCTAGTCTTCACCTTGTTCTCCTTGTCTTCACCTTGTTCTCCTTGTTTTCATCTTGTTCTCCTCGTCTTCATCTTTTTCTCCTTGTCTTCATCTTGTTCTCCTCGTCTTCACCTTGTTCTCCTTGTCTCCATCTTGTTCTCCTTGTCTTCACCTTGTTCTCCTTGTCTTCATCTTGTTCTCCTTGTCTTCACCTTGTACTCCTCGTCTTCACCTTCTTCTCCTCGTCTTCCCCTTGTTCTTGCCTTCTCTTTGTTCTTCTTGCATTCCCTTTGTTTTCCTCGTCTACTTCTTCTCCTTGTCTTTCAGTTACCGGTATCCTTATATTCTCCTAAGACTGAATTATTATATAGAGGGCTGAATGATGTCAGAGTCATTCCTTTAGTTGAGATAAAGTATAAAATACTGCCCTAAACTGTTCGTCATTCTGTATTTCTCCAGCTAGCAGTGAGTCGCTCTGTCAGCAGAGATAGTTTTTTTTGGGGGGGGGGGATACAATGGTTCCAAATTAATACAGTGAACAAGTTGAACGCTAACTTATCAACTTGTAACAGTCAATATAATATTCAACACTTTCCAAAATATATATCACTAGAGAAAATCAACTTGGGCCTAAGAGGGATGAAGTTACAGGAGAATGGAGAAAGTTACACAACGCAGAACTGCACACATTGTATTCTTCACCTGACATAGTTAGGAACATTAAATCCAGACGTTTGAGATGGGCAGGACATGTAACACGTATGGGCGAATCCAGAAATGCATATAGAGTGTTAGTTGGGGAGACCGGAGGGAAAAGGACCTTTGGGGAGGCCGAGACGTAAATGGGAGGATAATATTAAAATGGATTTGAAGGAGGTGGGATATGATGGTAGGGACTGGATTAATCTTGCTCAGGATAGGGACCGATGGCGGTCTTATGTGAGGGCGGCAATGAACCTCTGGGTTCCTTAAAAGCCATTTGTAAGTAAGTAAGTAAGAGAAAATAAACTTTACTATTCTGTTTCAATATTTTAATTACTGCGTGAAAATTTAATTTTACGCAATTTCGTGCAATAACAATCATTTCCAAAGAGAACAGTAATTTTTTTAGCTTTCTATCATTTATATTACACGTATAATGATTTTTCCATATAGTGAACCCTGTTAATGTCTCCACGAATTAATTTTAATAGCATCGGAGCTGCTCTGTTCTTGGCACACAGATAGTTCATAATATGAACTACCCAGAGTCCAACCCAGCTGTATGCCAGGGTTTTGTCTATATAACCCCTGTGCGAGTGTCCATCATCTGACTTGCTGTTAAGGGATCGATACGCACGTCAGAGCGCCGCGTAGCAATATTGCAAATGCAAATTGTTTCAGAATATCTCCCATTGTTGCATAAACCTATGTCGAAAAGAAGAGAAATTCAGCTGTAATGGGATTATTCAGAGGTCGTATTTTCAAGTGGAATTGGATTATTTGACAATACGAGTCCAGCTATATCAGCAGCTACTCTACTGGCTCTATCTGCAACAACGGGCCCAGTTAATACACACACTTGCTGCACCGGTGCCTTTATACAGGCTATCCTTCAATTCCTGGTTTGCTCATTATTGTGCATTGAACGCAGGTCTAATGAAATTATATACGAAAAAATTCATTGATGCTAACGATCCGGTTCAGTTTCTAGAAACAGTTTCACACCTAGTGATAACATACAGTATAATAGCCTGATGGCATCTAAATATTTAGGCTACATTTTCTCCTCCGCATTTTTCGGAATAGTTACAAGTTTTCAATTACAATACTCTCGCAACAATATAAATAGTTATTTACAATAGTTACAAGTTCATAAAGATTCTCCTTTTGTTACAAGTGTAAAGTTGTTTTACAAACACACGAGGACCAGAAAGATAACTTTACGAATGTGTATCACACAACTTTTTCTACGATAGCATAAATTTCACTTCACACATCATCTTTCCACTTCACACACCTCTGTATTCCTCATCTTTCACTGTTGCTACCTCTCGTTACTGGAACTCTCTGTCGCCTGAAGTCAAGGGCTGCCGAACATTGAAATCTTTCAAATCCAAGTTAGCAAATTATCTTATGACGAGTTGCCAAACTAACTTACTATTATGACAAGTGTTGTATTGCATGTTTCCACGTATTCACATTTTTTTATGTTCTAGTGATATTTAACTTGTTTTAAATTTTTGTTTTCATATTTTCCGATAATGGTATATCTATAATGTGATAAGTTGAGCTATATATTGTACGAGGCGCATCCAGAAAGTAAGTTTCCCTATTAAAAAAAAAAGAACACACTTTCAGGAAAACATTTATTGGCAACAGGTACAGCTATGTTTCAGCTATTTTTCAACATAGCCACCATCAGAATTGAGACACTTGTCGTATCGTGGGATCAACTTTTGTATCCCTCTGTCGCAGAACTCTGCCGCCTGTGAATGGAACCAGCGTGTGACAGATGTCTTCAGCTCTTCGTCGTTGCCAAAACGCTCACCGGAGGACAGGAATTCCTTGAGGTGCAAGAAAACGTGAAAATCGCTGGGAGTAAGATCAGGACTGTAGGGTGGATGATCAAACTACTCCCAGCCAAATTCCCTCAAAACAGCTGCTGTGCGCCGAGCCGTATGTGGACGAGCATTGTCATGGAGGAGCACAACACCTGCAGAAGCATTCCACGCCTCTTGTTTTGAATGGCACGTCGCAATTTTGGTAGTGTTTCACAGTAACGGTCAGAGTTCACTGTTTCACCTCTTGGAAGGAAGTCAATGAGCAGAATGCCCTTCCTGTCCTAGAACACCGTGCACATCACTTTCCGTACTGACAGCGTCTGTTTGAATTTCGTCCTGACCGGAGATCCACTATGCCGCCAATGCATTGACTGCTGCTTGGTTTCCGGGATGAAGTGCGAAATCCAAGTCTCATCGTCCGTGACGATCTTCTCGAGAAACTCGTCGCCGTCATCGTGATACCCTTGCAGAAATGTCAGTGCTGTTCCTAAACGTTGCATATTGTTTTGTGCATTAAAGAACTTTATCACCGACCGAACCTCGTAGGCGGCGGGAGAAGGAATAAGAGACTCCATTTCGGATCACTGCTGCCACGCTACTGGCACCAGGCGAGACCTGTCTGGCTGGCATATGATTGATACGTCATAGATCTGTTACGCATGAGCAATTGACACGGCTAATTACGTTTTCTTTGAAGGGAAAAAAATCGGGAAACTTACTTTCTGGATGCGCCTCGTATAATCATAATTTTTCTTACTGTGTGTACTTAAAAAATATTGTATTCATTGTATGCTTTGTACTGCACTATTTTATAATTACTATTAGTATTATAATTATTATTATTATTATTATTATTATTATTTTTATCATTATTATTATTATCAATACTTGTCTTATTTTTTTATACTTTATACTTTGTATGTCTCATTTATTTTGACCTGCTGTTCACATTTTATTATGCTTTTTTCTTTCTTTCTGTATGTTATATATTATGTCTGATTTCTACTTACTTGTTGTTTACATTTTATTATTATTATTATTATTATTATTATTATTATTATTATCATTATTATCTTATTCAGTTTTCTTTGTAAATTTGTAGTGTTTTTGTAACGCAGTTTCACCCCTGGTTGAGTGTTAGAGAAGGCGGTATGGCTTTACTCTGCCAGGTTAAATAAATCATTATTATTATTATTATTATTATTATTATTATTATTATTATTATTATTATTATTATTATTATTATTATTATTAAATTTACATTAAATAACTACTTCAAGTTGGAGAATCTATAATATCACGATTTCACGATCGTCTAAACTCAGAACCATTAAGAAATAAGTATCCATGGAATTACAGCGTGTTTTATTCATGATCACGATTTCATGGTAGTCTAAACTTTACCGTAATCAACAGAGCGGTTAGGAAAAGTTAAATGCTAAATCTTATTGCAATGAGTACTACAGATGTAACTTCAGAATAATAGGGCTAAAATGTAAATATGAATGTTAAGTTTGTTGCTTATTTGTGTTACGTGTAATACTTACGTCACGAAAGAACGAGGTAACGCGTTAATTTCTTATTCAATTAAGTTTGTACATTGAATATTGCATTTTCTTTGGCAGTGCGTAAAATGAATAGCAATGCGCAAAAGTGATTTCTTACTTTTTTTGCGCACTAGTGTGTTAAAATCTCACTTTATGCACTAATAACTGTGGGTCAAATGCAACTTTACGCGCTATCGTAGAAAAATAAAATTAGAGCATACAAAAATATTTAGGCATACCGGTAGGCCTACATAATGAAACAATAAATAAAATCAAAAGGAAAATTCAAAGTAAGAGAGAAATTACGACTAAACTCGTGTAATTGTATATACATCGGCACGAGACGTCAGCATGAATAACAGCTGATCAGCACAAAGCTACTGAAGGGAGGACATAATCGTATACAGCAGAAGTTATAACATAACCTAAATAATATAAAAAAGAAATGGTAGAAAAGTTTTAATTAAGGATGATGAAATAAACATTAATAATTTTAAAAGGTCAATTATTGAAAGTACAATGTTGATAAAAGAGAAAGAAATGCTGGGGAGGTGATAAAATAAATGCTAGAGAGATGATAAAAATTTTAGGATAATCAGTCATGTGGTGAAGAATGGATAGAATTCCACATGGTAATGGAGAATCTCTACAAGGAAATATATGTACTTCGATACATCATAGTAATATAATCAGCTATGATTGGTTGAAACACGTCGTTCCGTGCCGTTTTATTGGTCAAAAGTAGTATGACGTAATAAAAGTGTAGGCTTAATATCACGGATAAATATCCTTACTCAAGTTACCTCCAGGAATCTCTTTAAATCAGTATCAATATATTTAAAATCTCGAGGAAAGCAACTAAAATAAACATGTCCTACGCACGACATAAGTACCAGAATATACATAATAGGCTAACTGTATTGAAAGACCGATAAATATAAATATATATTATATATATATATATATATATATATATATATATATATATATATATATATATCCATACATATTCAGACTTATTATACCATTCTTCTAACAGTTCTCGTGCAAGGTTCTAGTTCCTAAATTCTTGGCCATTTTGTTGTGATTACCTTCAGCATAATACCTTAAATTCCTAACAGTGCATTAAGTTTAATGAGAAATGTTTGTTGGATTATACAGTATGTCCCATTATTATATACCTTAAACATCGTCTTATACATCTCTAAATAAAGAAAAAAATCATATGAATACAATGTGAGACAACGAGAATTCTTACGGGAGACATACGGACACGAGTTTTATTTTGGGTAGACACGATTGAATTCATGTGCTGCTGCCGTATGTACGCTGCACATTATCTCAACCATTTGGACATGAAATTTCCAGGATGATGGATTGAGTGGAATGGACCTATTCCGTAGCCGGCAAGACCACCCGATCTTACATATTGGTTATTAGGTCATCTAAATGGTCTGGTGTATGTTCGAAGACATATCACTCAAGACCACTTGTGGCAATCAATTTTGGAGGTATATGCTGGGATTCGGAACTCTTCTATCTTCTTCCGAAATTAAAGATTTCATGACAGAGACGGGCACGCCTACGTTGCTATTGTAATGGTGGACATTCTGAACATCTGCTATGATACCACAGACTGCGGAAAAGAACATTTATGTGGTTAGGGAGACCATTCATTGATACCTTCTCTCTGTTGCATCTCTGTAACTAAGCCGTAGACAATTAGTTCATGTGACATTTGTTTATGTATAATATGATACGTGCGTTTGAGGTACGCATTAATGGAACATCTATATAATGTTACTACAATAGAGTTTATTAAATTCGTTCATCATAATGCTTCATACGAGGTTTTAATTTAAAATGTTAAAACGTTATTTGAACACGACACATTTTCAAAGGTAAGTTTGTCTTCCTAAGCAGTACTTGAATGTAAGGTCGTACAACGTAATCCTATTTCGTACGTTGTTAGTTACGAGAGGAAGAAGTATGAAGTAAATTACCTTGTCAACAAGCGTTCTTTATTATAGGAGTGCGGCTTCTTTCCATCCCGTTGCAACCAAGCGTGAAACCAAATTATTGAAACCTCTTCACTTTTCACTGAGTTTCAATTTGTAAAAATGAATTTAGGAGAGTATTGAAGCTAAACCTCTTCTTTTATATTTATAATATGATCATATTTAATTCTTATTTAATCACTTACAACAGAATTCGTGAATGTAGGTTTTCGGCATCAAATTCCATATCCTTAAAGAATATTTTCATTGTTTTATGTTCACTTAATAGTACATTATGCAACGTGCCTATAATGAAGGTAATTAAGAAGCGAGTATGGATATTTATGAAACGAGCGCAAGCGAGTTTCATAATTTTCATACGAGCTTCTTAATTACCATTATAGGCGAGTTTCATACGACTTTTTATGCTCGACCATATTTCTAACTTGATATTATTAAATTGTCTTTGTATCTGACCTTGACCAATGTCCCGTATGTTGTGAGATGTGCGCAGACGCGAAAGTATTGATTTTTTTCCGAGGAACAGATGTCCACATTGACCTTGCTAGGCCATAAGAACCTACAGAGATAACATTGACATTAAATTAGACATTGAAAAACGAGATGACAAATTGAATTTATTTGAATATTATTTACAATTAACGCTAATTATTATAGTAACAGAACATAACCTCCTGCGACAGTATTGGATTTCCAGCCTCCGTAACTTTTCGCTAATTCTCTTTCGATTGCATATCCGAGAATAATCGATACTTGCGGTTTTATAACGGTAGAAAGCTGACCTGTCATTGGCTGAACAGTTGTAAACTGAGTCGTCATTGGCTGAAAGACCTGACCTTTAATGAGTAGGTGTACTTTAATGACATGCATTAAAGGTCTGCTACCAGGTGTATAATTACTACATTTCGGCATGGTCGAGCATAAACACTATTAAAGATCTCTTCTTTTTCATCTTAAATTGCATGTGACACCATTTTTATGTTTTAAATCGACTGATTGCTTCATTTTGTCCTAATTTGCTGCAATGATTATGAAAGTTTCGCAGTGTCCTGTATACAGAGTAAAAAGTAAAATAATCCTGCAGATTGAAAGGATCGATAGCGTACACTTAAAAGGAATAGAAAACCTATATTACGTTTTGTGATTACATACACGACTAATTAGAAAATTAAGTTGAAAGTTTCAGCAGTCTGGCAACATCGTCGCAAAGATATTCCTGTTTCTTCCCGTAATACAGATGTAAGAAATCAACGAACTCAGTTCTGTCTTCCTAGGTGAACAACCTCCCACGTTCCTCCCTGGCTACAATGTTGCAAGTTGGTCGCATCATCAGTGGCTTGAAATTAGTGGCTTTTAAATTAAATTTACACGAAAACCGTCCGCGCTATTGAAATACGCCAGAGGAATAAATTATTCTTTACTAGATTTTCTATCGATATGGACAAAAATCACGATTTTACTCTCAATAATTATCGAATAAGATGGTGTTAAACATTTCGAAAAAAAAAAAAAAACAACAATTTTTCTTAGAAAACTATGCACTTTCCACCGATATGACATTACACATTTTTGTTACCTACAACATAAGCTATTTACTCTAATAATCTCCATAGTTATTTCACTTCCACCCTGTATTTATTAATACGTCTACCATATACTGGCTGTTCAGTTCAAAGTGTCATGGCTCGCTGTATGCCATCATGTGGCTAGCCGATGAGCCTAGAGAATTCAATCTTCCTACACTTCCGCAGAGGTGTATAACCTATGTGTCAGAGAAGTTGCCTAGCAAGTACGGCGTTCATTCTGAAGAGTACTTACCGATATGTACGGTAATGCCGGTAGTGGCAGGAATGTGAACTGTTTGGAAACATGTACTGAGGTGGGTTTTTTTCTTACTGTCGGGATATGGGGAGAGGGTTAAGACGATTACTTACGTATTTGTTGACATTAACTTCGACGGACAACATGGACACGGAGCATTTGATTTGTATTGTGGAATGTTACCGTACGCAACCGATAACAAATACCCTGCGTACGACTTGGCCGCGCAAAACACAGTTCGAAAGAGGTTATGGTAGCACACAGTACAGACCGCCATTTGTTGCTACGACGTTCAAGTTATACCATACACGTTCTCAAGTTCAGATTGAACGCCTTGATTAATAAGCAACTTCTCTGACATAAAATCTGAAACTCGCTTCAAATCGCTGACTCACAACAGTGACGTCATGACACACTTTGAAATGAACACCCAGTAGTAATTTCTACGTTTGGAACCTCTGAACCTTTCTTCACTGCTGTGAGGACTATAAACCGACATTAAATATTCAGAACTATTGGAACTTTTTTTCTAATTAAACCATTTTTATTTGAACAGCTGTGAAGACCATGTTACTAGTGCCTTAAAGAAATCCATGAAGGACACAAAAACACTCAACCTTCATCAATAGCATCAATAACAATAGCTACAGCAGCAATAGTATACCGAGTGGAAGTGAAATAATCCTGCAGATTGAAAGGGACGATAGGGTACACTTAATTTATTTTTTTATTTTAGTTGGTTATTTAACGACGCTGTATCAACTGCTAGGTTATTTAGCGTCGATGAAATTGGTGATAGCGAGATGATATTTGGCGAGATGAGGCCGAGGATTCGTCATAGATTACCTTGCATTCACATTACGGTTGGGGAAAACCTCGGAAAAAACCCAACCAGGTAATCAGCCCAAGCGGGAATCGAACCCGCGCCCGAACGCAACTTCAGACCGGCAGGCAAGCGCCTTAACCGACAGCCACGCCGGTGGCTCGGGTACACTTAAAAGGAACATAAAACCTATACTACGTTTCGTGATTAAATGCACGGTTAATTAGAAAATTAATTTGGCAGTTTCAGCAGTCTGGCTACAACGCCGCTAACACAGTCGTCTTTCTTCTCGCAATACAGATGTAAGAGGTCAGCGAACTCAGGTCTGTTTGTGTACGCGAACCTCCCTCTCTCGCTACGACGTTGCAATCAGCTCGCATCGTTCAGTGGCTTGAAATTAGTGGTTTTTTAATTAAATTTACACGAAAACCGTCCATGCTATTGAAATACGCCAGAGGGATAAATTATACTTTATTAGATTTTGTATCGGTATGGAAAAAAATCACGATCTACTCGCAATAGTTACCGAATAAGAGGGTGTTAAACATTTGGGGAAAAAAAAAAAACATTTTTTTCTTAGAAAACTATTAACTTTCCATCAACATGGTATTGCACTTTTGTGCGAGATCGTGCGTATTTGCTTGGTTTCTGCACAAAACCAATCCGCGGTAAGTCTAAAATTCCACATTCAGTATTCCCAACCTAACAAACATAATAATTTCCCTCTTCTTACCGCTCAAGTGACATATTGATTTTACTGCTTTAGGCTTCTAACATATTATTTTTAGAGACGTTCAATATAGTAATAATTATAAATTGGAAACTTACCACTGCAATTTCACCTAAATTGCACAGTTAATTATTGTCTTTAAATATTTGCAAAAATTAAGTAAACTCTACAACTCCACTAAAGTTACTGCATTCGTGATGCAAGTAACATTAAGGAAGTCGTGAAAAAATCAACAAGATTCCATAGACTGGAGGAAAAAAAGACAGACGTATATCACGGCCTGCTGGAGTATAGTAAACACAGAAAACATTTTAAAGCAACAATGTTGAAGATAGATATTTTTGTTTTGCAAATTTGCCGTCATTAAACAGAAACCAAGATGGAGATTTCATTGCAACTAATTAGAAATTCCTCTTTCAGGTATGTAATAAACGATCTTCGCACAAAATAATGTACGATACACGAGCGGTATGTTTTCTTTCAATTCTCGGAAATTAAAAAAGCTCAACTACGTTTCGCTTTTTCAAACTTTTCCTCGAACATGAAAACTTGAACATACCGCTCTTGTAACGCATATTACTATTTTATTACATACAACATGAGCTATTCGCTGTGAAAATCTGCAGAGTTATTTCACATCCACCCTGTATATTAGATTCTTTGTAAACGTCAACTCCATTAGACCTCTTCATTTCGTTTTGTGTCGGTCTATACACATTCTGCCTATCGAATTACATTTGTGAGGTAATTTATTCCTTCATCTTCCTCACGGCTTACGGGTGTTTATGTAAATTTGTTTCTCAGTTTCATATAATCTCTAGTAAACTTTGTTATTTATGAGCTCTAATGACGTTACTTTCTTTTGTTTCGGAGACCACAGTCATCTACATTTCTCAAAACCCTCAGCTTCGTTCTCTAAATATGTGGTACTCTTGTTCTCTCACAAGTCACATTTCATTTTTATGGGTTATCATTTAATTCCTGATTATAACAGGCCTACTGTTTCTTGTACAATAATGAAAATTAGTATGTATAAAATACTGTCCTTCTGCTATATGAAAAAAAAAATATTTTTACTATTTAAAAAAAATATAATTACAAAATTCATTTCACTGTGCAGTGATGAAGTGTTTCCCACATAACTAAAAAACTATCTAACATTGTGTGATGAAATTTTTTGTGTGTATTTATGCATATCATATCTACAATATGACGCAAGATCACTTCTCTATTGTCGACCTGGTTGGCAAGTTGGTATAGCGCTGGCCTTCTATGCCCAAGGTTGCGGGTTCGATCCCGGGCCAGTTCAATGGCATTTAAGTGTGCTTAATGCGACAGGCTCATGTCAGTAGATTTACTGGCATGTAAAAGAACTCCTGCGGGACAAAATTCCGGCACATCCGACGACGCTGATATAACCTCTGCAGTTGCGAGCGTCGTTAAATAAAACATAACATTAACATCACTTCTCTACCTCTAATAGGTTGTCTGACAAAAAATAAATTCATTTTAAAAAAAGGTCAAATATCAGTATTTTCTTCTAACACAAAATAAAAAATATATTATGTATTAAATAATGTAATTGAAAGAGCATATATTTTAAACATGAGTTTCAGCAATAAAATAAAAGAGAGAGAATATCAAAAAGTTAACAACTTTAAAGGTTATGAGAGAAAAGCTTTATCACTGCACTGTGAACTGCCACCATTTTGAATTTTGAAAAAAAAAAAAATTATATATATATTTTTTAAATCGTAAAAATATTTTTTTCATATAGCAGAAGGACAGTATTTTACACATACAAATTGTATCATTGTTGTACAAGATACAGTAATGGAGGAAATAAATGTTGAATATTTCCAAAAATTTTATTGCTGTAAGCTGTACCTAACTCTTCAACACAGTAGCAAGCAGTTTCTTTACTTGCGTGGAAGTCCAGTAGTGAGTTGGAATCTCACCCACAACATAAGTGTTTATACTTGTAACTATGTTATGTTATAATTTCAGATCAAGAGAGTTCCGTCCTTTGTTCGTTTACTGCAGTGGTGTTACGAGATCATCACGGCAACTTATGATTTTGAAGGTATTCGCACAGTCTAGTATATACAGTCGCGAAGCTCAATACGTGGTAAATATGCATAAATTAGATAGTTGTTCACCACTAATATCGCTAATATCGCCTCATTACAGGCAATGCAAAATAGTACCGGCACAGTCTATTGTTTCTAGCACCCTCAAAACTCAAGCTTCGTGACTGTATATAGTAGACTGTGGGTATTCGATACTCCGCGTGCTCTGCTGTAAAAGGAGACACTCGGCGCTCATACAGGGATGTAGAAAGTGTTAAGGCTGGTTCACAATAAACCGGAAACGGAAACGACAACGAGAACGGAAATAATGTTAAATGAATGTATTTAAATGTGAGCATTCACAATACTTAGTTGTGAATGGTCACATTTAAAGGCATATATTTTAACAATATTTCCGTTCTCGTTCTTCGTTCTAGTTGTCTTTTCCGGTTTATTGTGAACCAGCCTTTACAGTAAGGAAGGGATTATACTTGTAGGTAAAACATAATCACACAAATAAGACAATTTAGTAAGAGCCTGACACAAATATTATTTAAAAATTGAAATATTTGTGATATATAATTATGACTTTATGACTATTTTTATGAAATAATAGTACTTCGCCTTAAATAAAATAGTATTTCCTTCTAAGAGAAAACGACATGTACTTCATATATACAGTACTGTGCCACAGGGCACTGAAAGAAAGAAACAAATACTGGTACGTATTTATTATAATAAACTGAAAAATAAAAAGGTAAGCTTTCATTTTATTGCTTATCTATTTTCAATTGCAATGTGTATAATGTCAAAATATATTTTCTTAAATTACAAAAGTTCATTTTTTTAAATTGAAATATTTGCTGCAGGCGTTTGAAGTTTATTTTTTAGATATAACATTCTCTATATCAGGTAATAATGGAAATGGGGAGAACACGTGAGTAGGATGGACTGTAGCAGGTGGACGTATGCCTCGACCATGTGGGACCCACGCATTGGGAAAAGAAGCAGAAGACGTCCAAGGAGAAGATGGTCGGACGTGTTCCGGAGAGAGACTGGAGCGCAGTGGACGAGAACAGCGAGGGACAGGCAGGCATGGAAAAGACTGGAAGAAATTATGAACACTATGTAAACTGTGTATAGTTGTGTATTGTTTATATAGTTATTTTTGTGTGTGTCAGTTTGGATAGTTTGATTCCGTGTATAGTTAGTATAGTTCATGTATTTAGTTAGTATAATTTTTGTGTTCAATTGTATGGTTTTGTGTGTTTTAGTTCGGATAGTTTGATTCCGTGTATAGTTAGTATAGTTCATGTATTTAGTTAGAATAATTTTTGTGTTCAATTGTATGGTTTTGTGTGTTTTAGTTTGGATAGTTTGATTCCGTGTATAGTTGGTATAGTTCGTATTTAGTTAGTATAATTTTTGTGTTCAATTGCATCGTTTTTGTGCGTTTAGTTTAGATAGTTTGTGTGTTTAGGCTGTACAATTTATGTGTGCAATTTGTATAGCTTTTGTGTATTTAATTTGTGTGTGTGTTAAGACTATGTATGTGTTCAGTTTGTGTAATTTTTTTCTTTCTTTTATCGTGTGTTTAGTGTGGATAGTTGTGTGTTCAGGTTATAATTTATGTGTTTAGTTTGCATAGTTTTTTTTGTGGATGTTTAGTTTGCATAATTTATGTGTTTAGTCTGTATAGTTTTTCGTGTTTAGTTGGTATAGTTTGTTTATGTGTTTAGTTTGTAAGTACAGTGTAAGCTCTCTTGGACTGGCTCCCCAAGTGTAGTAGACCTTCAGCTCACACTACACTCCTGTAGGAGGCCGTTGCCCTTATGGGAATTCAGGTTTTTCGTATTTTGTACATCAGGTAATATTACATTAGCAGTTGCAATCCTTAAAACTGAACATTAATGATTATCTATCAGTCGACTCCTTAGACTAGATTTGTTAAATTTCATGGAAGAGAAAATTATTCACACCTATACGTGCTGCCCTCTATTGATAACTTTCTGAAACAAATTGAATTGAGGATACTGTGATGATGACTTCAATGCTCTTTACTCTTTAGCATGAGGTCGAGTGATGCACTATTATTTGTACTTCCCTATCACGTTTAGCGTAGGACTGCAGGTAATAAGAAGGATTGAAGGGTAAGATTCGAACGCGTACTACTGCTGGAACGAAATTGAATTGCAGCATGTAGAGAGAGGCAGCGAAAAGTTATCGCACTATGCAGTAGACGTCGGAGAACGGATGACCGGTAATCATTTGCTCGACTCACCGTTAAGCTGCTTTTCATCTCTAGAATAATTATCTTTCTTCAAATATTGATTTAGTAGAATATTTATTTTTAATATCTATATCAATTTTCCTTCATTATGTTAATCATTCTTTCGACCCAAATTGTCTTATTTAACACTAAATTGTACTGGTTTAACTCTTCAGAATTACATGTAACTAAACACTTGTACATTTTGCTTCTACTATTATTATCAGGGAACGGATTTATATGGACTAAAAATATATGAAATATGTAAGTATATATGTAGTTATTTTTACCAAAATATGGAATTAAATATGGATTTTTACCAAAATATGGAATTAAATATGGACTTAAAATTATAAAAAAATGACTATGTACGTTAAATATTGGTACATTTTAATCAAACTAAACAAAAAATATAATGGACGTACCTTATCTTCCAATGTAGTTTCAACAAAACACAATTTTTATTGTCTGTTACCATAACAATAGGTTACAAACATTTCTTTCAAGTGCTGAAAAGTGAATCTTCTTCTATTGTCTCTGAGGATAGATTTATACTGACTAAAAGAGCGTTCGACGTCACAAGAAGTAACTGGTACATAATTCAATTTCACAATGTCTGCTGGGGATAAGTCCAAGTTAATCTTCACTGTTGATTCACCACTCATCACAGCAACAACCTTTTGTAGTTCTTCATATCCAGGGTTTTTTGAAAGTACAGTGTCCACCTTAGCTCTTACTGCATCTGCAACTTTACCTCTACCACGATTCAGTTGTTCCACAGTACTATTTATAATTTCAAAACTTTCAGATAGTGAAAGGTGCCTATTTTGGAGACTTTTGAGCGTTTTTATGATGCATGAAAATGTATGCTGAATGTGAGCTAAGTCATTCTTCACACTTATGTCACAGGTAACTGTTTTCGCAGTATCAATTGAGACTGCATCTTCAGAGTCCAATGCAAGGAGAACATTGTTAATAGAGTCTATATGTTCGGCATAATATTCAACTGCTTCTAGCCATGTACCCCATCTAGTTAAAATTGGCTTTGGTGGCAATGGAATTTCAGGGTACATTTCTTTCAACATGTTAACTCTACTGGGAGCTTTGAGAAATACTTTTTTCACTGATGAAATCAACAAATCTACTTTAGGGAAATTGTCTCTGACCACTTCTGCCACACGATGAAATGCATGCGCCACACAAGTAAAATGAGTCAATTTAGGATATACAACAGATAATGCTTGTCCAGCTTTGACCATATAAGGGGCAGCATCGCTAATAAAGAATAACACATTATCGTACATAATACCCTTTGGCCACAGGATACCCATAGCTTCGTTGAACAGTTTAACTATAGTTTTGTTATTGCACTTTTCTAGAACATCACAATGTAAAAGAATTCGTTCAGAATATTGTTCACTTAACAAACCGATAACTACATTACCAACAAGTCTACCTTCTTTGTCGGGAGTCTCATCAATGGAAACCCAAATTGAACTATCTTTAATTTCATCTCTTATCTTCTGTATTGTCTCATCGTAGATGGATGGAGCATACGTCTTCCTAATTGTTGACTCATCCGGGATTGTATGTTGAGTATATTTTTCAAGGAATTCCCTGAAGACCTTATTCTTTAGTTTGTAGAGAGGAATATCAGCAGAGATGAGAGAACGGCACAGGTCGATGTTAAACTCAGATCTTACATTCGATGTTGTTGGTTGTGTTAAAAACAATTGTCTCTGCTTGGAATTTAGTTGTTTGTTGGCCTGATGTTTACTAGTTGTAATGTGTTGTTGCACCAGGAACTTTTGTGTAGATGATACTGCACACTGACACAAATTACAAAATAATATTTTATTATCAGTTGATAAACCATCTTCTTTAAATTCTGAAATGTAACTTGTTAGTTTTGATTTTAAATTGACTGAATGACGTACTTTTGGCATATTTACCGTCTTTATAGTATGATTTACAAAACTGAACCTATGTGTACTCTGACTGGCATTTAACTGTTGAGCTGCACAACTGAAGTCTGTTAAAAATTTTAAATTAAATTAATACAGTTTTGTAACTTACTTTCCCATTGTTGATAGGACTGCTAATTTTCAAATAACTCTGATGTTAAAGGGATTACTGAACATGTGTTTAAATCTCTATTGTTGAAATGTATTTTTAAAAGTTAATGGAATTTTGTTTTGTTTTATTGTTAAACCTAATATAATATGGACTGTTTTATATGAAATATGGAAAATATATGGAAATTAACGAAAATATGTACTAAACTCTAAAATATGGAAAAATATGGAAAATAAAAGTAGGATTTTTCAACCCTACACATTGTGAAACATAAAGATAATGCAAAATATAAATTATATTAGCTTTATAAGTAAATATGTATTTACATATAAATCCTTTCCCTGATTATTATCATCATCATCATCATTTTTATTATTATTATTATTACTATTACTATTACTATTATTATTATTATTATTATTATTATTATTATTATTATTATTATTATTATTATTATTATTCTTTTGAGAAGATTAACTCCATATGTAGATGAAATTATTGGGGATTATCAGTGTGGTTTTAGGAGTAATAGATCAACTATTGATCAGATATTTTGTATCCGACAGATAATGGAGAAAAAATGGGAATATAAGGGTACAGTGCATAAGTATTTCATAGATTTCGAAAAGGCATATGACTCGGTTAAGAGAGAAGTTTTATATGATATTCTTATTGAATTTGGTATTCACAATAAACTAGTTCGATTAATTACAATGTGCCTCAGTGAAACGTACAGCAGAGTTCGTATAGGTCAGTTCCTGTCAGATGCGTTTCCAATTCACTGCGGGCTAAAGCAAGGAGATGCACTATCACCTTTATTTTTTAACTTTGCTCTAGAGTATGCCATTAGGAAAGTCCAGGATAACAGAGAGGGTTTGGAATTGAACAGGTTACATCAGCTGCTTGTCTATGCGGATGACGGGAATATGTTAGGAGAAAATCCACAAACGATTAGGGAAAACACAGGAATTTTACTGGAAGCAAGTAAAGAGATAGGTTTGGAAGTAAATCCCGAAAAGACTAAGTTTATGATTATGTCTCGTGACGAGAATATTGTACGAAATGGAAATATAAAAATTGTAAATTTATCTTTTGAAGAGGTGGAGAAGTTCAAATATATTGGAGCAACAGTAACAAATATAAATGATACTCGGGAGGAAATTAAACACAGAATAAATATGGGAAATGCCTGTTATTATTCGGTTGAGAAGCTTTTACCGTCCAGTCTGCTGTCAAAACATCTGAAAGAATTTATAAAACAGTGATATTACCGGTTAATGTTTAGGTGAAGGGTTTGGACTTTTTCCATTGCTGGTTGTCACATTCAGTCATACAGAATAGCTGTACGTAACGATCCCAACAGTAGGTTTTTTCCTTTCTCTCCTTCCTTCCACCTGAAGACGAAGGGAGAACCATCCTTCGAAACGTTGTCTTAATTTTTTGATTGTGACAACCAGCAATGGAAAAAATCCAAACTCCTCACCTAAACATTAATGATCCACTATTGCTTTCCAACCCCTCATTTAGATATTACCGGTTGTTATTTATGGTTGTCAAACTTGGACTCTCACTTTGAGAGAGGAACATAGGTTAAGAGTGTTTGAGAATAAGGTGCTTAGGAAAATATTTGGGGCTAAGAGGGATGAAGTTACAGGAGAATGGAGAAAGTTACACAACGCAGAACTGCACGCATTGTATTCTTCACCTGACATAATTAGGAACATTAAATCCAGACGTTTGCGATGGGCGGGCATGTAGCACGTATGGACAAATCCAGAAATGCATATAGAGTGTTAGTTGGGTGGCCAGAGAGAAAAAAAAAACCTTTAGGGAGGCCGAGACGTAGGTGGGAAGATAATATTAAAATGGATTTGAGGGAGGTGGGATATGATGGTAGAGACTGGATTAATCTTGCTCAGGATAGGGACCTATGGCGGGCTTATGTGAGGGCGGCAATGAACCTCCGGGTTCCTTAAAAGCCAGTAAGTATTATTATTATTATTATTATTATTATTATTATTATTATTATTATTATTATTATTATTATTATTCTACTGTTCTTTATTGATGTTATTTATATCTGATATGTACTTTATACTGGTTGAGTTGAAGAGAAGACCTTATGGCCCTAGCTCTGCCAGTACCAGTAAAACTAAATAAATAAATTTTTATTTTAATTGAAGGAAAGGTCATCGTAGTATCAGTCTTTATTAGAATGCATTTTCAACAGTCTCCAAGGTCAAGTTTTGAATCATTAACAGGACGTCAACTGCAGAACAAACAACATGAAATTGTTTCCTCATAGTACCCGTGTCACGCGCCAACATGACGTCATCTATGAACAACTAAACTTATCTCCGTACGGCCTGGGACAGAATACGATCCCAACTTATAATTAAGGAGTGGATTCCTATGTAATTAAATATTATTTTTGCGTGTGATGAAACACAATTAACAAAGTTAAAAATTCCGAACATGCAGTTTTAAGTTTAAAACCCGAATTTTATTTCACATAAAAACACATATTTTCACAAAAAAAATTATGTAAATACATATTTCCAGGAAAGCTATTATAAAAACATAAATCTTGGCGTTTTTTTTACTTAAATAATTTTTTACAAGTACTTTTAAACATTTTGAAACTAAATCAATTATATCACTCTGAAGTACGTTATATTTTTAAGAATTCTTGGTAGCTTCGTGTTTCTAAGCGTTGTGTGGTGTATCCGTGATCCATTTTTGTAATAGTATCGCCTCAAGTTCTGAGAACTGCTACAACATATCAGTGTTAGAGAATAAATTAACATGGACAGGGAGGAGAGATCTTGCAACACATAATTAGGAATGTTTATTGTTGCTGAAGGTGATTTCATTCCACGTTTTGTTTGTGGAACACAACAGTTAAGAGCTCGGGTATTAACATTATTTAATTTAAACAAATCTCTCGCCTCTCGCTCAAGTCTATCAAGTAAGGCAATATATCTTGTTGTGATTCCCTGTTATCGGGCTTCGTCAATCGATATCCTTCAAATACTGAAAGATTGTTGTTTAAAAAACGATTTGGCTTTCCTATTAGCAAATCTAAGCTTTTTGTGTGACACCATAAAAAAAAACTTGAAACATCCAAAAACCTGTTGTCTGAAGCAGAGAGGTGCGTGCCGTGAAAACTAAACTAGACTCGCTACCAGGTTCAGAAGCACAATTACTAAGGAACAAATTCCAGAATGTCTTTGGGAAAAACAGTGGATATAAAAAAAATGTGTAAAGTTGCTCAAGTATTGGAGGATGTGCCTGTAGGTAAAATTGACGGTATTTGTGTTTGTGACATTCCTCTCTTTAAATATGCACGTCTGACGTCCTGTGATGTGGAAAGATCGTTTTCACAGTATAAGTCGTTGTTCAGAGATAATCGGCATGCATTTGTGATGGAGAATTTGGAAATGACCTTTGTTGTCCACTGCAATTCTCGGCCAACTACTAGCATTCAAGTGTGATTGGTGAGTACCTAGTAACATTTTTTTTTCCAAGCTAAGTAAGGCATTTTTGTCATATTAAAAAAATATATATATATTTTTTTATTTTTAGCAAATATTTTTACAAATGTAATCTTCATCTTACGATGTTTTGGTGACGTATATATGTCCGTTGATGTGACATATTAATGAATTTAAATACTATTATAGTCACAATCATGCCATGGTATGGAAGAAATAGGACACCAGGAAGTCGCAGGTTCGATTCCCGCTCGAGGTTCTGTAATTTTTCTTTCATACCATGGCATGATTGTGACTATAATAGTATTTAAATTCATTAATATGTCACATCAACGGACGTATATACGTCACCAAAACATCATACGATGAAGATTACATTTGTAAAAAGTTTCTTCACACCCATAAGCAGTGCTGACTAGATCAGACGCTATGGACAGTACTCTATAACAGAGTCGCCAGTATGAAAGGATAATTCCAAGCCTCTGGCGTGAGACGAACTCGATAGCTCAGTTTTAGAGCGCCTGACCGGAGAACAGGAAGTCGCAGGTTCGATTCCCGCTCGAGGTTGTGTAATTTTTCTTTCATACCATGGCATGATTGTGACTATAATAGTATTTGAATTCACAAATATTTGTCTACTTTTTAGCACATAAAAAATAAATATATTTAAATTTTTAGCACATAAAAATCCGCTCCCTACTTATAATAGTCAGCATTATTGAGGTGGATAATTCTTTAATATACAAATGTATGAACACGATATCCAAACCTCACAGTCGCATGAATATCCGATTTCTGTTACACTGCAACACTGAACAATTTTATACGTATGTACACTTCAGGTTATACTCTATAAACAATCTCTGAAAGACAAATTAATCCTGTATCATAGCTGATTTACCAGAAGTTACAGTCAACACGCAGTTTACATGCAATAACATGTTTCATAACTCACACACATGCAACGTAATCTGGTCTTTTTATTACAGAATAACCACAATAATAATAATAATTGCATACTCTGGATGTTACTAAACATATTTAGTTTTCCCCGAGGGATAGAGCGGGAATAGCTATTGCATAGCTGAGGGAACAACACAGCGCCACAACGGAGAAAGAGAGCACGAAACGCAATCAGCAATCACATCAACAGCAACACTGGAATATTACAAATTGCCTCTTCTAGGCACACGATATTCAGCTATTTTTCAACCCATATATATGCGAATGAATGTTTTCAGTTTTCAGTTACAAAATCTGAAACTTCCAAACCTGTACTAAAAGCGCTAGCATTAGAAGCTGTGAACAATAGATACCCACCAGAAGAATGGTTACATATCTACACAGATGGGTCTACTATCGATAACAACTCAGGATCAGG
Source organism: Periplaneta americana (assembly GCF_040183065.1). Classification (NCBI taxonomy): domain Eukaryota; kingdom Metazoa; phylum Arthropoda; class Insecta; order Blattodea; family Blattidae; genus Periplaneta; species Periplaneta americana. The sequence goes on from NC_091128.1 coordinate 150,201,480, forward strand.
AATTACGTGTGCGTTATTCTCATTTTATCAACCAGCAGGACATCATACAACAAATTTTGATGCAGAAATAATGGCTATTCATATCTCACTCCAACACCTACTATACAGAATAGATAAATTTCAAAATGATGTCATTCTCTCTGATTCTAAAGCAGCATTATATGCAATAAATTCATATAAAATAATAATCCAAATTAAAGAATGTCACAAAATGATCCAATAACTTCAAAAGCTACAGAAAAAAAATTCAATTGCAATGGATACCTGCACATTTCGGAATTGCTGGAAATGAAACTTCTGACTTTCTTGCCAAAAAAAGAAAAGGATCCAATTTAATTCAGAATACAAATACAAGCCTACCTTTTACATCCATCAAGAGACTAATTAAAAATAAATATAAAATCAAGCAAAACCAAGCACTATGTACCAAAACCAAAGATAAAAATGGAGCATTTTAATAAAAAAAAACACAAATTATTCCAGAAATCCCACGTAAATCTGCAGTAGCAAAGTTCAGATTGATTACGGAACACGATTATTTGGCCAAACACTTGAATAAAATAGGAATTTACACAAATCCAAATTGCGCTCTATGCAACAAAGAAGAAGAAATGACTGAAGATCATCTACAAACCTGTGAAGTTCTACCTGATGGATCCACCACAGAGAAATATTGGAGAGCAAGAACGCTAATGGCTTCGTTTCCAAAGCCCAGCATTAGATAATAATAACAACAACAACAACAACAACAACAACAAACACATATTTTCAGTATTCAGTTGGACAGAAGCTGGAATAGTTTGTCATGAGAAAGGAAAAGTTCGTCGGGAGTTATTTCAATACCGTACTCTTATTTTTAAAGGATCAGTTGACTCTGCCAGTAGAGAGAAAGGACTGAAGAGCCGAGTTCAAACCCAGGTGGAGACGGGATTTTAAATTTTGTTGTAACTTCCGGAATGGCTCCTGGCTACACTCAGACTCTTAAAGAATTTAGTTATGGATATATTTTCCGGACCTAAAAGCCAGCGGGACTTTAATGCTGATAACATCGTCTCATTCTAGTGCCGAAGTAAAGGAAACTAGGAGTTCTGTCTCCCGTACATCCCAATGCCTTATATCAGCAGTGAATACTCAAGTCCGTACGGGCTGAAGCACGCGGCAGGCAGATTGCTCTGCGCGTGGGTTTTTCTTTCCCTACTAGAGTCATGTCAATTGATGCCCATAGGCGCAAGCGCGCGCTTTAGAGCTTAGGAGAGCCTGAGCGCTTTACAGCGGAAAGGAAAGAGACAGACGAAAGAGGTAGTATATGCCGCTTGGTCGAGCTATATCGAGGGATGGCCAGCACTGATTCAATAGATAAAGGAAGAGAACTTATTAAAACTGCACCCATGTTAATTTTTAGATTTGCCTGAGAAGTATAAGTCCATTATAGGAATGTAAGTTTTAATTTTAATACTCAGTTTTACATACATACATACATACATACATACATACATACATAGCGCTGCCCTTCTATGCCCAAGGTTGCGGGTTCGATCCCGGGCCAGGTCAATGGCATTTAAGTGTGGTTAAATGCGACAGGCTCATGTCAGTAGATTTACTGGCATATAAAAGAAGTCCTGCGGGACAAAATTCCGGCACATCCGGCGCTGCTGATATAACCTCTGCAGTTGCGAGCGTCGTTAAATAAAACATAACATTAACATTACATATAGTACATGCACACATACATACATACATACATACATACATACATACATACATACATACATGCATGCATGCATGCACACATACATACATGCATGCATGCACACATACATACATGCACACATGCATACATGCACACATGCATACATACATACATACATACATACATGCATGCACACATACATACATGCATGCATGCAACATACATACATGCATGCATGCACACATACATACATGCACACATGCATACATGCACACATGCATACATACATAGATACATACATACATACATACATACATGCATGCATGCACACATACATACATGTATGCATGCACACATACATACATACATACATACATACATACATACATACATACATACCTACATACATGCACACATGCATGCACACATACATACATGCAATGCATGCATACATGCACACATGCATACATACATACATACATACATACATATGTACTGCAATGAACAAGGAGCAAATTAGGTAAATACCGTGTACAGATACAAAAAATTGTGGCTATTTGCAAAACATTGGACTTCACCACTGAGAAAGAAAAACAAAATATTGCAGCAAAAATGCTATAAACTCTACACTCCACAGACAACATGCAAATGTGAGCGTTTAAACAAACAAATACGGGAGCGAAATGCTGTGTAATGAAATTTCCTTTCCGTCCAATAAATAGAGAGAGCGAGTACACAATTGTCTGTTTTCTCTCTCTTGAAAACGGCGTTGGTGACTCATAATTCAAAACAGCACTTCAGCGGTTGTGGAGAGCAGCGGACTGGCGTGGCGGTGATCGCTAGTAAATTACCTACTTTTAACTTACATTTTCAGTATATTAATTTTTTGTGGCAATGGAAGTTGAGGTGTAAAGTAAATGACATGTAGGACACACGTTTTCCTACTCCTCTTCAGTGCCATTGGAATGGTAAAACTAATTACACTATTTCTCCCCGGAATATCCATAGCAAATAAGCAACATGATAAAGTGCCGGTATACCTAAAAAAAATCCAACCGCTTATAATAATCAGCCGTATAGCTGAAGCGTAAACTTTTCATGCTGGAGTTCTAACCGACAAGACAAAGTTGTGTTTGCCTTGGATATAGACTGTTGTAGAGTGCTGACGATTCCTATTCTCTCTGCTATCTATCTTTCATTTTTCCATTCAATTTTACTCTTTGCTGAAGTAGGTAGATCTAACAAATATTTCAGCCAGAAAAATAATTCATTCATTCATTTATTTATTCATATATCTTAATGTTGTCTATCATCTGATATCTTCTGTCCTGAACTTTTCTCCCGTTCATCATTCATTCGGACAGGGTTCGGATAAAGTAGCTGTATGATAGGGCCTTGACTTGCTTCAGACTAAGTAAACACTACCTCCTTCTACTAGCTAAAACTCTACCTACTGGGAAGATCGTTCCCCAACCCCTAGCTAAAACATCAGTGAATGGACAGTACAGCCGATAGGAACTGCATGGGCTATTCCATCTCAAATCGACCGAAATATAGAGAAAATTGACCTTGCAATTTTTAAATACAATGAAACTTTTTCTGTCCGTTGAAAACTGTGATACAATGCTTTGTGCAAAGTTTGAGGCATCAGAACTTCATAGTGTTTAAATTAAAAATATTTAAATTTATCGTATTTTCATAAAATTAGCAACTTTAAACTGTTGTGGCTCCGAAACCCTTTCACCCAATGATCTAATTCATGGTTTATTTTGATCCTGAGAAATTATAGTTTATATTGACATGTAAACAGTTTTTCTTACTTTTTATGGAAATGGAGAAATTTATATTTTTCTTCATTAAGACGCCTTTGCCCACGAAAAAATATTTTTTAAATATATGGTTAGATTCCGCATTGAATGTACAAATAAACACATATTTTTACTGGTGCACCGTTGATAAGAAAGTATTGAAAATATCAAATAAAGAAAATAAATAGTACACGCGTGAAGTAACCAGCTGACTGTGAGGCGGGAGCTAGCCTAGACAAGCAAGGCCAGGAGACAAACACGTAATGTGTCGTCTAGCAGTCATGGCTGGGCTAGCTTTATCACAAGTTTTCATAAACACAGGAGTAAAATGACGCCCAATGCTCGCTTATCTTCAGCTCTCGGCCAGTGTGTGGGGTACTGCGCCGCTCAGGTCTACGCGTGTGAATATAATTTATTTAATACCCTCGAAACTTATTGCCGAGCCACTAAGCAAACAATGCCGAATTACTCTTAATAATGCAAGGTTTTTTCTCAATATTTTTTTACATTTTTACAAATGGGCAAAAAGCCTAAAAGTAAGTAAGATCAGATTATCTGTATTTCTGTATACAATAAAAATAAGTGTTACTTCTTATCATAATCTACTAAATGTCAGCTTCAAAATGAGCTCCCGTTCAATGTTCTGCAGTAAATGGTTCCAGAGTTCTGAGCGCTGAAAGAGGCTTGTTTTTATAAAATATGCTAAATTTGTCGCTCAATAGTACGAAAACCGTTTGAATTTCGATAGTATATTTTTGAAAATGCATTCTCCTCAGCACCTTGTATAAATAGGGAAAAAATTAGAGTATTAAAAAAATGCGAGGTTTTTTACTGATCGATTTCATATGGAATAGCCCGCATATACATCCTCACTACCGTCTGCTGGGGAACGCGAGACAACTAGTTAATATTTGTAAACAAAACGTATAGACCAAGGATGCCTATCCTAATACAGCTACTTTATCCAAACACTGATCAGTTTCAGCATTATTCTTTATTATTGTTATTATTATCTTATTACTATTGACGCCTGTGTAAAATTTATGTAGGCTAAGTCCTATCTTAGGCTTTACTTGACTGTACCAGAGCACGAGCTCACGCTCATTTCGGGTAACTATAGTCTGCATCATACCATTTAAACGAAAATGTTGAATAAATTTGAATTTTGAATTTGAATTCACCCACTCCATCTAGCACAGCTTCATTTCTTATTCTGTCTGTCCATTTCAGACGCTCCATTCTTCTCCAAATGTTTCTAGTCGTTTCTCCTCACATCGCCGTAATATCCATGTTTCTGCCCCACACTCCACACAAAGCACTTCACTAGACTCTTCCTTAGCTATTTCTTTCCATAAAATATGCAGAAGATGCTTCTTTTGCTATTAAAAGCTTCCTTCGCATTAATATCCTTCTTTTGATTTCCTAGTAGCAGCTATGTTACTGGTTATAGTACATTTTAAGTATTTGAAGCTGTCCACTTGTTCTACTGCCTAAAGTGTTTCAACAGCCTCATACAATTGCATATTTTAAAGTACTTTTGAAAGCTATTATTTTTATTTAGATCTGGCAATTTTGTAAGATGGCTTTGTTAAGCCAATTGTGAAAAGTGTTTTCTATATCTAAATATAAGTAAATCTAAATACAGTAGCTAAGTATTCCTTAAATGTAAACGCTTTACGTTGTTTATGTTTAGTTGCATTTCTAATAACCGAATAAATGGAATAGATTTCCTTATGTTATTTTATGCACCTTATAAAATAGATAAATAACTTATTTAAGTTATATTACAAAGAAGAGGGATGTCCGCTAAAAGGACGCCTATATACCCAATGGTATTTTCTAAACCCCGAACGCTCTATAGAAACATTTAAGTAATTGCATTTTCGACATCTCGGCTACGAATACTGAGCTATGACCTATGTCTGTGAAACACATTCAGAAATTTTTATTCTGAGGACAAAAAAGATGACGAAAAAGTTACTTACTTACTTACAAATGGCTTTTAAGGAACCCGAAGGTTCGTTGCCGCCCTCACATAAGCCCGCCATCAGTCCCTATCCTGTGCAAGATTAATCCAGTCTCTATCATCATACTCCACCTCCCTCAAATCCATTTTAATATTATCCTCCCATCTACGTCTCGGCCTCCCTAAAAGTCTTTTTCCCTCCGGGCTCCCAACTAACACTCTATATGCATTCCTGGATTCGCCCATACGTGCTACATGTCCTGCCCATCTCAAACGTCTGGATTTTATGGTCCTAATTATGTCAGGTGAAGAATACAAGGCGTGCAGTTCTGCGTTGTGTAACTTCCTCCATTCTCCTGTAACTTCATCCCTCTTAGCCCCAAATATTTTCCTAAGCACCTTATTCTCAAACACCCTTAATCTCTGTTCCTCTCTCAAAGTGAGAGTCCAAGTTTCACAACCATACAGAACAACCGGTAATATAACTGTTTTATAAATTCTAACTTTCAGATTTTTTGACAGCAGACTAGATGATAAAAGCTTCTCAACCGAATAATAACACTCATTTCCCATATTTATTCTGCGTTTAATTTCCTCCCGAGTGTCATTTATATTTGTTACTGTTGCTCCAAGATATTTGAATTTTTCCACCCCTTCGAAGGATAAATCTGCAATTTTTATATTTCCATTTCGTACAATATTCTCGTCACGAGACATAATCATATACTTTGTCTTTTCGGGATTTACTTCAAAACCGATCGCTTTAATAACGGAAAAGTAATGTGTGAAAATTATTCAGTATCCTCTCTCCTTTTCTTTTTAATTTAGACTATACTGCCATTCCAGGCAAACTAGGAATTCCAATGAAAGAGTATTTTTCAGAAAAATCTGTTAATTAATTATTAGTGTAAGACATAGATAGAGCTCTAAAATTTAAATATTATGTTTCATTTTCAAAAGGAAAAAATTATGTTCAACGAACTTCACCGTAACGAAACGTAACACAAACCAACGTCGATCGTAATCCCGGCCTTACAACGAACGAGCAATGAAATCCAATGCAGGAACATTTTGCCGTTGTTAATAATGTTATGAAAAATGTATGAACTTATAATGATAGAGTATTATTTTGCTTTTCTTCTTGTTTGTCTATGTCTAATACTAGTGAGTGTATTTACTTGTTGCAAAGAGAGGAGAGGAGACCGAGACAGAAAATAGTTCAGATTTAATCGAGCAAAGCGCTGTTCATTGCAGGAATTCTCGAAAGTTTTGTACTGTTTTATACCGTTGTCATATTCTTTACCAGTACTGCATTGAACTTTTGTCCAAAGAGAGATTGCGTCAGCTTGGAGAGTTACAGTGAAATCTACAACCCCCCCCCCCCCGTCTATTAAGCGTGCTAAGGAACATGTGCTGATACAATGCAATCAGACTGAAATTTAACAGAGCACAAATCAGGATAACAACACAGTACCCAATACAGGAGCAAGGTAAAAGTATCTTCATTAGCTCCACTTATTTAACAGAGTAAACCTTATGCAATGGTGAATATAAACAACGAAGACGCCTTTATACACTAAGGAAGAAAGTGTGAAGTAGGCCTATATGATATGATATGATATGATATGATATGATATGATATGATATGATATGATATGATATGATATGATATATGATATGATATGATATGATATGATATGATATGATATGATATGATATGATATGATATATGATATGATATGATATGATATGATATGATATGATATGATATGATATGATATGATATGATATGATATGATATGATACGATATGATATGACATGTGATATGGCATGTGATATGATATGTGATATGATATGTGATGTGATGTGATATGATATGATATATGATATGGTATGACATATGATATGATATGATATGATATGATATGATATGATATGATATATGATATGATATGATATGATATGATATGATATGATATGATATGATATGATATGATATGATATGATATGATATGATATGATATGATATGACATGATACGATATGATACGATACGATACGATATGATACGATGTGATATATGATATGATATGATATGATATGATATGATATGATATGATATGATATGATATGATATGATATGATATGATATGATATGATACGATGTGATATATGATATGATATAATATATGATATGATATGATATGATATAATATATGATATGATATGATATGATATGATATGATATGATATGATATGATATATTTATTCATTGATTTCATTCAACATATATCTGTAAAACAGACCAATTACAATTCTGTATTACTCCAGATCTTAGGGTACTTACAATTTTATTCATCTATGTCAAGTCTTACATTACCCTAAAAATTTCAATTAACTATTGTCTAAACACAACCCCTCTCCTAAACATATCCATATACTATACTTCCACATTTATGAATGGATCTAATAAAAAGGATATCTGACATAATAATATTTCTTGCATTTCATCAAGTAAACTCAATTACAAAAAATGAGTCAGCTTCTTTTGTTTCTGGCTAAGTGGAAGAGAAGGCCTGATGGCCTTAACTTCGCCAGAATAAATAAATAAATAAATTATTATTATTATTATTATTATTATTATTATTATTATTATTATTATTATTATTATTATTATTGTTATTATTATTATTATTATTATTAAAATACCTAGCATGTTAGATACGCCACTCTTGCATTTAATATGTATATGACTTTATAATCATACGAGTAGATTATTAACGATTTCATGTCTCATAAGTTGATGCCCCTGTAAGTGCAGAAGCAGTTATCGCCCTGTAGAATAGGCGTAATATTTGTACCTGATCAACAAAATTACCGAGAGGAAGTTCCTGCCTTAGTTATCCATTTGGTCCCAGCTTCGATTCTGGGGAATATGGTCACCGTAACTAAGGTAATTATCCTTTTACTGCACTGTACTTTCAGAGCACAAACTCAGCAAGTCCATATTTAATATGGAACATATTTTTGTAGTACATAAAAACATGAGAATTTTTTTTTTTTGTGAAATAAAGTGTGTATTAAACCATGTACGTGTATAAATATTCTTCAAAATTCTTATTAATTTTTTATTTCATATTTTACAGATACTCATTTTTCACAGAAGTAGGTCTATCCTAGATGAGTTAAACCATGTGTGCTCTGAGCCCCTCAAATCTAGATGATAATGTTTCCACGTCCTTACAACAAAAACGAACACTTTAGCGAACAGGTGAACAACTACATTACCACAAATTGAATCACACGTGTTCGTGGGCACGAAAATGAAATTCGAACGCGTGACTTAGAGGCTGAATTGGGTCATTACGACGACAATCGACCTTGACGCCGATATGGTAACAGCTGGCAACAGCTGACGGTCGGGATGCGTGGTTGGTTGTTCGACTGCTGAAGTTTGATGTCTGCGGGTATGTAATCTAATTATGTATTCGACTCATCTCAAAATCCGACACGAATGTAATTTCGAACGCGAAGAGCGCCCAGGGCGGCGAAGAAGCGTAATTATGACTTAGATTGAGTCGGAGCAGCGCGTACCTCTCCCCGGTGTGCGGCTCTGTCTCCACCAGACTGTGGAATTTACATGCCACACCGGATATCCGATGAGTACGACGTCATCATGTAATGGGCATACACGACCGGAGTCCACTTGTTTTTTCTGGATTCTCAAGATTTAGATTAGTTTAAAATTGTCTCTCAAGCGATTACTTACTTACTTACTGGCTCTTAAGGAACCCGGAGGTTCATTGCCGCCCTCACATAAGCCCGTCATTGGTCCCTATCCTGAGCAAGATTAATCCACTCTCTATCATCATATCCCACCTCCCTCAAATCCATTTTAATATTATCTTCCCATCTACGTCTCGGCCTCCCTAAAGGTCTTTTTCCCTCCAGCCTTCCAACTAACACTCTATATGCATTTCTGGATTCGCCCATACGTGCTACATGTCCTGCCCATTTCAAACGTCAGGATTTAATGTTCCTAATTATGTCAGGTGAAGAATACAATGCGTGCAGTTCTGTGCTGTGTAACTTTCTCCATTCTCCTGTAACTTCATCCCTCTTAGTCCCAAATATTTTTCTAAGCACCTTATTCTCAAACACCCTTAACCTACTTTTGTTCCTCTCTCAAAGAGAGAGTCCAATTTCCACAACCATAAAGAATAACCGGTAATATAACTGTTTTATAAATTCTAACTTTCAGATTTTTTGACAGCAGACTGGAGGATAAAAGCTTCTCAACCGAATAATAACAGGCATTTCCCATATGTATTGTGTGTTTAATTTCCTCCCGAGTATCATTTATATTTGTTACTGTTGCTCCAAGATATTTGAACTTCTCCACGTCCTCAAAAGATAATTTTTCAATTTTTTATATTTTCATTTCGTACAATATTCCTGTCACGAGTCATAATCATATATTTTGTCTTTTCGGGATTTACTTCCAAACCTATCTCTTTACTTGTTTCCAGTAAAATTCCCGTGTTTTCCCTAATTGTTTGTGGATTTTCTCCTAACATATTCACGTCATCCGCATAGACAAGCAGCTGATGTAACCCGTTCAATTCTAAATCCTCTCCCTCTCTGTTATCCTGAACTTTCCTAATGGCACTCAAGCGATTACACAATCTTAAAATACTTCATGTTTCTCTATCAGTTTTTATAATATATGCAGAACGAACCTAAGTAATGTAATTAATTTCAGGGAGTTATTCTTTGAGTTATTTCAAATAAAAAAGTTTCATACAATTTTGGTGAAGAATCGGTAGAACGGAGAAAAATTCTCTCCGGCACCGGGACTCGAATCCGGGCTTCCAGCTTTACGTGCTGGCGCTTTATCCTCCAAGCCACACCGGATTCAAGCTCCCTCTCATTTGTAAGTTCTACCTACTGTTTTCCCCTTAGTTGGCCTATCCTCATGTATACCTTGTCATGTATGTGTAACAGTAGACACGATGTTCAACCATAAGCACATAAGTACACTTATTATGAGTGACTAAGTGGCCTCGGTTCGACGGAACAAGGCACCGTCTTGAATCACCCAAAGTGATTACTTACGGTTTATCATATTACTATGATGTACCGAAGTACAACCGAGAGAACAAAATATCTAAAATATTCTGCGGTGCAGAAAGATGCAAGTCATTTGAACCTAGATAATGTCACACTAGGAGGAGTGAAATCCTACAAATGTCTTGGATTCAAAGTGAATTCCAATAACACCATCGAATAAGAGATTAAAGAGAGAATTAATTTAGGTAACAAAGCTTACTTTGCGAATATAAGGCTATTTAAAAGTAAACTTGCATCAAACTGAGATTATATTACACAACAGTTAGGCCAGTTGTAACTTATGCTAGCGAAACCTAGGTTCTTAAAGAAGAAGCTATTCAAAAACTAATTTCCGAAAGAAAGGTGTTGAGAAGAGTTTTTGGTCCAATTAAAGAAAGAGATGGCAGCTGGCGAATTCTAAATAACATGGAACTCAATACCATAACATAATCATATAAAGGCGCAGAGACTAGCTTGGTTCGGGCATATCAACCGCATGGATGACGATAGAATAGTCAAGAAAGTTTACAATTGGAAACCTATGAATACAAGGAGTAAAGGAAGACCGAAGAACAGATGGAAAGATGATATAATAGAGGATATAAGAAAGTTGGAATTAAGGAATTGGCTAAGATTCATCCAATACCGAAATGAATGGCGGAAAATAGTTGAGAAGGTCAAAACTTCTACGAAGTTGTAGTACTTGATGAAGAAGAAGAAGAAGATTAATCAATTACCAATACCAAAAGCATTAATCAAAATCTATAATCAGTTGCATGAACACAATCCATCTACAACACACAATAGAAACAGGAACTCAACAAGAGTAAAAAACAGTCTACTGGTATACACACACACACACACACACACACACACACACACACACACACACACACACACACACATTCTAAACACTCGACATGAGCACAGATGTTAAAGCGTGTATAAATAAACATAGCGATAGAAAAAGATGCACAGTGAGGCCAACATAAAAATTACTTTCGTACATAATTCACTCTATATTGACATTAATTTGGAGTGATTCATTAAAGGATGCATTCAAGGCTAATTTAGAAAAATGTTAAACAAATTATCCTTTCACCAAAAAAGGATGTTCCCTGAACCAAATGATCCTATTTAAATTATTTGCATATAATAACAATTAGCAAACATGTTAAAGGAATTATTATCCTTGCACCAAATGGAGTGTTCTCTGGACCAAAATGATAGTATTTTAATTATTTTAAATACAATTTTAATTAAATAGGATATTAAACAAGTTATTCTTCTATCAAACACGGATATTCCCTGAACCAATATTCTATTTTAATTATGTAATTCATATTTATTTGTAACAAGTGCAGCGAAGCGCACGAGTATGGCTAGTGTTCAATAATTTGGACTTACCATGCTCACAGTCGTTGCTGAAAATGGCCCCCATTTGTCTCCTCTGATAAACGAACGAACAACACTCTGAAGTTCCACATAATTGATAGCCTCGATTTCTTCTCGCATATAGTCTTTTAGTTCATCTATAGAATGAGAATTTTTCCTATAAACCCTACATTGTTTCTCAAAAATAAAAATCACACGGTATTAGATCTGGGGGCTTCGTGGAGCCCAGTTTCAATAGTTTTGTTGCATTTCTTGCAGAGGACTGAGATATTCCAGTTTCCTGTGCCAAACGCTTTAAAGATTTTTGAGGGGTATGGCCTAATCTTTCACCAATCTCCTATAATTTTTCTTCTGTAAGAACACTACGTTTTCTGTTTGATCTTCGATTGTTCACTGACTCTGTTTCCTTAATCTTTTAGCGACTCTTCTAAGTGATTCGGCAGAAAGCACAGGTCTGTTTGGAAACTTTATTCGAAATTTATTTCTTGTTTTCGCATACAACCTTTTGCCTTTTATGTACATATTCTACATCTACACACGTTCATGCAGGCATTACCTAAATACACAATAATTACTGAACTTTATAAACTAACTTTGTACACTTGAAGAAGCAAGACTTCTATAACATTAATTGAATCCTATAGATTCAAAATCTCCTATATCCACTTTCAGAAATTAAAGGATTTTGACAGTAACTGTTGGAAAATAGAGGGAATTTCCAACCTAACAGTGACTTTTAACAAACCTTTTGCTTCAAATTTAGTGGCTCTTTGAATTCAAATTATATAAATCATTAAAATTCGTTCTTAGCAAGCAATATGCGGGCATAACTCAATTCTGAACAAAATGGTCTTTAGGAGGTTTTGAATCTAGAGGATTCAATTGTGACTACAGCGAATGACTTATGGCGACTGAGGATCTATTACGCCACACTTCTAACAACCCGCGCGGGGAGCGGGCCGCCAGTAACCTCCCGTTTTCTCGCCTAACGTCATAATAATGTCTCTGTATCTTCATATTTTAAGAAGGGCGAAAAATGTCAGATAAATGTTTCATGAAACCTTCTGTAAGTCCACAGCTTTAGATTCCTCCCCAAAGGGAACCATGCTAAGGGTTCTGAATTCACGAACCCGGGGTCTAATTTCGAGCATGGTAGCCACTAGACTACAGATGGCGACACCAAGAATTATATCAAATTACGTACACTGAAGGGAGAAACAGTAAACAGCGATTCGAAACAATAAAAAACTGCATTAAGTCCAGTAATAGGAGTTTTTCTGTGTTGCTGTTCTGGTTTAGAAAGTACATTTGTTGTGGAAAAGTGGTGAGAGATGAGAGCAGTGTCTGCTTTCCTGTTACCATAGAGACGGAATTAAATTACGCCGGACATATGGCTTTGTGGAAGAGGAGCAAGAGACACTACTTCAATTAGTCCAGTAATCTTTGAGGCTCCACCGTTACATCACGTTTACGTGACAGCGGAGCGCAGACCTATCGCTAGATGTTGACTACTGCATTGTAGTACAGCACTAAAACCTATAAATTCTTGATACAGAAACTTCTGAAGCAAGATAAACACAATTCTATTTCTCTACGCCTCATAGCGTGAGTGTAAAGCTTTACTTAACATATCTTAACAACTGTAGCGAATTTACAGTTCAAAACAGTTGAAGGTTTCTCAACTCTTATACCGGTGTTTCCTAGGGAACAAAATGCAGCCAAGAGAACCGGCGGCGGCCTTTGGAATCCATCGATCATCATCTCTTTCTACTTCTTAAACTACAGAGTAGACACTCGAGAGGAAATTAAACACACAAATATGAGAAATGCCTGCTATTATTCGGTTGAAAAGCTTTCGTCATCCAATCTGCTCTCAAAAAAACTGAAAGTTAGAATTTATAAAATAGTTATACAGGGACATCATTTTATTTTTACTTCAATTTTTATTGTACCTGAGCTTTTGAATGTACTTCACTCCCACCCCTTCTACTAATGAAGTTCCAACTGTCCTCCACACAGAACCAAGGCCGCATATAGTAAACAGAACTGAGTTAGTGAGTATAGTACGTTCCAGAAATATGTTCGCGTTTTCCAGTGACGAAAGTGCTTTCAATATTGAATCATATTTTCGCACAGGTACTGTTGTCCGTTTGTCTACGTCGCATCCCGATTTCCCCATCTGCTTCTGTTCGCCCCTCTGTCAAAGGCTAGTGGCTGGGCTGTCTTAGCTCTTTTCTGAAAACATTAATTTCTGTTAGGATTTGGACGTCTACGTAATATTATACAACTGTTTAAAATAACTTAAATAAAAGGGCTTCGTTAAGTAATTAACCGTCACGTGATTTCCACCTTTTCTACGATCCTGCGACATAACCACTTGGACGGACAGTAGATAGAATTTTATCTGTGCGGGTCGGGCAGAAGTGAATATTGAATTTACAGTACGTATAGAGAAGGCACAGAATTATTTCAACATGAGTTACTAGTACGAAGGACGAAACTGGCAACTGGAATTACATGCAATAGTTTATAGTGCGATAATATGAACAAAAGAATTGAAGCCTGTATCGAAATGAAAGGCCACCATTTTCAAAAATGTGTTTAAATAGTCTATACATATTATGATTATTTTTCTATTTAACTTCATTCTCTATATTGCACGCTAATGTGCTGTAGACAGTATAATATACACTGCATAATGAATACGTCCACATGGACAGCTCGGTTCGTGAGTAAAAACACTTATTATTAATACAGTACTGTATTTTGATTAAACAAAACCTAATGAAAATTATCAAACTCAAAATTGCGATATTTCTTAGTTTACGTAAATGGGTGAACTACTTTTCTTCCCTCCTATACCTAGTAAAGTGATTTGTTTGTATTTTACACCAGTATCATCGACCTCCAGTTGAGGAAGGAGGTAGCAAACAGTGTTTCCGGGTCTCAACTGTTTATCCATAGGTATAGCCCGACTAATATTAAAAATGTTAGTAAAAATAAAATGATGTCCCTGTATTACCGGTTGTCATGCATGGTTATGAAACTTGGACTCTCACTTTGAGAGAGGAACGGAGGTTAAGGGTTTGAGACTAAGAAGAATGAAGTTACAGGAGAATGGATAAAGTTACACAACGCAGAACTGCAATCATTGTATTTTTCACCTAAAATAATTAGGAACATTAAATCAAGGCTTTTGAGATGTAGCACTTATGGGTGAATCCAGAAATGCACATAGAATGTTAGTTGAAAACGAGGGAAAAAAACATTTGGAGAGGACGAGATGTAGATGGAAGGATAATAATAAAACGGATCTGAGTATCTGATGATGTTAGGGACTGGATTAATCTTGCTTAGGATAGGGATCGTTGGCGGTCTTAAGTGAGGGGAGCAATGAACCTCCGGGCTCTTTAAAAGTCATTTTTGTCAGTAAGTAAACTACAGCGTGTGAATAATGTGAAATATCAGACACGCGTTTGAGCTGTCTGCGAACGTCGTCACAGCTGCAGATAATTCGAAGTTCTCGCATTCGGCACAAGTGATGGTTGACGTTCAGCAACCATAGGAGTGACTAGGTTCAGCCTATATTTCTTGTGTTCCGTGCAGTGCAGTGTTGTTTGTTCATATTTTTCCATACTGATAGTAATTTTATTGACAAACATTATTTGATTCTGAAATTTACTGCGGCTGCTGTATTCAAAGCCACATCTTTTCCGGTCGTCGCATGTTTATTTTGTATTTTTGTCTACATTCAAGAACTTGTTTTGAGTAATATTTTACGACCAATAACAGGTCGAAACATGTTAACCAAATACGATAGAATTTAACACGAGAAAGTCATAGAAATCCGAAGTGATATAGTGTTAATAGTACATTATGCAACGAGCCTATAATGAAGGTAATTAAGAAGTGAGTATGGATATTTATGAAACGAGTGCAAGCGAGTTTCATAATTTTCATACGAGCTTCTTAATTACCATTATAGGCGAGTTTCATACGACTTTTTATGCTCGACCATATTTCTAACTTGATATTATTAATTTTTGAGCAATGTCCCGTATGTTGGGAGATGTGCGCAGACGCGAAAGTATTGATTTTTTCCGAGGAACAGACGTCCACACTGACCTTGCTAGGCCATAAGAACCTATAGAGATAACATTGACATTAAATTAGACATTGAAAAACGAGATGACAAATTGAATTTATTTGAATATTATTTACAATTAACGCTAATTATTATAGTAACAGAACATAACCTTCTGCGACAGTATTGGATTTCCAGCCTCCGTGACTTTTCGCTAATTCTCTTTCGATTGCATATCCGAGAATAATCGATACTTGCGGTTTTATATCGGTAGAAAGCTGACCTGTCATTGGCTGAACAGTTGTAACCTGAGTCGTCATTGGCTGAAAGACCTGACCTTTAATGAGTAGGTGTACTTTAATGACATGCATTAAAGGTCTGCTACCAGGTACATTTCGGCATGGTCGAGCATAAAAGTTGTGTAATCAAGATGTATAATATTTTACATCTGTATCTTGCCCTCTACGCTGTTTAGCTAAACAAACTACAGTATAATAACATAAAAAGACGAATTATATGTAATTATAATTACAAATCAATTCCATCTAACATTCCAATTCGGTCAGCGCGTCTAGCCGCGAAACCAGGTGGCCCGGGTTCGAATCCCGGTCGGGGCAAGTTACCTGGTTGAGGTTTTTTCCGGGGTTTTCCCTCAACCCAATACGAGCAAATGCTGGGTAACTTTCGGTGCTGGACCCCGGACTCATTTCACCGGTATTATCACCTTCATTTCAGTCAGACGCTAAATAACCTGAGATATTGATACTGCGTCGTAAAATAACCCAATAAAAAAAAACATTCCAATTGAAACCACTGACGTTGCTCAGTCGGCTGAGGCACTTGTCTGTCGATCCAAACTTGCGCTCGGGTGTGGATTCGATTCCCGTTTGGGCTGATTACATGATTGGGTTTTTCCGAGGATTTCCCCAACCATAAGGCGAATGTCAAATAATCTATGGCGAATCCTTGGCATCATTTCGCCAAATATCATCTCGCTATCACCAATTCCAACGACGCTAAGGGTGGTATTCACAGACATTTCGCTAGCCCGCGCTACGAGCGTGCTAAACAGGATTCATATCATATCATATCGCTAACACTGGTTTATGAATACGAAAAACGTTAGTTCGCTGATCATCCACCGAAAGCCCGCGCTAAGAATGTCTATGAATAGGACCCTAAATAACCTATTAATTGATACAGCGTAGTTAAACAACCAAGTAAAAACAAGTATAGTACAATTGCAGTTTGTATACTACTACAAGGTCCATAATATATGTTAAATAAATAATTATAATACTACTAAACTTTGAGTAGAATAATGACAGCACACGTTCAAACCCTTTGGCAAATGCTCAACGGTAGTATATGACGTCACGACATCTAATTTTGGTAGTTCTTCTGTCTCTCTCTCTAGAAGAGCGTAAACAAGTGTGTTCCTCTATGCACACTGGTGCAGCCATTGTGAACGGTTGTGTTATGTACTCAGTATTATTCTGATCGGTTTCTACTGCTGTGTTCGGTGTACTCACAACGCAATGTTCCCAGTCTTCAGAACTTGTCTTTTGGTAAGTAACGCCGGCTTGTGTCTCGAGGTCAGGCAAAGTGCCAGCGCATATCGTGCTTGAAGTGCTAAGGAAATAAAAATATTTGTTCAGATTTTTTGTGCTTACTCTTTCCTGTTGCTGTTTCTAAAGTGCAAGTGCACTGACAAGTTTAGTGAAATCTACTACAGTAAAACTCTGTTATATCACGCCTCGGTATACCGCGGGTGCAGTCATATCCCCCGACACTTAAGGTATTAATGTACGTTGTGATATGTAGTACATAGGCTATATATACATTTTTCTGAGTTCATGCAGCTTAGTTTTGTTTCTCAACCTCTAATATTTTTTTTGTATCTTACACTTGTTAAATGGAATACGAATTCAGCTATTTCTCAATACGAACACCAGCAGTTGAGTCTACAGCAGCCGTGGCGAGAACGTGACTCGCGAGACATTGTGGCTCGCAGTGATAGCTGTGCATTTCGCTTGCTTCTAACCTCCGCCAACCCCCACCCTCTCACTCACCGGAGTCAAACTCCGTTCCATTTGTATTTGTCTCTGACCTGCGAGTGGCATATGTCTCTCTCGAAACCATGTACGAAAGTTCCAAGTAGGATGGGAGGACGCATTTTTTTGCTGTCAATATGATGAGAATATTAAATGTATGATTTGTTCATAAGTATTACGAGGAAAACGGTTGTATAAAATAAAACGGCATTATACTACATGTTACTGATGAAACATTAAAGGTTAAGTGTTATTGTTGTTATCATCATCATCATCGTCATCATCATCATCATCTCTGCACGTCGACCCTTTCTCAGCAGATGTACGAATAATGCGGTTAGCTCTTCAATTTGAACTCACTGATTTACTATTTGATGTCAAATGCAAGCTAGATGTAAGGACTTGACAAATGTTGAACTTTCAAATCGTTGCCAAAAAATAAACATCCGAAGCTTCGTTCTTTCGCTTGCTCTGTTGAAACCATGTTCGCTACAACTTACGTTTGTGAAAAATTATTTTCAACAATTAAAATCGTAAAAACCAAATTTAGATCACGACTGACAGACAAATACCTTCGTGATCAACTACGACTGGCAGTAAGTGACATAATTCCTGATTTTGAAACTTTGTCCCAGAGACATTCTGAAGACAGTTAATTTTAGGTTGTGATATTGTTCATTTCTTTCTTCGTTACACGTACTAAACATTAGTTTGTAGCCTTGTACTGTATAAATTTATATGTAAGTGCCTGGCGTAAGGAAAATGAAAATCCGTTAATAAGTCAGACAGTTACTTCACTTCCCCTTCGGGTGTCTGCCTCCCTCCATAGGTGCTATGCACGTTGCAGGTTACACAGTGGCTCGGCGCACGATTACATTTTCGCCACCGCTGGTCTA
Source organism: Periplaneta americana (assembly GCF_040183065.1). NCBI lineage: Eukaryota > Metazoa > Arthropoda > Insecta > Blattodea > Blattidae > Periplaneta > Periplaneta americana. Next base: position 150,220,482 of record NC_091128.1, read on the forward strand.
CAGTAAGGAATTGCATTGTGTATAAAAATTGTACTGCATTGGAGTTAAATAGCACGCTTGAACTCGGTCGAATGTCGCACCCTCGAGTGAGATAAGATCGGTCGTGATACGCTAATAATAAATAGAAGCACAGTACAAGGTCATCTCACCGACATGTCTTATCTTGTATGGAAGGCGACAGATAAGATACACATATGTTTTGCTCACACGGTAAAAATAAGGCTTTATTTTCTGCGTTTATGACAAACGTTTAATGGAACAGTCCAATGAAACGTACCAAAACAGTAACATGAAGTTATAAATAAAATATTATGAAAAACTTCAATATACAGTTATTATTCCTAATTAATAATTATTCAATATTTGATTTACCACATCTATAATAATAATAATTCTGTAGCCGAAATTTTTCTGGTAATTTTCGATTTTCCAAAAATAATTGGTCCTAACATATATAATTAACCACCCTGAAACCGAAAATCGCTTTTTGAAATTTTTGTTTGTATGTCTGTCTGTCTGTCTGTCTCTATGTTTGTTACCTTTTCACGCGATAATGGCTGAACGGATTTCGATGAAAATTGGAATATAAATTAAGTTCGTCGTAACTTAGATTTTAGGCTATATGGCATTCAAAATACATTATTTTTAAAAGGGGGGTTATAAGGGGGCCTGAATTAAATAAATCGAAATATCTCGCTTATTATTGATTTTTGTGAAAAATGTTACATAACCAAAGTTTCTTTAAAAATAATTTGCGATAAGTTTTATTCCTTGAAAAAGTTTGATAGGACTGATATTTAATGAGATAAATGAGTTTTAAAATTAAAATAACTGCCATCTAAGGCCGTGTAATGAATTAAAAAACAAATGACTTCGTCTACATATAAGGGGCCTTGGACAGCAACAATCGAAAGCTATGAAAGATAGCCTACAGATAATGTTTCTGCATTTCTATGAAGTAATATCGGAAGCTAAATTAACCGATTTGTATAATTAATTATTAATTCACCATTGGAAAGTGTAGTTTCTCTAGATGGACATAATGCTATAATGTTATCACAGTAACTTCTGAGTGAATCGAGGACAGGTAAGATTAAAATAGATTCTTATGCACAGAAAACTTGATAGGCTATTCTGTATATTCGTTTCCTGCATTTCCTAAACTAATTTTTATGACCAAATGAGTGGTCTCTGGATCCAAATGATCGCATTTTAATTTTTTTAATTCAATTTAAATTAAGTAACATAATAAACGATTTATCCTTCTATCAAACACGAATGTTCTCTGGATCAAATGTCCTATTTCAATTATATAATTACTTTATATTTATTTCTAACGGGTGCAGCGGAGCGCACGGGTACGGCTAGTATATAATATGATAGGTTCATACATAGTGTTCCGCCTATATACTGCGACAATGCAGAAACGTTTTACAAAATATTACTGATATAGCAGTAGATTAATAACAATATTAGTACAGAGATAACGTCACAGAAAATATAATAAAACAAATAATCATGCTGCACAAGTGTTACAGACGCAAAGATTGATACACTAAAATTATTAAAGATTATTATTATTACTGGAAAACTTGATACGGTTCTTGCATTATCGTGATTGTGTTCTCAGTTTATAATAATTACATTTACATCCAATAACATCTATCAGATGTAGCAAAAATAAAATCACTCCTGTGTGGGGGGGGGGACATTTACCTACAACATTTATATTACATTTTAAAGCAAGTTTTGTAGTTGTACTATGGAGAGATTAGTTAAACACTGCAAAGTTTTGAAATGATAAACATCTATGAAGTTACTACACAGTTCATCACTGTAACATGAACGAATGTCTAACGCTCGGCTTATACCGTTCGAGGATTTATCGCTCGCGACAATTTTACCCATCATGCATGTGCGCTACCTATCGGATTATGCTATGAACTACTTGGCGCTCGAGCGAAAACGTCCGTTGCAGACCTCTTTAAAACTTACAAGCAAACATTCTCGTGGGGGCAGATAAAAAAGTTATTTTTTTTCTTCCACTATGTTAATAATGTCAAAAAATAGGAAGTCGCAGGTTCGGTTCCCGCTCGAGGTTCCAACATAACGGACGCCATGATAAACCGGACCTGGACAGACACGAACCAGAAGCTCCGCCACTTCGTGACATCGCTGGCGGTTCATGGATACCACCACAGGATATGCAGAAATCAGTCTTTCCACGAACCGGATGACAACTGTGTGTGTGTCTTATGCAACAAGACAAGTGATAGATACCATATCCTAGTCTGTGGGAATCGGCAGCTATCAGTGATTAACTTTGTTCAATCTAAGTGACTCTCAATTATGCACAATTTGTGCACTTTATTATTATTATTAATAATGTCAAAATAAGTGCAATTACGAGGGCCGTAAAAAAATAAGTTTCCTTGGGGCCATATACAAAAAGAAAACTCAATTTCATTGGAAAAATTTATTGGAACAGATACAACAACTTTTGAGCTATTTTTAAACATATTCCCCACTGAAAATGAGACATTTGTCATACCGTGGGGTCGACAGGGAGGTGCAGACGGCTGTCACACACTGATTCCGATCCTAGGCAGCAGTCTTCTGAGACACAGGATTGCAAAAGTTGACAAAATAAAATGTAATGTTTAACATTTCGATCGTAAATAACTGTGTGTTTATGAATTCATATCAAGCAGCTTCACTGAAATTGTAATATTAATTTTGTATTTACTAAAATCGGTATTTAAAAATTATTTTCAATTCTCAGTCTTAAAAATCTTGTTTCAGTGCTTCACCAAAATATAAAAATTGTGTTTAAAAGCGATAGTGAATTCTTAGATAATGAGACTGCAACACCCTTTCCTGCGCTATGCCTGCCCTGCTGTGTACCCTCAGACTTTCAAAAATAAATAATAAATATATACTAATTCTGAATAATACTGATAATTGATATATTCATATTTGTGTCCTACTAAATTACATAAAATATAAACAATGAGGAACACCCGCACGACCAAACCTCATGTTCATACTTCCATCTGTATACAAGGAATACTAAAGTTAAAACACGGAACTATAAGAAGAGAAAAGCTTCCAAGGGAAGAAAGTTATCAAAATATGTTCCCACTAATATAATGTCCAACCAAGAAGGACACACACCAAATAGCCCCACATTTAATGTCCCATACATAATAGGGTCAACATAATGTCCCAAGTAGTTGAAGGGTCCACACGTCAAATAGTCCCACATTTAATGTCCCACATAAAATTGGTCAAACTATTAAAAAGTCAATTAATATTTGAGGAGAAACATTCTCTCCGGCGCCGGGGATCGAATCCGGGTCCTTGGTTCTACGTACCAAGCGCTCTGACCACTGAACTACGCCAAATTCAATCCACAGCACCGCACCGAACTCTACTCCTTCAATGTTTCCCTTTGTGGTCTGACTCCAAGTTAAGCGTATATGTTGACGTATATGTCCAATGTCCGGAGCGAATTTTTCTCCTCAAATATTAATTGTCAATATCACAGACAAATTAATAAAAAATATATAATATTCTCATAGCTGCAGTGCATATATTTGTACAGATTCCTGTGCACGTAACTGCGGAATCCCGGCCAAACAAGTCACTCAGCTGAGTGCGCTCCTAGTATAATGGCAGTTGACATTGGATATATACGTCAACATTTATACGCCTAAGTTGGAGTCAGGCCACAAAGGGAAACATTGAAGGAGGAGGGTTCAGTCCGGTGCTGTGGATTGAATTCGGCTTAGCTCAGTGGTCAGAGCGCTTGGTACGTAGAACCAATAACCCGCGTTCGATCCCCGACACAGGAGCGAATTTTTCTCCTCAAATATTAATTGTCAGTATCACAGATATTATTCTGTAGGATAAATTAATAAAAAATCTATAATATTAAAAATTCTTTCAATCAAATATCCCACACACTTAATTACATCGCATGTAATAATGTTTTCAATAATAATCGTTTATCGTTGCCATAGCATTTAAATGTAGAATGTCAAATTCTATTGTAGAATGTCAGAATGCGAGATGTATTACGACAATGACATACCTTACAGCCATAGCGTTCCATATCAAGCTCTATAGTGACCTCCAAGAAGTTCCAAATTATGACTGACTGGAATTAATACATGTGAAGTTTATGTCAGTAAATTTGATACATTATCCTAAATGTATCTTGTATCTTTGAAATTTAATTTTTTTTATTAAATCATATTCCTTTTTCAATTTAGTAGTTAGAAATTTTTATTGAAGTCAAGTGTCCCTTTTAACACGCAGGACATTTAAAAATCTGACGTAATTGAATACTGGCTTCTCTGGAAAAGGATATTTTATGAAAGTGGTCCTTATGAAACGCAGATCATTTTAGTGTGTTGGACCTTGTACACCGGAAACATATAAGACCTTTTGAATAGTAGACATTTTCTTAACGTGAACATTACAAAACGTGGGACATTTTTGCATATTGAACCTTATAGGAAGGGACCATATCTCTGATAATCAGAGAAAACAGAGGAATGTGAACACAGAATACTTTATGCATAGAATCAGTTTAAATATAAATTATAAGCAAATGTTTAATCTTTTATTGAAAATAGTCTAATAACGGAAAATGTTGATAATGGAGTTATATCTGGACGAGTAATATTGATCCCAAACTAATACTGTGTTTTAAATCTTGTGTGAAAAATGTTCTCTTAAGGGAAATTTAACGATCCGCTAGTACTGTAAATATAATAAATGCTAGAGAGAGAGAGAGAGAGAGAGAGAGAGAGAGAGGCCCCAAAATGTTGACTAGCCGCCCTTTTTTAAAGGGTAACCATTAAAAGGTTCAGCCTACTGATCAATCAATAATATGATAATTTAATTTCATAATTAGACAGTTTTTTCTCTGAATATTAATTTTTATTATTATTATTATTATTATTATTATTATTATTATTATTATTATTATTATTATTATTATTATTATTTACTTATTTATTTAATCGAGGTGGCTATAATTTAAAAGAGCAGCTATTTCTAAGGGGGTCATTTTTTATTGTTCATTTATATGATTGTACAAATGATAATTTACTATATGCAATGAATCTCTCTTAAAACATTTAGTGCTATTTCTTCCAAAGATGAAATATTTAAACCTAAACGCAAGAATGCAGTAATACAACACCTTGTAATACTACCACGTGCTTCAATTAAAATCCCAATTACTTCCCAATTTGCAATGTCATAGTTTTCACGAAAGTTGGGAATACATGGCTAATAACGTATTTGTTTTTCCTTATTTACTTCTTCTACTTAAACAGCATCATCCTCGAATTTCAGAGTTGGGTCCAAAATATATTCGAACGCCTTTTTTCTATTGAACGCAACAATATCTGCTCTTTTATGGAGCCGTCCGTTGAAATACAATGCACTCCTTCAAGTAATTCAGAGATGTTTAATTTCCTGAGCGGTTCAGCAATGCTGTTTCTCACTTTATGGTGATTATTTCGCAGCAAATCATCTTTCTTGCAGAAATCAATCTTTACGATTTTTGAGATAATATTCCAATGATACTATATGAAACGTATGAAGAAAATGATTATTATATCCGTAGTGATAATCCCATTTTTACAAGTTTTGGTAAGAACAACACTAAAGTTTTTAGTAATCTATTGAATTAGATAATGACATCACTCTTACCATAATGTTTTTCCCCTGTGTGTTTCATATATTATTGTATAATTGTTCAATATTATATATTTTAAATTCAGAAAATATGAGTTTAGAGATGTAATTAATACCTTTCTTTTAAATTCTTTTCGCCAAAAGTTTTTCCGTCGCTGCAAAATTTCAGTTTCTTTTACCCCTATAAAAACCAGAAGAAAATCGTCTGAGGATTCTTGAAATAGTGGAGCGCAACTGTGTTTTTACATTTAAAAAATTATCATATTATAGCTTTAAAACCAGCTTTAAAAATCAAGGGAATTAAAAGTGTTTTTTGTTTCTCCTAAAAACCTTTTTTAAATACATATAGCGGATTTTGGAGACGCAGAGATACGAGAATGGTACTGAAATTGAGAGAAACTATTGAGTCATTGGCAAGATACATAAAATTAATAATTACAAATAATAATAAATTATTATTCAGTTAATAACGCATTCAAACAACAGAAAATACTACAAGACATGAAAATGTAACACTGTGAATTATGTGCATAATCTTCCTACTTGTTCATCCATTCATAATTATTCTACTCGTTCCAGACTTGACATATATTTCACCAAGTACAAATATAGTACTACAAGCAATAGTTTTATTTCCATATCATATAAACTTTATAACTCCTTACCATTGCATATAAGAAATACGTCATATTTTACTTTCAGAAGGATGGTGAGAAGGACATTGATGGCAAATCCAATCTACAGTGTCAATGATTTTAGCAATATCACGTTTTAGATACTACTTGTTTTAACCTCATGTAATTGACAAATCTGTACATTTTAATCTCATTTTATACTATTTCTTTTAAAACTTTTAACCTGTTTTTGTGATTATCTGGTGATTGTATATTTATTTTTTATTTTATTTTTACATTTATTCATATTGTAGTAGCCATGTATTATATGATGTTGTCTATGGTTGTAAATCGCTGAATGACATTAAATTCATCTGTCTGTCTGTCTGTCTGTCTGTCTGTCTGTCTGTCTGTCTGTCTGTCTGTCTGTCTGTCTATCTATCTATCTATCTATCTATCTATCTATCTATCTATCTATCTATCTATCTATCTATCTATCTATCTATCTATCTATCTATCTATCTATCTATCTATCTATCTATCTATCTATCTATCTATCTATCTATCTATCTATCTATCTATCTATAATAATATTGAAATGTATTTCATTACATAATTTGGTGTAGGTTTTCGCTCAGCTTTTGTCCCGTTTGTATCCTCACAAGCTGTATATATAACTCTGAGGTTGATATTACACATTATTTCGGGCTTGAAAACACTGACATAATTGACGCTATTTCTTGTGAATCTAAGCAAATATAATTTATTGTTTGTTACTAATACTAAGACATACATATAATTTCGTTTCAGGTAATTTTGCTACTGGGCGCTACCAAAGGAATGCTGTTCCCAGATTTCCAGAGCGATTACATCGGAAACTTCAGACATAACCATAGCAACAAAGCTGCATTTATAAAAACCAACTTTCATCAACAAGCACGCACTTCGTCGATGCACGACGGTTCAAAACTTGAAGGCGAGGAAACTGACTACACAAACAGTGAAGAGGACAACGAGATTTTCTGGAGAGACATCACACGTGGAGATCCGCTAGCTCTAACCGTGTGGTACGTGACGAACAAATACATAGGATCTGTTATTAAAGAAGAAGAATTCGAGGAATGTCTCCTGGAATTTGAAGACGCAAGTAAAGCAGTAGCACCACTTTTAGTAATTAACAGCATTAATCCGAATAAAAACTTCTTGAGAGAAGTTGTTCAGTACGGTACCACAGAGGATGATCTAGAGAATGACAGATTGTTTTACGAAAAATGTTTAAAAGTAGTGCAGGATCATGGATCGTACATATCTGCAGTGAAGAGAATAATCACAGACATCGACGAAAGGCTGGAACAGAAAGTGTTTTGTCCGTTTAAAACACGCTGTGGCTGTCTCTCTGTAAAAGACGTAGAAGATTATGAACAGGAATTCATTAGGATTTCGAGATACGCATTCTTCCTAAAACTGTATTTATTTTTCGGTAATTATATCGATCCACTGATTAGATTATTCATTGTAATTTCGGGTATAACTATGAACATTGTGTTATTACTGATATTTGCATGGCATAAAGATGTTAGAAGAGAGTCTAACATAATGGTGTTCAACATCGCGGTGAACGACGTGTTAATCCTGCTGGTGTACCTGCCGATGCAGTACATCCACCACTACTACCCAAACATACTGCCTCACGAGTACTACTCAAACAACAGTCTGTTTATAGCGATTCAAACGACGATCATTTCAGTGAGCGCATTCTCAGTGCTGGTGATGAGATTCCAGCTTTACTTCGACGTGTGCAGATCCCTGAAAACGTCGCAACCAAGGTTCAGCATCTCCTCGTGGTGGCGGTGTGCCTTGTATCTGCTCTCTGTGTGGTCCTGCGCCTTAGGCGTTGCCGTGTTCGCGTTTGCAAACAACAACGAAACGAACATCGGCCACCCGTTCGCGGCGGTGCTGTACGCAGTGTTGTATATTTTTGTGCTTTCAATCTCAATGTCTGTTCTAAACAACCTGATTTTGGGCCGCTTGAAGCAGAAGGCCGCTGCTCAGGAGCCCAAACATCTCATAAGCTCCAGAGTGATTGTGGAGCTTTCCAAGACGTTCGGGGTAACGCACATACCGCTTTTCATCTGGCTTCTCTTCGACGGGTATTACGGCGTCATCCTCAAACTCCTGCACTTCAGTTCCTACCGTCACTTCGGCATAGTCATCTATTACTTGAACTTCTTATACGCCTGTTTTAACCCTCTCGCGCTCTGCAGGGCCAACAACACTTATAAAACATTATTTGATAAGTACTTATTTAATTGTATGTGAGCAGTAAGACACATTTGAAATATCACGTCTACATCGTCACCTAAGCAACTTCTTCCTCTTTTCTATTTTCATGAGAATTCAATTTTTCATGGTTATTGGGTTGTGCAAAAAGTATTAGCTTTGCAACGGCCTGTTGAGATGTTTCAAAATTGATACGTTTCACACTAGCGTATCGATCGAGATCTGAAATCTGTTTTACAAAATTATGAAATGATAAGTTACAAGTCAGATTCCTTGTGTCCAATGGATTTGGGAAAAACAGTTCCACTGAAGTTTTTTTTTCACTTACGTTGTAAGCCTACTCGACAAAATATTGGGTTGATACAAAAGTTCGTAGTGCTTTTTCGCTGTCAATAAAGATTTATTTGAGATGAATAAAAGACAGAAATTAATCACTAAAACAGTCTGAGTCGTTGGAATTACCTTCCAACGTATAGTTCTGGATAGCTTCTTTCGTCATGTCAGCAGCACTTCCGGTCATTTTTCTTCCATTGCTGACGCAAGGGATCTGAGTCATTGGTAATAAATGGTTACATTTCTGGGAAGCAGATCGTAGTAATACACGACGCATTCTTTTTCCCACCAGACGCGTAACATCACCTTCTGTGGATGGACACTAACTTTTGTACGGGATGTTGTATGTTGAAACGACAGAATCATTTTTTGCAGTCCTTTCTCCGTACAAGGCACAAATGTTTCGAGCCAGCTCCTCTGCCGTTGTTCCTATTAAACTCAAATAGAAGTGCTAGTTTTTTCACTTGACACCCCCACATTCTTTAGTCACAAGCTACAAGTCAAATTTCATTCAAATTTTGTTCAGTTGCTTACTAATTATTATACTGTATTACACCAAGTAACGAACAATCATACTGATATGTCTTAAGACTCATCCATGTTAAATATACTGAAAATTTATTAATCTTCTTTTGGAAATGTTGAACAAAACAAATAAAGTTTCTAATGTTTGTGCTGAATATATGAAATTCTCTGTTTCTCAAATTGTAACCTAGGATTCCTAACATGTGTATAAAACATTCACACTTCTCACTTCTCACTGAGAGAATATACATTCAGAATCAATGTTTTAGTTAACGGGAACAAAAAAGAGTTTCAAAGAATTCGTCGATACAGCTAAACTATTCACCCAACCAGAACGAAATTCATAGGACATATGCAAGACACACACTGTAAGATCCTTCGGAAATTTGGTCATTATTGGTTTAAAAAGTTACGACAGAAAATTAAGTAATAACCTCTTAAATTTTGGTCACTTCAGTCTTCAATATCCGTTCACTTTTTTGAGTTCGTCAAAAAATTATTATTATTATTATTATTATTATTATTATTATTATTATTATTATTATACTAGTTTATTATTTATTATTTTAATTTACTTTTCTTTCCCTTACAGTTTTATTTCAGATAAGATTTGCTTTTTGATATTCTGGCAGATATCTTGCTAATATTTTTATTGCTTTCCCGGTACTTGCCAAACCTTGCGTCAATTGATTGAGGGAAAACCTCGGAAAATTCAACCACGTAACTTGTTCCAACCAGGATTTGAATCCGGCCCTTCTCATTCCACGGTCAGACGTGCTAACCGTTACTCCACAGCTGTGGACAAAAACAGCATGGTAGATGTGTGAGAGTAACATTATTTCAAAACTCATTGTTACTGTCAAGTAAAACAAGTGCTCGTCTTCCACTAGCATTGAAAGACATCAGGCGAGCATTAATTGCTTCCCTTGTGCATTCGATCTCCGCACTGTACCGAATTGCAAGAGAAGCGAGATCTTCTCTTAATGGTAGGTCGATCTCTTGTTTCCTGTCACCTGGAAAACAGCTTAATGGGTTAAAATAAACCACGAACTTAGACAACATTGATAAAGTGGGTTCCTGTGTTTCATGGAGAGTACATTGCAGTCTTTAAAATATAACGCTGACTCATTCCCGCGCAAACGAGCTTCGTTTTCCGCAGAGATACACTCTTCCGAATACGGGATTCTAATAGACAGGAAACTGCGAAGAGCGGACGTGCACCATAGCTGAAGAACATCTAAAATTCTTACGGAGTGTTGATTGGAAATGCTTTGGAGAAAAGTAATTAAAGTTTATAAATGGAGACAAGAATGTAACATTAGTATAAAATAAGGAAGTAATTTACGACAATGTCGGCTACACGGACTTCGCTCGGGTTAAGATCCCAGTGGTATCATGTGAGTGCTGTAATGGCTTCTTGTTACTGTAGACATGGGACTTCTGAAGTCACGGAGCTAATTTTTATTAGGTTATTTTACGACGCTTTATCAACATCTTAGGTTATTTAGCGTCTGGATGAGATGAAGGTGGTAATGCCGGTGAAATGAGTCCGGAATCCAGCACCGATAGTTACCCAGCATTTGCTCATCTTGGGTTGAGGAAGAACCCCGGAAAAAATCTTAACCAGGTAACTTGCCCCTACCGGGAATCGAACCCGGACCACCTAGTATCGCTGCCAGACGCGCTAATCGTTACTCCACAGGTGTGGACCGGAGCTAAATTAGTTGGTAATTTCATTTCATTTCTTAGCTAGTTACATGTCCGGTTTGGTTAATCTATTAAGCCTCATTCAAAATCAAAATTAAACATAACGTAAGCGTTAACTTAACGTTACAGTAAAATCAAGAAGTCATACCATCATTCACGATGGGAACATAAACATAACAGCAAACATACTTGGTAACCATGGAAACATAACAACGACGCCATTCCCTCATATTCTGTCGTATACTTCAGCGCTCCACGATTGTGTTCTGTTTGCAAATCACGTAAGCATAAGCATGAAAGTTTGGAGTTTGCAAACTTTCATGTTAACGTCTTACGGTAATGTTTATGTCAATGCATATGTGAATCATTGTGAATGATCCCATTTGGTACTCTGGGCGCAAACTTCTGTGTTTATGTTACGGTTATGTCTAATTTGCATTGTGAATGGGCCTTTAGTCTGTCATTTAGTTACACGTTCTGTTAGTTATTTTGTGCTTCTTCCTAATATTATAACATAAAAGACAATAGGCTTACAAAAGATACAATCATCCTTTCTTCATAATTTTATTTTCTCTCACTAGACTCGTTGAAAGACTCACAAGCAAACATTCTCGTGGGGGCAGATAAAGTTATTTTTTTTTCTTCCACCATGTTAATAATGTCAAAACAAGTTCTTATACAAATTTTGGCTATTGGAGTGCAATTACGGGGGCCGTCCAGTAAGTAAAATTCCCTGGGTCCGTTTACAGAAAGAAAACACAATTTCGTAGAAAGATTTATTAGAAAAGATAGAGCAATTGTTGAGCTATTTTTCAACATATTTTCCACCGGAATTGAGATATTCATCATACCATGGGATCAACATTTGTATCCCTGTGCCGTAGAAGTCTGCCATCAGTGACAGCCGTCTGTACCTCTGTATTGATCCCACGGTATGATAATTGTTTCATTTCCGATGGGGAAACATTTTTTTGTAAAGCCACCAACATATTTCAGTCGGCATACTCGCTAACCTGCTGATTCGGAGCTGCGCTTGAGCTTGTATTAGATCCTCGTTTGGTCTGATTACCTGGTTGGGTTTTTTTTCCGAGGTTTCCCCAACAATAAGGCAAATGCCAAGTAATCTATGGCGAATCTTCGGCCTCATCTCACTTCATCTCGTCAAAAAGTATAATTTTGTAAAATCTTGACTTGTTCCACATCTTAAAGTTTCAATGCTAATGTAAGATCTATGGAATATAATAAATGAAATAAAAGTTCATAGACATAATGCGTGACGCGATCCGCGTACGAAATGGGAGCATAGTCCAGAATGATCTTTGAAATATTACGAATACCTCTTCTGATATTTTGGAATCCCCATTTACACAAAAAACCGCCAAGCAATCCATTACTAATAGCAAACAAAAATCAGTTTTCCTAATAGAATATTTGTAACATATGTTAGTAACTTGGATTTTATATTTTTCTGTTTAATCATGCACGTAAATCTTCACGAAAGGGTAATGGACATATTTTTATATCACCAATTTTACTCACTACTAATACGGTTTGTCTAGCTGGTGTTTAAAAAGCGCTTTCCGCTATTAGATATTTTTGCAACAACTTCCAATTGCGTTGCTTTTAAACCAAAATAATGCACTTTGAATCTTGCGTACACTGCTTTTAACACTTGAATATAAGTAATTGATTAACTAGCGGACTTACTCGTGTTAATTATGTAAGTCTGTGCGGCTTACAGCTGTTTCGGTGCTTCATCACACCATCCTCAGAGCCTACTAAATCTCGGCGTTATCTCGAACTTCTCTGCCTGTGGTGTGGGTGCGTTTGATTGTTGAAAAGTGGAGTCAAATAGTGTGTGTGTACTGAAATTGATCTGTGCGTTGAGAATTTGAACAGGATGTGTTTTAGTGTGTTTGTATATTTCATATTGTTCTAATGTGTTGAGTTTTTGGTTCTTGGGTTGTATATGTAGGATTTCCATGTCCGCATTTATGTTATTGTATGTATGGTTAGCATTGGTTATGTGATCGGCGTATGTAGATGTATTGTGTCCTCTTGTTATTGCTTTAATAGCATACAGAACAGAAAACACACTACAAAGACATCTCAACACACAAAAACCACAAACAAATAAATACGACCACACAGGTGTATACAAACTCACATGTAATAGTTGCGACAAGTTCTACATTGGACAGACAGGCAGATAATTCCAAACACGCTACAAAGAACACATTAAAACAATAACCAGAGGACACAATATTATCTACATACGCCGATCACATAACCAATGCTAAACACACATACAATAACATAAATGCGGACATGAAAATCCTACACATACAACCCAAGAACCAAAAACTCAACACACTAGAACAATATGAAATATACAAACACACTAAAACACACCCTGATCAAATTCTCAACACACAGATCAATTTCAGTACACACACACTATTTGACTCCACTTTTCAACACTTTTCAACAATCAAACGCACCCACACAACAGGCAGAGAAGTTCGAGATGACGCCGACATCTAGTAGGCTCTGAGAATGGTGTGATGAAGCACCGAAACAGCTGTAAGCCGCACAGACTTACATAGTTAACAGGAGTAAGTCCACTAGTTAATCAATTACCAATATAATGATTGTAACTTTCGAATATATCAAATAAAAAAATACAGCTTGTTACGAAACCCCAATATCACTTATGGGTGAATCCAGAAATTCGTATACAGTGTTAGTTGGGAGACCTGAAGGAAAAAGATGGGAGGATAATATTAAAATGGATTTGAGGGACGTGGAATATGGTGGTAGGGACTGGATTAAACATGTACAGGATAGGGACCGATGGCGAGCTTATGTGAAGGCAGCAATGAACCTCCGTGTTCTTTAAAAGCTATTTGTAAGTATATAAAAGATATAGGCCTAGCTATCATTCGGTAATATAGTGAGAATCATCCAAATTATTACAAAATCTAGTTGCAGCAACCAATCTCGAAACTGCGTGCCTTTCAAATGCTAAGCCAGAAATCTTACTTGCTAGGAAATAATACTTTATTCACTTTTTATTCAAGTCATTAATTATCCCTCACATTTAGTTTTTTATTAATCTAACTCACACGATTGAGACAGTTTCCGTGAACAAAGATTGCAAATCTGTCACTTTTTGTTCTCAGCTAATTCTCTACAAAATTATTCAAATTGAAAAATGTATTATCAAACATTTAATTCTTGAATAATTTTGAGGGAAAAATTGTTCCGGGGCCGGGTATCGAACCCGAGATCTTCGGTTAAACGTACCAACGCTCTACCAGCTGAGCTACCCGGGAACTCCACCCGACACCGATCCAACTTTTTCCTCTATATCCACAGACGTCAAAGTGGGCTGACAATCGTCAAGCAACCAACACTGAGTGCACACTAACTCTGTGCGACTTAAATTGTGGTTTTCTGTTAACGAACAATGACGTGTATTATGCAAATCAAGATTTCGGGTAAAGTTGATTTGAATAATTTTGAGGGAAAAATTGTTCCAGGGCCGGGTATCGAACCCGGGACCTTTGGTTAAACGTACCAACGTGTCGGGTGGAGTTCCCGAGTTGCTCAGTTGGTAGAAGTGTCGGGTGGAGTTCCCGGTTAGCTCAGTTGGTTGAGCGTTGGTACGTTTAACCAAGTCCCGGGTTCGATACCGGCCCCGGAACAATTTTTCCCTCAATATTATTCAAATCAACTTTACAGGGAGTTATACCTGAAAGCTTGACTTGCATTTAATTTCTTTTCACACGGTTATCCTTTCAGTATCATCAGTTCCCATGGGAGGTTATCGAACTCCCACAATTGGGTCATGGACTTAGCATCATCTGTCGGAATACGTCGCATTAAGTTTATCCGATGTATCCTTAGGTCATCATTCTGTGAAATGCTGTAAACAAGATAGATTCCATAACTACAGTACTGCTGTGGCACTTGTCATAGGAACATCCAGGAACGCTGCAACACGAAAGGATAATGTCTAATCTATTTCTTTTACTGGTAAGTTGCAAAACATTTAATTTCTTTTGTTTTATCTTCTATATCAATCTATAAGGACATGAGAGAACAAAGAAGTAAAACAGTCTGCTAAAATAGTGATTCTCAACGTTTGAGATACCACGGCCCGGTAAATACTTTTTCTATAAGACGAGGTCTCAGTTAATTTAGTCGTAAATAGTCTAACTTTCTAATTTTTTTTAAATTCATCCATTTAACTGACGTAAGTATTAATAATGAAATATGGCGTAATCTTCAGACTTGAATAACATTAGTACACTATGAAAACGGTACGACATACTGACAAATAATTTAATTAATTATCAATCACTGTATTGCACTGGATTGATTAACTTTTGTAGCATGTTTTAGTTTCCTGAAGCCTTACTTACTTACTTACAGGCTTTTAACGAACCCGGAGGTTCGCCGCCCTCACATAATCACGCCATTGGTCCCTATTCTAAGCAAGATCAATCCAGTCTCTATCATCATATCCCACTTCCATCAAATCCATTTTAATGCTATCTTCCCATCTACGTCTCGGCCTCCCCAAAGGTCTTTTTCCCTCCGGCCTCCCAACTAACACTCTATATGCATTTCTGGATTCGCCCATACATGCTACATGCCCTGCCCATCTCAAACGTCTGGATTTAATGTTCCTAATTATGTCATGTGAAGAATATAATGCGTGCAGTTCTGTGTTGTGTAAGGCCGGGTGCACACAGAATCAGACGCGACGCGACACGGCGCGGCGCGACGCTACGTTTTGCTTTACAACGCCTCGCGACAGCTTTGAACTGTCTGCTCGCGACAACTGATTTGCTAGCTGTGTGATTGGAAAACTGGCCTAGGCTAGAAAATGGCGTCAATAATAGAGGACTGTCTATATGAAAAATTCTATTGTATTTGCTTATTATTTCCTAAGGACGCAAGCTCCTAAAATTCTATACGATTGAAAGAGTCTTAAAATTAAAATGTACTGCACAAACGTCATTTTTATGCTTATGACTACTTCACGACTCACAATAAAGAAAAATAAAATATTAAATCAATAATGAGTGATGGTATAGAGCAGAGAATTAGGCTTACTACAAATTACACTGGTCAACAGTCATTTTGCGCCAGACATAAAACTATCAAATTCTTACTAATTTCGACCTCCTGAACTAATAAATAAGAAGCAAAATGTTCCATCACTTCGGGTTTTTGAGATGCACAATATAATTAATTTTCTTTGCATTTTATTTTTAAAAATTACCGTATTTCGTGTGTAACTATTTTGTTTTACAAATGTGAAGACCCATTATGTGAAAACAATATTAGTAAGTAGGGCACCATGTTATAAGCACTTGTAGAGAGGGAAATTATTTTATTGCCCTTCTACGAGTCTATTTCGAGGGAGTGAAACAGGTTCGCGGTATGAATTCACTTGAGTGTACCTGATTTTACTTGAGATGTGTATTTCTTTCACTGTGAGCTTTAATTACATTACTGTAGTTTATATTTTGCAATATATCACCATGTCAAAATCACTTCTAGAGCGTAAATTGTTTTATTGCCCTTTTCGGTTCCATTTGGAGGTGGAGAAAGAGGTTCGCCGTATGAAATCGCTTCAGTTTAGCAGGAGATTTATGTGGTGTTAGTATTCTGTGTAAGACGTGTATTTCTTTAAAGTGTGTGTTTAATGATAATATTCGAAGTACGAATGGTTTAAATGTGCGGATTTGAAGGTTGTAGCATTGCTCTTTGGACGGCAATTAGGCTACACAAAATTTTTCTGCTGTCTGTAGGAATTGGACAGTCGCGCTCGAGGTATTTTATTTTTATTTTATTGGGTTATTTTACGACGCTTTTCAACATCTAGGTTATTTAGCGTCTGAATGAAATGAAGGTGATAATGCCGGTGAAATGAGTCCGGGGTCCAGCATCAAAAGTTACCCAGCATTTGCTCGTATTGGGTTGAGGGAAAACCCCGGAAAAAACCTCAACCAGGTAACTTGCGCCGATCGGGATTCGAACCCGGGCCACCTAGTTTCGCGGCCAGACGCGCTGACCGTTACTCCACAGGTGTGGACTCGCGCTCGAGATATGCATTATAAAATAAAACGACAATCACTAGAGCCAAGGAAGAAAAATATTATACATCAACCCCTTGTACCTCAAGGCGAAGTAATTTTACCCCTTTCACACAATAAGTTAGGGTTAATGAAGAATTTTGTTAAAGGGATAAATTATAAAACTGAAGCATTTTAAAATATCCAGGAAAAATTTCCTACTATTAATAATCCGTGGCGCTACACCCCGTGAAGAGCCCAGACCGAACAGCCGGCTGCTGGCCTCACGTCCACATGCCAAAACAGAGGTGGACGATCATCCAACTAGAATGGAGGTATCGTGTGGTTAGCACGATGATCCCCCCAGTCGTTATATCTGGCTTTCGCAACCTATAGTAGCTCCCCAAGTGCATCACATTGCTAGGTGGGCACCGGTCCCATACACTGGCCCAAATTTCATGAGAAAATTTCTTCCCCCATGAGGACTCGGACCAGCGCGCATTCCTTAACATTTCCTGCTATTAGTGATTCAAAAATAAAAGAGGGAGTTCTCAATGGACCACAAATTAGAGAAATAATGAAGAACAATCACTTCGAATCTTTGCTGGAAGGAAAAGACACAGCCGTCTGGATAACATTCAAGAAGGTTGAATTAATTTTCTGGATAACTGTAGAAGTGAGAACTATGAAGAACTAGTGAACAATGTACTGTTGGCGTATTAAACTAGAGCTTGTAAAATTTCCCTGAAAATTCACTTCCTTCACTCACATCTTGACTTTTTTTCCCGAGAATTGTGCGATTTCAGTTATGAGCATGATGAGCGCTTCCATCAAGAAATTTCAACTATGGAAAAAAAGATACCAAGGACAGTGGAGTACCAATATGCTAGCAGACTATTGTTGGACTTTAGCGCGTGATGTACCTGATGCCCAGTGTAAAAGAAAATGCAGAAAAACAAAGTTGTAATCTTCTGAACAGTGAATATTTAGCCTTATTGTCATTATATAAAACAATATTTTGAATAGATATAAATTCTAAAATTTCTCAAAAACCGTAACCAACAACTGTTTTTATTGTCATATTCGTATTCAGGAGGCTCAAATTATATAGAAAACATATATCACATGCCTAGCGCAAAAAAAAATATTAACATTTGTTACGCAGTGTTATTATTATAAATTATTATTCACCTCGTGCTTTCATCTCATACAGTATTTTCAGAAACCACATTATTCTCGTGATATTGTTTCAAAGATTGTACAGAATGTATCTTTCCTGTACTAAATCAACTAATTTATCCGCATCGAGCTCCATTATGAATAATGTGCACTACACAACAACAGTATTTTTTTGTAGATAATGAAAGCGTGCAATCATAGCCACTACTAACGCATGCGCAGTACACTGCAGCTATCAGACAGTCTCCTCGCGACGAACTTCTAGCAGTCATTCGATGTTGTCTCTTCGTGTCTCCTCGTGTCTGCTCGCGACCGTCGCGCCGCGTCTGATTCTGTGTGCACCACATCATAAGAAATCAATGGGAGACAAGTACCACGAGACAAAATGTCGCGCCGCGTCTGATTCTGTGTGCACCCGGCCTAACTTTCTCCATTCTCCTGTAACTTCATCCATCCTAGCCCCTAATATTTTCCTAAGCACCTTATTCTCAAACACCCTTAACCTATGTTTCTCTCTCAAAGTGAGAGTCCAAGTTTCACAACCATAAAGAACAGCCGGTAATAAAACTGTTTTATAAATTCTAACTTTCAGATTTTTTGACAGCAGACTGGATGACAAAAGCTTCTCAACCGAATAATAACGGGCATTTCCCATATATATTCTGTGTTTAATTTCCTCCCGAGTATATTTGTTACTGTTGCTCCCAGGTATTTGAATTTTTCCACCTCTTCAAAGGAGAAATTTCCTGTTTTTATTTAATTAATTTATGATAATTTTCATTGACATATTATCCCTTTCTGACCACCTAAATCTTATAAAATTTATATCACTGATCATTGTATTATTAAATTTATTTTACTTATGTTAGTTTTAAAAATAAATGGTAGGCAGAAGAATGATTATGCACTGTAACTCATCACAGAAGTGAGCTGAGCTGGGTTAGCAGCAGAAGGATGCCAAAAGTCGGTGAAACACTTATCACTAGGGCCAGAAAGTTCATGCATCTGCATGTATTTTTCCATTGGCTGCAATTAATTTCTGATTAATTATCTTCACAAATCATAACATTTAAGCTTATCAAACCAAATTTTATGTTGTATGTATTTGCATATTTTGGCCTTTTTTTTATAAATGCATAATGTTTCATGATATTTATATTATTGTGGCATATCTACGCGTTTAAGTTCATTAAAGCTGGTTTTAGGTTGCATAAAAATGCATATTATGAATTTTTAAATCAAATAACCATATTGTATTATTGAAAACTGGTACTGAGTGAAATTATTATAATTATTTTTAAGAGAAAAAAGTGTTGAAATTTTCGCGGCACACCTAGCGAATCTCACGACACACAGTTGAGAAACACTCATGTAGAGCATGAGAATGTTTATCGCGTTATCGCTCGGTTGGGGGAGGTTCGGACAGCGAATCACATGCTTCAAATTCTCAACAACAAATATAAGTTCAATCTCATCTAGTTTGACCTATAATATTATTACATTAATTTATTATTATTATTATTATTATTATTATTATTATTATTATTCATTAGGAAAGTCCAGGATAACAGACAGGGTTTGGAATTGAACGGGTTACATCAGCTGCTTGACGTGAATATGTTAGGAGAAAATCCACAAACGATTAGGGAAAACACGGGAATTTTACTGGAAGCAAGTAAAGCGATAGGTTGGAAAGTAAATCCCGAAAAGACAAAGTATATGATTCTGTCTCGTGACCAGAATATTGTACGAAATGGAAATACAAAATTGGAAATTTACCTTTCGAAGAGGTGGAGAAGTTCAAATATCTTGGAGCAACAGTAACAAATATAAATGATACTCAGGAGGAAATTAAACACAGAATAAATATGGAAAATGCCTGTTATTATTCGGTTGAGAAGCTTTTATCATTCAGTCTGCTGTCAAAAACTCTGAAAGTTAGAATTTATAAAACAGTTACATTACCGGTCGTTCTGTATGGTTGTGAAACTTAGACTCTCACTTTGAGAGAGGAACACAGGTTAAGGGTGTTTGAGAATAAGGTGCTTAGGAAAATATTTGGGGCTAAGAGGGATGAAGTTACAGGAGAATGGAGAAAGTTACACAACACAGAACTGCACGCATTGTATTCTTCGCCTGACATAATTAGGAACATTAAATCCAGACGCTTGAGATGGGCAGGGCATGTAGCACGTATGGGCGAATCCAGAAATTCATATAGAGTGTTAGTTGGGAGGCCGGAGGGAAAAAGACCTTTAGGGAGGCCGAGACGTAGATGGGAAGATAATATTAAAATGGGTTTGAGGGAGGTGGGATATGATGATAGAGACTGGATTAATCTTGCTCAGGATAGGGACCAATGGCGGGCTTATGTGAGGGCGGCAATGAACCTCCGGGTTCCTTAAAAGCCAGTAAGTAAGTAAGTAAGTATTATTATTATTATTATTATTATTATTATTATTATTATTATTATTATTACTTATTTATTAGTGATATATCAGGAAATATGAGATTGTATTAGTGCATATTTATTGACATATTTTAAGGTGTTTAAATCATACTTGCATGCATATTTAGTAAGAGTTTAGGGCATGAACTTCCTGGTTCTACTTATCACACAAAAAAACGCCAAATGTCTTTATATGCAGTGTATGTAATTTTGTAAAAATGTACGAATCTCTCAATTTTAAACACTAGTTCCAACGCTAATTAATGTTATGAATTTACAAAGACAGCACATTAACACAACATTAAGTATAAGTTATTGAAAAAGTTAATCTTAGTGCTTAGTTTATTTTATTTGGTATGCGTGTGCGTGTGCGTGTCTAATGCCTACGCACTTCACTTGCGTGATTCGGGTTCCGCATACTGCGGATAGATGGCAGGACTGTGACACATTTTCAAGTTACACACCACTTCGGCGGGCCACGTTAATAATGATGTGTGTCTATGAAGAGTTATGTTGTGTACTAGGGTGAGTATATATGTAAGTGTTCATGTAAGTGTAGTGTATGGCATGGGTAAGGATGATGATGAAGGTGAGGAAGGGAGAAGGGGAAACCCGGTGCCGGCACGTACCCTACTTCTGTCGAATAGCACCAATTTCTGACCCCGCCGGGAATCGAACCTGGGCCGGCTATTCATTTTATTTTCTGTTATACCTGATAATTTAAGATTTGAGCGAGGCTAGTGAGATATTTGTTGCTGTTTTCTGTCCGTCAGCTTGTTACTTCTGGGATGAATTTAAGTAATGGCCAATCGGAGACGATCAGAAAGTTGCAGGCGATTTCTTGTTTCGTTTTAAGCACAGACATTCAATTTCACAAACATATGTGGTGATAAAATAAAGAAGAAATCTGATTATTGTGTATAAATTTGGATATTAATTTTTCATTCTTATCCAGACAACTTGGTGGCATTGGAAATGAATAATACTGTATATATTTATCACTTCGTTTATTCTATTTTATTTCATAAAAGTAACATATCTTCCTTCCTGATATTCGTTAATAAAATCCCTAAATATTTGGTTATTTAACTTGTATTATTTTTTCATGTACAATTTTCACAATTCTTATGTTATATACTTGTAAGTTCGTAGCCTATGTCATCCTTCTTGATATCGTCATGTTACGTAAACCTACAAACTCAGTTATCATATTAGTCGAACGTTACAAATCGTCTGTTGATTCTTTAACTAACATTTAATAATTAGTCTACAGTATTTTAATTAGTTTTTTTTATTTTCTTCAATTAGCATACGGTTATGGTTGTTGATATGCAAAAGCTAAAACACACACACACACACACACACACACACACACACACACACTAGGCCTATATTAAAAAAATAAAAGGTGAAAGATAGCTAAGAATTTCTTTAGGGCAATAGCTTCCTCCTACAGAAGGGTGGCCCAAATTATCTCCTATGTTAATATATTGTATATGCAAAGGAAACAGTCGACATCCCTGATTTATACCTGGATGTAGTATATAATAATTTATTTCAAAATCTTAGTTAAGTTCAGTTTATTTCTAAAAATATTTTTGTGGACATTTAATATCTTCTCTCACGGTGTAGAAAATATTGTTAAATACTTGCAGAGATTTGGTTTTAACCCGTTATGTCCGTACTTTAATAAATCAATATTTTAACGTTCAGTCCCTGTGATTTAGGGTAAAGTTGCCTATATCGCACCACCTTAGCATTTATAATTTTTATTGAACAATATAGTTTTTATTTTCTTCAATCCTTTACAGAGATACATTCCCAGAACATTTACCTTTCATGTAAAAAAGAATCCTTGAATTTGATTTAATACTTTTTAGTTAAAATGACATTTTCGAAACACATGTCAGTGGTGTCATTTAGGCAACTAGTTTCCTAAATAGCACCCGCGGTTTCTAAAATCGCACCTCTATATCTGCAGGAAACAGGATGAAGGAAAGATTTTTTAATATTGAACATATTGAAGAGTATTTGAATGAATAATGTAATTAATGCAAATTACAAGTTTATTGAAATTAATGAAAGAGAGTAACGCATCTTCAAATGAAATTGAAAAATTTGAGCGTAAATTACGTAACATTTAAACTTTCTCAATGCGTTTTTTATTGTTATACATTTGCCATGTGCTTCACCAGGCAGTTCAGACTGTAAACTGCGTCACCTTTTCTCCGCGATTATCTCGAAGCCACCTAAGAACTGCTTCATGATATAGCTGTCTGAAATGATTTGAAGATAGAAACATCTAAAGGCTGAGCCTATGAGTATTATGACGAGGAAGCTGAAACAGGAGCACACCATTTTCCCGAGATAATCTAGCTTCTAAATTTTTGGAATGAGTCGTATAGGTGGACATACAGAAGCAGCACTTTTTTCTATGGCAGGTTTGAATGGCAAATGTTTGACTATTCGACAAATTGTTCACTGTTGTGTAACCTGACTCAGAGCAAACAAATAACGATCCTGGAGGAGCACCAGCTGATAATGAAGGATGCAATGTTTGACGTTTAAAAATTATCACAGGTGGCACAAAATACCTGGTGCGCTTGTACAACACACACTTGTTGTATTATCGCCCTTTTCACCACTTGATATTGCACCCACCTATTGCATTCCTCGTTCAGTTAAAATGTTTGGGGTCTTCTCTTGTACGGCTAGAATTGCTACAGTTGCTCATATCGCACCGGTGCGAATTAGGCACCTACAAAGTGGTGCGAATTGAGAAACTACGCCATAAGTTATTATTTCCTTCATTCTAATCTATAATCACCACATGTTCGAAAATCCTACTAAGTTAAATGTTCTTTAACATCTCTTTAAACGAATAACATCTTAAGATTATGGATTTCTTTGCATACAAATCCGTTATTTAGTTACAAAATGTTAGCTAAATGTACATCCACCTGGGCGATTATATTAGATACACTATCACCATGCTGCAGGCACAAAGATGTGGCAGAAATCAAGTGACATGGTGGAAGTTCATATGGTAGATTGTAACAATACCACTAGATGCCACACTACTATAGTAATTTGTTTTAAACTAGCAGTGGTGCCATTTAGGAAGCGGTGCGATTTATGGTACTCTATCTTACATAATTTTACTTTCTTCGGTTCGCTTTCCGAACTTCTCTTTGTAGCTTTCCTTTGCTATTTACGTATATAATCACCTTCTAAAGTAAAGGTTGGTAATACTGTGATACGAGTAATTTTGTGATACTTCTTTTTGAGAATTTATTACAATTTTACTGAGCGAGAGGGAGATCGGTTTTTTGCGTCAACATTTTAAGGCAGTGGTCGTCAGCACTCGCTGAAATGGGTAGAGTGCATGGAGGGTAAGGAAATATACTCCGTTATGCACAAGGGATAAAGAGACAGCATATCCGCTAGCAGCCACGATTGCGCGCTAATCCACAATGCACTTCTCTTATAAAATACCGTAAAAGTTTAAAAAGGCCGTTGCATAAGGAAAAGTTCCGGCAATTGATTAACAAAGCGAAGTGCTAATGAGAAGAACTAAGATGCACCGTCTTCTGTACCTGTTCGTTCTTACTTTCTGTTTCCTCATGCACATGACCTTGTAACTCCTATTCTGTGAGTCGATAGTGTGTTGATAGAGAGGGGGAATCCCCACGTGGAGATCAATCAAGATTTGAAGGTAATTAAATGAAAAACCAGAATAAATCAAATATTAATTTTGATTATACAAAGAAAACAAAAGACAGATCGAAAACCTAAATCAACACATAAACAAAATACACCCAAAGCTACACTACACATTAGAAATTGAAAACAACAAATCCATAAATTTTCTAGACATCACAATAACAAAAGTAGACAACAAACACACATTCAAAGTATACAGAAAACCCACAACAACAACAACAACAACAACAACACACATTCACAACACATCCAACCACCCCACACAACACAAACAAGCTGCATTCCGAACAATGATACATAACTACTCAACATACCAATGAACCAACAGGATTACAACGAAGAGCTAAACACAATCAAATACATAGCACAAGAAAACGGTTACAACCCTAACATATGCAAATCTAGTCTTTCAGGTGAAGCTCCCTGTAAAGCAGATTTGAATAATTTCAAGGGAAAAAATTGTTCCGGGGCCGGGTATCGATCCCGGGACCTCTGGTTGAACGTACCAGCGCTCTACCACTGAGCTACCCGGGAACTCCACCCGACACCGTCTCAACTTTTCCCTTTATATCCACACAACTCGCGTGGGCTGACGAAACGCCAGAGACCCACAACGAGTGCACACAATCTCTGTGTGACTTGGAATTGTGGTTTTCTGTTAACGAACACAGTAACGTATATATTATGCAAATCTAGTCTTTCAGGTGATACCCGGCCCCGGAACAATTTTTCCCTTGAAATTATTCAAATCTGCTTTACAGGGAGCTTCACCTGAAAGACTAGATTTGCATAATATATACGTTACTGTGTTCGTTAACAGAAAACCACAATTCCAAGTCACACAGAGATTGTGTGCACTCGTTGTGGGTCTCTGGCGTTTCGTCAGCCCACGCGAGTTGTGTGGATATAAAGGGAAAAGTTGAGACGGTGTCGGGTGGAGTTCCCGGGTAGCTCAGTGGTAGAGCGCTGGTACGTTCAACCAGAGGTCCCGGGATCGATACCCGGCCCCGGAACAATTTTTCCCTTGAAATTATTCAAATCTGCTTTACAGGGAGCTTCACCTGAAAGACTAGATTTGCATAATATATACGTTACTGTGTTCGTTAACAGAAAACCACAATTCCAAGTCACACAGAGATTGTGTGCACTCGTTGTGGGTCTCTGGCGTTTCGTCAGCCCACGCGAGTTGTGTGGATATAAAGGGAAAAGTTGAGACGGTGTCGGGTGGAGTTCCCGGGTAGCTCAGTGGTAGAGCGCTGGTACGTTCAACCAGAGGTCCCGGGATCGATACCCGGCCCCGGAACAATTTTTCCCTTGAAATTATTCAACCCTAACATAATATACAACATAATACGTAAGACAAAACATAATCACAAAAAAACATAAAAATACAACACAAACACAAGAACACAAAAAAAACATCACACTAACATACGAAAACAAAAACACACACAAAATTGCAACCTCATTCAAGAAATTAAATTACAACATCGCATTCAGAACAAATAACACTCTACAAAAACATCTCAACACACAAACAACACAAACAAACAAATACAACTACACAGGCGTATACAAACTCAAATGTAACACCTGCAACAACTTCTACATAGGACAGACAGGCAGATCGTTTCAAACACGATATAAAGAACACATCACAGCCATAACAAAATTACAAAACACCTCCACATATGCAGAACACATTACAAATGCTAACCACACCCACAGAGACATCAACACAGACATGGAAATACTGCACATCCAACCAAAAAGCCAGAAACTGAACACACTAGAACAATATGAAATATACAGACACACAAAAACACACCCCAACGAAATTCTCAACACACAACTCAACTTCAAAACACACACACTCTTTGACTCTACACTATAACACAGGAACACGCCCTCACAGGAAACAGAACAAGTGGCGCCAAGACCAACTACGACCAGTTCTGAAGATGACCCATAAATAGGTCGAAACATGTAAACGATGTACGTTGAAATTTAACAAAGGAGAATTAATTTTGAGCGTCCATTAGACCAGATTTTTCACTAGACTTACTTTAAAAACATCAGAATTTCGACTTGTCGCTAAATGACATTTTTTGGCACCAAATGACTTCCCAAAAACACCAGATCTGGTGACAAAACCATCAACTTGGCAACACTGTTCAAGGATACAGAGCTGCAATGTGAATATAGAAAATGTAACCACGAACAGCAGACTGCCTTGACACGTGGTCACGAGACCAGTGATAACAAATCTTCCACTTGAACAGTCTTCTTTTTTTCCGCTAGAACTGTTGACCTCAGAAACTTCAACCTTGTACCGTTAACTATCTATTGGGACGATGGCTTCTTGGATTTATAGAAGTGATTTATTCAATATTAATATTGATAACATGTTGTGCTGCATTTTTCAGTATGTTCTTTCTAATTTAACTTATGTATGAGTATTTCTTATGTGAAGTTATAGACGTTTTTATTGAATCTAATTACTGCATATGTTGTTATATCTAGGTATTCTGTTGAGATTAGTATGTTCTCCCTCTCAATATTCCCTTTGTATTTATACAGTTTATATACTGTATATGACTTGTTTGAAATACAGAGTTGGGAAAAAATATATACATGGTGAACTGTAAGCAATATAATTAATTGTAGGGGGTTATTTTTCGAGATATTTCAAACAAAATAGTTTAACAGAGTTTTGATTTCTTTTCGAGATAAAAATTGTTTTATATGAAACATTTCATAGCGTGTTCTAAGAGAGCCACTGATTAAGTTCTCAATATGCTCAGTCAATTTCAGAAAACAGTGGGGGTGTGGAAGTGTTTTTATATAAAAAAGCAATGCGTATCTTTCTTCTGGCAATAAATTAGTATTATTATTATTATTATTATTATTATTATTATTATTATTATTATTATTATTATTATTATTATACTATTGAAAGAATTTTAGTTTTGTCCTTTAAATGCACAGAAATTTGATCATGTTTTGTGAGTGAGTGAGTGAGTGAGTGAGTGAGTGAGTGAGTGAGTGAGTGAGTGAGTGAGTGAGTGAGTGAGTGAGTGAGTGAGTGAGTGAGTGAGTGTTTTTTCTATCCTTTTCTCTTTTTTTAGATTAGGACTATTTGAAAATTGTAGAGACTTTCTTTCGATTTCAGGGATATTTATTTATTTATTTATTTATTTATTTATTTATTTATTTATTTATTTATTTATTTATTTATTTATTTATTTATTTATTTATTTATGTATTTATTTATTCATTCATTTATTTATTTATTTATTCTGGTGTAGTTAAGGCCATCAGGCCTTCTCTTCCACAACACCAGGAATACAAATTCAATAATAGAAATAAACAGAAAAAAATACACTATATACAAAGTAAAGCTACACAAGAAATAAAGAGAGAGAGAAAAAAACACTATAAACAAAGTAAAGCCACACAAAAATATTCACAGGTTGCAGTCACACAAACTTTAAATGAGTGATTAAGTATCATAATTAATTGTATCCTAACTAATTAATTAACATAAACAAGAAACTTGCAATTTTAATCTAATTTTTAAGGCCTACGGAGGGATTTTCTTTACTGAGGTACTTATGAAGTCTTCTAGTAGACCGCATAAGTTGTACACTGGGCGCAAAGGATAGCTGGAAAATGTAAACAATCAAGCAAGGTCATATGCTCTTTACCTCTCTGTATGGTTGGCCTGTATGGAGAGGGAACAGGCTACGGCGTGTTTACATTGTTCAAATATCCATTGCGCTGACTGTACACATATTCAGAAACTAATCGGCTTATTTTTTCTGCAGATGAACGTGATATTAGCGGCTTCCAGTATACCTTCAACAGTATTTCCAGCAGATACCAGCAGTGACAAGTTTAACAGTTCTCAGTACCATGATGTCTCTGTAATAGAATTTACAGCAGACGATCTACCTGAGGCTTCCGAACAAGATCATCCCAATAAACCTGACCCACAACCAGAGGACGAAGTTGAAGGACATCAAAGAATATTCGTGGACATCACGCATTTGGCACGCTTGTACGCAAAATTCAAAGAAGATGAAACATCAGCAAACTCAAGCACAGAGGACGATAGTGCACCGAACGAAGATAAACACGTCTCGTGGAGAGTGCTTATGAAGAGGAACAAGCTGGCGTATACTATATGGAACATAACCAACAAAAATGCGGGCTTCAAATCTAGAGATGAAGCAGTTGAGAAATGTCTTTTAGAATTAAAAGACAGAAGAAAAGCTTTAGCTCCCTATCTTGTTAGTACGACAATATCAGACAGTTCACACTTTCTGAGAAATTTCAATAACATCGTATCAAAATACAGCCACTTGCATGACTTAACTACAGTCCAGAAATATTACCGTGAATACATCGAGGTGTTGCAAGACTATGAAGAATACTCTTTCACAATGCATGAAATAATTAGAACCATGGACCAGAGAATGAAATATTTATTAATCTGTGCCCAGAGGAGATACTGCAGTTGTTTTACGTTAAGTGATGTAGAAGTATATGAAAATCAATTTTCAAGATTATCTTCAAGTAAGATCTTTATAAAATTATACCTAATTTTTGGATATTACATAGATCCAATAATTAGATCGCTGTTTTTAGTGGTCGGCATCATATTTAACTTCGAGGTGTTGGCCATCTTTGTGAAAAACGTGGAAGTAAGAACCGAATATAACATTATGATTTTAAACATTGTAGTTACTAATATTCTTATGCTTATCATTTACATGCCAATTCACTATATACACATCTACTTCTCGCCACTGTTGCCACATTCGGAGTTCACAAATAACGGAGTCTTTATCCTAGTTCAGGCCACACTCATTTCGTCTAGCGTGTTATCACTCTTCATCCTGAAGGTCCAACAGCATACCGAAGTCTCCACTCCGGCCACTTCCCCACCCTTGCCCGCGTTCTGGAGAGGCGCGCTCCTCTTCGTATGCCTGTGGGTGACCGCTATAGGAGTGGCAGTCTTCATTTTCGTCTTCAAGGACTACCCATCCATGGGATACATCCTTGCGCCAGTCGCCTATATCACGCTTTATATTACTTTGCTGTCCATTTCGCTCACAAAACTGAAATTGTCTCTCCACAAAACCCCCTCTCGTCTAGTCAATAGCGACGTAATTCTGGCCTTTTCGAAATTATTTTGGGCCACGCACGTCCCATTGTTTGTGTGGCTGCTTTTGGAAGGCCTGTGTGGCTTTGCTTTGAAACTCGCCTACATAAATTATTCCTATATTGATGTTTTCGTCTACTATCTTCATTTCTCATATGCATGTTTCAGCCCGTTTGTTTTGTGCAAATCGAGCGGAAATTATAAGACGTTGTTGTACAAGTATGTAAGTATGTTTTTATATAAACAAAAGAAAGAACAGGATATAATGCTGAGAGTGACACAGCAACCGGAATCGCAAACGAATCCACGTTCCTAAATTTTTTGAAAAGTCCAAACAACATAATTACGAACTTTATTACATAAACCCACATATACATTTCATATTTTAACATCTAACTGTATTTATGCTCGACCATGCCGAAATGTAGTAATTATACACCTCGTAGCAGTCCTTTAATGCATGTCATTAAAGTACACCTATTCATTAAAGTTCAGGTTTTCGATTATTCTCAGATATGCAATCGAAAGACAACGAGGAAAACGTCACGGAGGCTGGAAATCCAATATTTTCGCAGAAGGTTATGTTCTGTTACTATAATAATTAGCGTTAATTGTAAATAATATTCAAATAAATTCAATTTGTCATCTCGTTTTTCAATTCTAAATCAATTTCCAGGTTATATCAAAATTAGTTCATGTTATTCTGTAGATTATAACAAGGTCAATGACATTATTGTTCCTCGGAAAAAATCAATACTTTCGCGTCTGCGCACATCTCACAATTTACGAGCGATGCACAAGGTCACTTCCACTCTTCAGTTAGATACGAATAAAGTTAATATTTCTGAATAATTTCAAGTTAGAAATATGGTCGAGCATAAAAAATCGTATGAAACTTGCCTGTAATGGTAATTAAGACGCTCGCATGAAAATTATGAAACTCGCTTGCGCTCGTTTCATAAACAAACATACTCGCGTCTTAATTAGTATCATTATAGGTTCGTTGCGTAATGTACTATTATCTACAAAATTAATAAAATATTTCCAGGAAATTCGCAACTCATTCATTTCACCAATTTTTATGTAACTGTTTATATTGTCATTTAGGCAGAGAAATTAGCCTATATTGCCTCAACAAATAAAGAACTGTTTTAAAATAGCGTTCACTAAAAATGCCTCAGGAAACGTCGAAAATAGAACCTCCGAAGTTTTCTTATACCATAGTGTTTATGGTAATAAACGCGTGTCGAAACAAGTTCATATTCGTGATTTTTTTATTTACTTTTAACGAGCAAACGTAAACACAGAAACTTAATAATGTGTTATTCATTGAAACCATTCACAAATATACGGATGAACATAGAAATAAATATGAAATTAAACGTCAACATAAAAGCTTGTAAACTTCAGACTTTAAAGTTTACTTTTACGTGTAACATGAAGAGCCAGTCAGACATCACTATACCTACAATGTGCCATCATTTGATAAAACTTTAATCATGCTATTCTAAAAACAGTTGTTAGTCTTTACGATAAAGACACGGATTACTAAAAAGAAACTTACGGTTTGCCAGGCAAAGGGAAAGTAACTGTCTTACCACTTTATGAAAATTTTTAAAGGCCTACTTCAGCATAAAATTGTAATAGACTACATTTCTCACCTTACTATTATTGTAGATAGTGCGTAGAAACATACTGCACATAACACCCACAAAAATGAGTTCAACTGAAAAAAATATACGAGGCGCGTTCAGAAAATAAGTTTCCCTGGGGACGTTTGGAAAAATAAAAAACAATTTCATGGGGATATTTGAAGCGTTGGGCCGAACGACGGTCTATATTACAATTTTTCAGAATTTAGTTTTTAATGGAATAATGCTCTGTATAGTTTCACACAGCTGTCACAAAAATTGTTTCTCAGTAAATGTATCAGTTACAACCATCAATTTCTCGATTGAAACAACGGTCTATGTCACTAGTCACTTCTAGCGTATCCACTTGTTTACATCGTATCGGGAGTTATTACACGGGAGTTTGTTCTCTTTACGAATAGTGGGTACTTGAAATTTGTGTATCAGGTTTCGATTAATGTATTAAGTAAAATGGACGACTGCAAGGCAGTGACGATTTCTACGGTAGATACTGACCGGCTAAATAAATCTAAAAAAAAAAAAGAATTCTGATAAATACTAGTAAGTGGAAATATGTGTCACGAGGGGATAGCGTTCTTGAGTATACAACAAGGAAGACTAAGTAGCAAGTTAGTGCGAAAGATCTTCCAAGTAATGTAAGTTCCTGTCTGTTATTTTTTAAGTATTTTATTAGTTGTATTTTAATTTACACTTTACCTAGTGTTAGTTGGTCTATGTTGTGTTCTGTCACTTTAGTTTATCTTGGAATTTTATCACGGTATTTCGTTTCAGGAACAGATTTGTGGAAATTCTTGTAACGAGATGTGCTCACAGCTTGCTCTTGATGTCAGAAAGGAGCTGTTTAAAATGTATTACTCTCTTAGTCAGCATTTAAAAACTGTGATTGTTATTGTCTTCATTGTTAATAAAATTTAAACTTAACAGATAAGCCTTTTCTTGGGATGGATACTGACTATTCGAGACAGGGGTTCAAATTCCATCCCCCAACAATTTCTCAACTGTAATATTTAATTTTCTTTATTCATTTGTTTTTGTTACAACTTTCACTAATCTAATGGTGTCTCTACATTTCAATACTGCAGTTATGTTCTAATAATAATGTTATTATTTGATCAATATTGTATGTTTATTCATAATATGACATTGACTGTTACTTTAATAAATTACATAGTGCTAATTCATATTAATATATAGCACTTAAAAATAAATGTCATAAACATTTTGTTCAGGATTTAACCTTTTTATTGCTTTTGTATATTTCATATTATTCTGATTGTATAAAACTGTTTATTGTCTCTATTCCCCAGTAGCATTTCTCTGGAGTTAAAAATGTTACAAACTTCTATGATGTGTAATATGACTTTCAATAACATACAATCATATACTTCGCTTAGTGTACAAAACATATTGATGGAATAACGGTCTATGTTGCCCGTCCGATAGTAAATTTATGAGCGGAATTACGATGTAACATTTATGATCCTCCTGCACAGTAGATTGTAAAGGCCCGCTCCCACTTAGCGGAATCGAATCGAACAGAATTTCTCTTCACAATGTATTTAAATGGAAGATAGCAGAAAGCGGCGCGTCGAATCGAATCGAACAGAACAGAATTCATGAGCTAGAATATTTATTCCACTGCCGGAACAAAATTTCTTGTTTCGGATATGATCGTAAGTTCTCGTGAAGTCTTCGTGAAGAAACAAATGAGCCACTTCCATTCTTGGAGGCTTAATTTGTTTACTATTGAAAGTTATTGCTGAAATAGTACGTGTACAAAAATCACAATGTAATAAATCTTGTGCATAATTATTATTCTCTTTCGTATGACAAAACACAAAACACAAAAGTACTGTTCGGTTCGATTCCACTAGGTGTGAGTGGCAGCAGACTTTTCGTTTCGATTCGGTTCGATTCCGCTAAGTGGGAGCGGGCCTTAACATAGACCGTTATTCGACCAAACGCTTCATTTATTGGAACAGATACAGCAATTGCAACGTATTTCCCACTGGAATTGAGACATTTGCCACATCGTGGGATCAACTTTCGTATCCCTGTGTAGTATAAGCCTCCCGCCTGGGATCGGAACCAGTGTGTGATAGCCGCCTACACCTCTCTGTTACTGTGAAAATGCTGACCAGACAAGAATTTCTTGAGGTGTAAGGAAAGATAGTAATGGCTTCCCAGGACTGTAGGTGGCTGTTTATTAGGCGTCTCCGCTTTCCTACAGTTAGGATCGAACCCGGGATTTTCCGAATACGAAGTGAGCGTATTACCCCTACACCACCGTGATCGTTTATTGAAAATTTGCTATCATTAGTAGCATTAATAATCAAAATGAGAACAGCACAATCAAAATAATAACTCACTAATCTCATCGACGCTAAATAACCGAGTAGTTGATATAGCGTCTTTAAATAACTAAGTTAAACAGACGCTTTTCCCAAACGTTTGATTCAATTTATTACTTAAAGCGTTGCGGTAATTTTTTAAATATCATAAACTACTACTTAAAATAATAAAATATTCTAGATTCATTCATTTACTTAGGACTCTGAAATTTACCACTAATCACACTATCACTCTTCCTTACAATTTATATTTCACAATATTTTAATAACCACTTTAGGCTAATATTGCCATCGTTGTTATACCTCACAAAACACTGATGATCATCTCTGCGTTGAGTACAGAACTATTACCATATCTCATCTTTTTGTTTTACTTTAGAGCTTACAAAATTTACCTCCTAAAACCGTAAGCTTGTTACTTTTTACTTTAGACTTCACAAAATCTTCAACAGGTTGTTGTTACTTACACAAACAAGTTCACCATAACATCTACTACAATGTCTTCCACCCCCATTCCTCGTAACTTTGCTAATGACCTAGACAACAGTACACTATAATTTTATGCAAGCTTCTAAACCTCACTCAGTGAGCTGAATCGATGCCCTAGGTTTTCTCTTGGGATCTAGGATGTGTAATGTATTGAAAGGGTGAATAATTTTTGCATATTAAAGAGAGAATACATAGGCAAATCCTGCCAATAGGGTAAGGTTGCCTATATCGCACCACTTTGGCATTTATAATTTTTATTGAACAATACAATTTTTATTTTCTGCATTCCTTTACAGAGATACATTCCCAGAACATTTACCTTTCATGTAAAAAAGAATCCTTAAATTTGATTTAATACTTTTTAATTAAAATGACATTTTCGAAACACTTGTCAGTGGTGCCATTTAGGCAACTAGTTTCCTAAATAGCACCTGCGGTTTCTTAAATCGCACCTCTTTAACTGCAGGGAACAGGATGAAGGAAAGATTTTTTAATATTGAACATATTGAAGAGTATTCAATATGAATAATGTAATAAATGCAAATTACAAGTTTATTGAAATTAATGAGAGTAACGCATCTTCAAATGAAATTGAAAAAATCGAGCATAAATTACCTAACATTTAAACTTCCTGAATGCGTTTTTTATTGTTACACATTTGCCATGTGCTTCACCAGGCAGTTCAGACTGTAAACTGCGTCATCTTTTCTCCGCGATTATCTCGAAGCCACCTAAGAACTGTTTCATGACTTAGCTGTCTGAAATGGTTTGAAGATAGAAACATCTGAAGGCTGGGCCTATGAGTATTATGACGAGGAAGCTGACCATTTTCCCGAGATAATCTAGCTTCTAAATTTTTGGAATGAGTCGTATAGGTGGACATACAGAAGCAGCACTTTTTTCTATGGCAGGTTTGAGTGGCAAATAAAATGTTTGACTATTCGACAAATTATTCACTGTTGTGTAACCTGAATCAGAGCAAACAAATAACGATCCTGGAGGAGCACCAGCTGATAATGAAGGATGCAATGTTTGACGTTTAAAAATTATCACAGGTGGCACAAAATACCTGGTGCGCTTGTACAACACACACTTGTTGTATTAACGCCCTTTTCACCACTTGATATTGCACCCACCTATTGCATTCCTCGTTCAGTTAAAATTTTTGGGATCTTCTCTTGTACGACTAGATTGCTACAGTTGCTCATATCGCACCGGTGCGAATTAGGCACCTACAAAGTGGTGCGAATTGAGAAACTACGCCATAAGTTATTATTTCCTTCATTCTAGCCTATAATCATCACATGTTCGAAAATCGTACTAAGTTAAATGTTCTTTAATATTTCTTTTAACCAATAACATCTTAAGATTATGGATTTCTTTGCATACAAATCCGTTATTTGGTTACAAAATGTTAGCTAAATGTACATTCACCTGAGCGATTATATTAAATACTCTATCACCATGTTGCTAGCACAAAGAAGTGGCAGAAATCAAGTGACATGGTGGAAGTTCATATGGTAGATTGTAACAATACCACTAGATGCTACACTACTACATTAATTTGTTTTAAACTAGCAGTGGTACCATTAAGGAAGCGGTGCGATTTATGCTACTCTACCCTATTTGTCAAAAGTAAGTTGATGATATCTCTCAATTTTTAATTTCTCATTATATGAATCAAAGGAAGTAGTCTAATATGATTCTGCAAGACACCGATTTTGAGATTTTTCAACATGCCTGCTATCGGAAACTATCTATCGGGCATACCATCTGCCTATCCTTTCATTTTTACAGGTAATCCTTTTATTGATTTTCAGCTGTAATACGAGGAGTGATGATAGTTTTGTGACCATTTCATTAGGCTTAACAAATGTATCTTGTCATGATAATTATTTCGAGACCGAAGCTCGAGAAATAATTTATCTCATGACAGAAATCACGAGTTTAAAGATAAATTATCTATAGTAATTTCACTAGAGATTTTGATTTATCTAGAGCAAATCAGAACTCGAGTGGGATTTAATTGACTATTACACGATTAGAAGAAAGTATATAAAGATTAGAAGAAATAAAGTACTTCAATACAACAAAATATTAATTGATTTACTAACTGTCTTGAAAAAATATAATTATGCCATCTCATAATTACAAATATTCAGCTAGATGGCAGTAGTATGTCATGATGAACTGTTCTCCTGTTACCAATTGTGCCAACTACTGTATACAATCTACATTTAACTCTGTGCCAGAGTAATGCGCGGTAGCCCACAGCTCAGCACTGCCAGTCCGCACGCGTCAGCAGCCCAGCCCACCCAAGACCAACACTGCCTGACGCGGCCGCTTCCTAGCCCATCGCACTGGGCTTCGAAGCATATCGTAACCCACCGCACTGCTCAGCACTGTACTGACATCAATCCACCAGTTGGTTGTATTCTACTGTTTTTCCGCTTGCGTGCATTGGTTGTGCTTTCGCTTCGCGTGTGGCATAAGCGTACAGTTCTCCACATACCAGACAACATACAAAATTAAATTATTTTCCACGCTGTCGAACACAGATTTAAAAACTGCCCCAATGGTAATTTTTAAATTTCCATCCGACTCTGTTTGTTTGAACTCTCTAGCAGCGAACTTCCATAATGTAAAATTCTAGTGAATTCTTTTCGATTTTCCTTGTGACAAAAATGTTTTATCCGAGTGTTGAAATGGGTTTCACCCCAAGCATTGTGTATGATAGATAATAGCTTACAAACAGACTACTGCTACTTCCAAAGTCTATCTTTATAGATCGATGAAATAATAAATCCGTCATTATCTGTAATGTCTAGACTCTAAGAGTTCCTTTATAATGAGACTCCATCAACAATTAAAATGTGTGATGATTTTGATACCACTGACAATGGAAAAATGAAACTCCTATGAGAAGTAAAAACCATACGCCTATATATTGCATACTTACTTACTTACTTACAAATGGCTTTTAAGGAACCCGAAGGTTCATTGCCGCCCTCACATAAGCCCGCCATCGGTCCCTATCCTGTGCAAGATTAATCTAGTCTCTATCATCATACCCCACCTCCCTCAAATCCATTTTAATATTATCCTCCCATCTACGTCTCGGCCTCCCTAAAGGTCTTTTCCCCTCCGGTCTCCCAACTAACACTCTATATGCGCCTATATATTGCATACAAATATTAAACGAATTTGATATATCATTTTATAATGTATTATATTGTTTTATAATACATTATATATAAAATGTAAAAATTATTATTACAACTAGTTTATCACTGAGAAATAAGAAAAAGCTGTTAACTTGGATTTATTGGAAGCAAAGTCGTTACTTCATCATGCAACAAGGTAGGCGATGTTTGGATTCTGTGTCTCAACTCTTAAATTCATACATACATCTTGATTACACAATTATTATCAAATTCAATTATTATCGAGGAACTCTAGCGTGTGCTCGATTACACTAAGCTCCAGCGCTTGAAAGTGGAACTAAACGCCGACGGAGCGTATGCGCACAGAAAAACAAAACAGCAAAATTCGCTCAGTGTCCATTCTATACAGTATAATCCCTATTCGCTCTGGTCCCTTTTAAATTCGTCCTGGAGGGATTTAAATCGTCATAGGGCCAAATAAACACAGGCTTAGAAAACTGAAACGTTATTTTATTTTTAGAGTTAAAAACAAAATGTCCATTTTAATGCTTTTTTTTTTCGTTATTTTCACCCATCCATAGCCTTAAGACAAAAGTACGGTACGTATAATTCTTCGTTATAAATCTCTTTCTAAGAACGAACGTTTCTCTTTCTCGAGATGTATTTACTATTGGCTTCGGGTTAGATTAACTTTCATGTTCTTGTATAACTCATCTCAGATTCCGAACATAGCTTGATGATTAAAGTTATTAAACGACACCAAACAAAGAACTTACATTGCATTCACTTCCCTGGATTCTCAACTGAGTCACAACGTGCGTAATGCTGCTCATACGCGTGTGCGTGTGTGTGTTTTCATCTCAACAACATTCATAACAAGATTACGAAATCGCGATCAGGAACAGGAAAAGAGATTATACGAGGAAAAATGTGCAGGAAGTTCATAGCCAACCTGCTGAGAAATAATACTGATATTCAGTCACTAATTTAATCTTCGAAAATATTACACCTTGTCCAAAAGTAAAAGACAAAAATAATTAGGACATATTCTTCTACTCATATTCATATTCATATGTTTGACATACGCTCTTAACTTAAGGACTAATATAGCATAGGTATATATGTTGGCACCTCCTTGGAAACATTCCTACAGTAGAAGGCAAGGTGACGTTAGAGTTATCTTCACTATCACAAGGAAAGAAGAACTTACACGACGTAAAACAGTCATGTTATGCTTCTCCTCAGTAGTACAAGACGTCTAGACCTAATAGTACACTTCACAAAAAAATAAAATAGAATAACCCGAGTTATGCACTGAGTGAACATTTACAATCGACAAATTGCAAGCTCTTAAAATGGTGGCTTCCTTTTTAAGAACGAATACGTATCCATTGCTACAGTACTACGTACTGGTAAGTAGAATCTCTACAACTAATGTTGTATGTTTTAGCTGTTATAATTAATTCTATTGTGAAATTATTGGAGTGTTAGTTGCTCTCAGTGATCTGGAGGTTATTGTGCTTTACTCTAGACCAGTCATGTCAACTGTTGCCCATATGGGCAAGCGCGCGCTTCAGAGCTCAGGAGAGCCTGAGCGCTTTACAGCGGAAAGAAAAGAGACAGACGAGAAGGTAGTATATACCGCTTGGTCGAGCTATATACAGGGATGGCCAGCACTGTTTCAATGGATAAAGGGAAGAGAACTTATTAAAAATATATCCATGTTAATTTTTAGATTTGTATGAGAAGTATAAGTGCATTATAAGAATTTAAGTTTAAATTTTAATGCTCATTTTTCACGAGTTTCCTTTTTATTCAAAAGCAGTATTTTCTCAACTTTTTACACAAAAGTGAAATTTTCAGATATGTTTATTTAGTAGCCTTACAGGCACTGAAACAATGTTTTCATAAATCTAATATTTCGTAAATAAGTATTACTGAAGATACGTATTGAAAATTTTGAAAATATTCGCATGGAAAATGTTTGTAAGAAAATAAACTAACAAAGAAACTACTGTTACATCACAAACAAAAGATATGTGCCCATGTGTTGTAAAAACGTCATCTCTATAGCCTCAGCAGATTTCGAGAAAATAATTTAATATTCTGATGATAGGAAGTTGCGCACCAATATCACCTTAAAAGCATAATGCGATAACGGTTTTGT
The DNA here is from genome assembly GCF_040183065.1 of Periplaneta americana. Taxonomy (NCBI): domain Eukaryota; kingdom Metazoa; phylum Arthropoda; class Insecta; order Blattodea; family Blattidae; genus Periplaneta; species Periplaneta americana. The sequence continues at coordinate 150,260,083 of NC_091128.1, forward strand.
TACGTAATATTAGTTGCAGTTGAAACATATACCTAGGTAACTTTGCTTTGTACTATAACATTGTTTCGATTAGTTCATTGATTACTTTTATAAAGCTAAAGATACCATCAATATCAATTCCAATTTACCATGTCATACTTAATCTCTTCCTTTGAGATATAACATTCTTTATGAATGATGTTTCATTCACTTAATGTAGTATAGTTTTACTACTATGAAATTTATTGAATATTCCTTCGTAACTCTCTATTATTTTATTAACTGCAATATTAAGAAACTGGTGTTAGTATTTTGTTTTACATACCGTACATAATATCAAACAGCAAATAGCCATATAAAATAACGACATAAAATTTCACGTTCTGTTTGAAGTTTGTGCACCACTGTTTTCTTAATTCAACAGGGTCCTTATTCATATACATAATCCTTGCTCCTTCCATACTTAGCGCTTGATGCCCGCGCACGACGTCAAGGTCAGAAAAATGCGCTTGCTTTGACATCACTGTTCTAGACCTAAGTATTGCGATGGTGATGAATAGAGATCTTATTAACTTAAAATTACAAATTTAGTAGTTTAAAAATCAAGTTTACCATTTTATAGCACTTTTAATGTTAGAATTGAGAATTCTGTAGCAATTTTGGATGGAACACTTTTTGTGTTTGTGGAAAGTTTGGTGGTAGACATTGAATGTCTTCAACCTCCAGAGAACAGAAGTAACTGTAGAAATTAAATTACAGTCAGTACTGGACCATACAATTCAAAGATTAGCAAGTGTGCAAGAGGAGCAAGACACCAAATGAAAATAAATTAACTTTGACTTTCAAGTGGGGTTGTGATGGGGATGTTGGACTTAGTCAATATGAGCAAGCTTGTAAGGAGGAATGGTTCTCAGATGAATATGTATTTATTAATCTTTTGTACCTTTACAGTTGTATGCTGAAAGTTCTGGTAGAAAAGTCATTGTTTATATTTATTTTCTGTCTACCAAATTACTATGTTTAATATATCACGATCATGTTCAATATATTTATAATCATTCAATAAGAATATTTGGTTTAATAAGGTCTATAACTTATTCTTTTTCTGCTCCAGAGTCACTATTAATTCTATACTTTACTTTGGTTCGATCTAAACTTGAATATGCATCTGTAGCCTGGAATTCCATTACTTCAACTGATTTGGTTAAATTGGAAGATATTCAAAGAAAATTTATTTCCTTATGTGCTTTTCGATTTATACCCAATTCCTCTGAATTTAACTATGAGACTACATGTAAATATTTAAACTGCTGTAGCCTTTATTCTAGACGTCAAAATCTTGATTATCAATTTTTTTGCAAAGTTATCAAGGGTGATATTGATTGTGAGTCTATCATAAACAATATCAGCCTTCGTATTCCTACAAAAGGTTTAAGATTTCAAAAAAAAAATGTATAACAGAAATTCAAAATCACTTTCTCCAGTCTGTAGATGCATAAAATATGTCAATTTGCATGGGCACAATTTAGATCCTTTTAAGGTATAGTTTCGTTTTGATTATTAGTATTTACTGTTCTTGTTCTCAATTTTATTTATGTATGTTTTTGTTTATTTAAGATAGGCCTACTATTAATTTTGTTTTTGCACCTTTGTATCTCCTGTTTGTGTATTGTGCTGAACTATAATTGGCCTCTGGCTGTTCTTCAGCACACAAATATTAATAATAAATAAATATTATTATTGTTATTATTATTATTATTATTATTATTATTATTATTAAATGTTACATTTAAGTGTAATTTCATTGAGTTACAAATTACAGCCTAACATTATTTGTATATTTTCCTACTGCTGGACAATAATATCATTTTATGGGTTTTAATTATGTTCCAAAGTGTGAAAATGTTTAATCTCGGTTAAATGAAATTAGAAACGATGTAAACTTCTTACGAGTATTTTAACTGTCATCTCCATCCATCATTACCGCCGCGGTAATAACGTTTTCTTAACTAGTGTGCCTACCTCGTAAATGGAATTCAAATCTGCCAGACTACTACAATTGCAGAAAGTTTTAGTTTTCTGGAGGTCTTAAAAATGAAGCACATTGAAGTATTAACGTAAAATTTTCATAAATGTGTATTTTTATTGGACAATCTTTTCTTACATTTCTAAATAATTAATTTTTTCTTATATTTGCATGTTTATTTATACTATTTTGACAAATTTTTGGTGATTTTAAGACTATATTATCTTAGGAATATCTCACAAAATTTTAAGAGACATCACAGCAACATAGACTCCTCAGAGAGCCCGCAAAAATAATAAGCAAATAAATTCACCTGTTTTTAATCTAGCTTCACTTATACATATACTGTATGCTAAGTTGGATTTACCAACATTCTCTTCTCAAATGTGAAAAATGTTGAAAACTTATGTAACACATATTATTATTATTATTATTATTATTATTATTATTATTATTATTATTATTATTATTATTATTATTCAAATACCTTGCAGCAACAGTAACAAATATAAAAGACATTCGGGAAGAAATTTAACGCAGAATAAATATGGAAAATACCTGCTATTATTCGGTTGAGAAGCTTTTGTCGTTCAGTCTACTCTCAAAAAAGCTGGAAGTTAGAATTTATAAAACAGTTATATTACCGGTTGTTCTGTAAGGTTGTGAAACTTGGACTCTCACTTTCAGAGAGGAACAAATATTAAAGGTGTTTTAGAATAAGGTGCTGAGGAAAATATTTGAGGCTAAGAGGTATGACGTTACAGGAGAATGGAATGGCGAATTCAACTGTATAAATCGTAATGAATTACTAATAAAAAAGAAGAAAAACAAAAAAACATGTTCTAGTCATTTCCGAAAAATAAAAACCAAAACATTGTTTTCACCTTACAAAACTACTTTATAATCAAGAAGCCTTGTTTAAAAAACCGTGCAGTAGTCAAGCAACTACATTACTAAACCGTCTGTAACGAATGCTTTGTCCATCAAAATTTCATAACAGCCTCACAGGGGATCGCTGGATACAAGACTAACGCGTTCACACTTGATCCACAGACTCTGCTGGCGTGTTTGTTACTTCACTTCTAGTTGCTTGTTGCTGTGTGCTAGTGTCGTTAACAATACGTTTTTAACATAAAACTTGTGTTAATTTACAGTGAAAAGTGCAAGAAATGTGTTCGTTGAAACTAGCGCTGAGATAGTTCCGGTGATTTCGAAAGTAAAAATTCTTAAATTTATAAGGATTTTTTAATGGAAATTCAGTTGATCGTATATGCGAAGCATAACAAAGCTCAAACTAACCAAACCTAACCTCTCACAGATTCGTAAATGCAAGATGTATAAGCGGAGTACGAAGGAAACTACCTCAGTGCTAGTTTAATCATAATTTTTTATCGATGGCTTTAAATATTGTATTCAGAAATGTCTGGCTAATAATGTAAAACGTTGGATATACATTACAAGTTGTGTGTTTTTTTATTTAAACTACTTTCACTAAGGAACGTTATCATAATTATAAAAAGACGTGTCCTATTTCATCAACAATACAAATAAAATTCAATAACGTCCCGAAAAGGATTGCTTTAGAAATATTATTTAAATGCCTTAAAAATAATACAGAGGTTGTTAAATAAAATTAATATTGACACACTCTCTATGAAAGCCATTAAAAGAATAGTCTAAGTAAATGCATTAACGCACTCAGTTGAAGCACTCGTAGGATTACAAGATTGCCTACAACGTGGCGCCAACTTTCGGAAAATAAAGGATGAGCTCAAACATTTGAGTTATACGTTAAAATAAATAAAGCTCGTAAATGTTAATAATAATAATAATAATAATAATAATAATAATAATAATAATAATAATAATAATAAACATGACGAATTATTGGGTGGACTCGGGCCCCGCGGGCCCATAATAAGTTGGCACCACTGTTCAGTAAGGCACGCATGCACGAACGCACACATATGCACACACGCACGCACATACACACACACAACTTCTAAGGAAAAATTTAAGTTTACATCAACATTTTAAATGTATAAGCTGTGGTGTATTTGTAAACAGAAAAGTGCCCTGGCTCTGGAATTTTGGTAGTACCAACAGTAGTTGTTTTCATCTTTTGTCGTCTTCATCACCACGATTTCCGCAGGAATACTTATGGTAGTTAGATGAAAATACATGGGTTCGAATCTAGATAAATAGGTTTTTTAGGTCTGCAGAGTACACCTTACTATGAAACTGTTTAAATATGAATAAAATATTTATTTTATAAATGCAAAATTTAACGGTAATATGAAAACCAGAAAAGTGCCCTGGCAGCGCCATGTTGAAATACACCCCTATGTACGAGCCTCACTTTCTTCATCGCTCACTGTCGTTTTCTTACCTGAAGTACATGCTACTGCTCGCAAACTTTGTTTAACATGTCCTGTGTATACAGCTACTGCACCACATCTTCATAATTTCTGTCTTCATCCATGACTTCATACCACTGTATAAATCTAAGAAAATCACTTCCAATTCGTCCCAAGAGGTATCAACTCTGCCACTATCACTACACAAAGACGCCAAAAATGACCTTGGGAACAACTGAATAAACCGGTCCCTACAGGTCCGCCGACTACGCTGGCCAACGGGCCGTGTCGAGCAGTGACGTCATCAGGATCAGAGCAAGAGGGGTGCGGATGGGGTGCGAGATTTAAAAATGGGATGCGAGCTGTAAAAATGTGGTACATAAAAATTCAAAATGTTCTCTCATGCACTTGTGCGCATACTATACATCTGTTTATTAATATTACTATGTATTATTATTATTATTATTATTATTATTATTATTATTATTATTATTATTATTACTGTTCATCACATCCACAACGATACTCTAAGGGACGTAGTTTTTTCACATCCAAGAAATTGTTTGTTTGTTTTTGTTTGGGGTGCGGAAAGGGGTGCTGCGAATTTTTATGGGGTGCTTGCGCACCCTTTCGCACCCCCCTAGCGACGTCCCTGGTGTCGAGCCGTATGAAACGAAATACAATAAAAATGTTAGTAGTAAAATTCGCGACTACATTCTTAAATAATTAGATAGATTGTACACTTTTAGGTCTTTTAGGTTAGGATATATTATATAATGTGTTTTATTGTGCCATTTCAATTTTAATATATGTGTTCTTGTAGAGAGTAGTTGGATGTAATCATAGGTGGGGGGGGGGGGGGAACCTACAAATGAGAACTTGTTTCGGGTACAAAGCACGTACGGTCAGAAGACCCGTGCACTGGATTAGACAAAATTATGATAATATAAAATTTGTATGTATAATATTACTCAATAAATAATTAAGTACACTAGTCAAGTGCAAGGTTTACGGAGTATAATGGCGGTGTTTTGCACGCACTAAAAGTAGAAATTAAGTACGATATTATAGCAGATTTTTTCTCCGTAGCGCTACAGCCCGTGAAGGGCCTAGACCGACCAACCGGCTGCTGGTCTCACGCCCACATGCCGAAACAGAGGTGGACGATTATCCAACCAGAATGGAGATATCGTGCGGTTAGCACGATGATCCCCCCCCCAGCCGTTATAGCTGGCATTCGCAACCGGATTTCGCTACCTATCATAGCTCCCCAAGTTCATCACGATGCTGGGTGGGCACCGGTCCTATACACTGGCCGAAATTTCATGAGAAAATTTCTTCCCCCATGAGGACTCGAACCAGTGGGCATTTCTTAACGGGAGTCCTAGGTAAGATGCCTTAGATCACAACGCCACGGCGCGGGAATTATAGCAGATTTTCACAGCGAAATAAAGGAGAAATATGATGTGGTTCAAGGAATATCATTCAAATCAACGAAAGCAAATTTCGGGATAATGTTCACCAAAGCATAAAGTACGTATTGTTATCGCGTTCCCTCTAATTTTTGATCGAGAGTAAATATCTCGTTTACGTCTAAAGGTGCATCCAGTTTCTACACGCATGCAATCTGGGAGAACATTGAAAGAATCAAGTTGAAAACGAACGTTCTATTCAGATGCATGTAGATTTTGTGTCTACACGGTGCGCCGTGTTGAAAGTCATTTTCACTACGTATATATATATATATATATATATATATATATATATACATATACATATATACATATATTAATGAATATTAAATACCAATGTAATACTTAGGCCTACTTAATTCACAAAATTGTGGTTTTAACATTCAATAGGCACTCACATTTGCGATAATCTTCAATCACCAAACAAAAGAATTTTTAGTTTATTTGCGGCCTTCTAGAACAATCAGCTGCTCGCTACATACTACCTACTGTTGCAGGAAATACGCACAAGATACTCACCAGCGATGGGTAGCTTTCAATTGCTGTATGCGCTCTCACTTTTAGTGGAAAAAAGTATGCACAAATGAATATGTTTTGTTCACTGTTGCATGCATTGCTTGAATGCTTAAAGTTGAAAGAAAAGTAGAACCGTGTAGATGCACCTTAATAGTAGAAGTGGTAGAGTGATGGGCGAGGAAAGATAAGGGACGTCCGAATCTATATTATGTAGGCCTAATTCAAGAGGAATTTAAAATATAAATATAAATGTAATATTATACAACGTAACAATAAAGAAACAGATCGGAAGTAAAAGATGATTAACATAAGATAAAGTAGCGCAATACATAGCCATAGATAAGATAACATTAAGAGAGGCACCGGGATAGCTCAGGCGGCAAGTGCGTTTGCCTTGCTGATCCGGCGCTACGCTCGGGTGTGGGTTCGATTCCCAATTAGGCTGATCATCTGGTTAGGTTTTTCCCGATTTCTTCTCCAATCGCCAATCGTAAGGCAAATATCAGTTAATTTATGGCGAATACTCGGCCTCATATCGTCAAATAACATCTTACTACCAACAATTTAATCGACGCTAAATAACCTAGTAGTTGATACAGTGCATTTAATCACAAAACGCAATATAGATTTTCTATCATTTAAGTGTAACCTATCGTTCCTTTCAATATGGAAGGTTATTTCATTTCCACTCTGTATATTGTGAACATTTTTTTTTAATTGATAATTATAAAATCAAAAAGAATTTCGCGTATGGCAGACGAACATCTCGTTGCTCAGTCAAAATTTTCTACATGCATCTTTGCTCCTAATTTTAATTAATCATTTACACATCCCTAACAATGTTTAAATTGTATATTTTATTTTATTTTAGTTGGTTATTTAACGACGCTGTATCAACTACTAGGTTATTTAGCGTCGATGAGATTGGTGATACCGAGATGATATTTGGCGAGATGAGGCCGAGGTTTCGCCATAGATTACCTTGCATTCACATTACGATTGGGGAAAACCTCGGAAAAAACCCAACCAGATAATTGGCCCAAGCGGGGATCGAACCCGCTTCCCGAACGCAACTTCAGACCGGCAGGCAAGCGCCTTAACCGACTGATCCATGCCGGTGGCTTTTAAATTGTATATAAAATAACATAAAAAAGAAATGAACAAATATAGTATACTGACATAGACTTAATTGAACTTTTCCTTAGTTTGGATATGTTCACCTCTCTGCGCATGCAAAATTTGCAACAGCGAAGGTGTTCCTCGACTTCTTCCACCTCCTTCACCTACCACTTCGTTGTGTTTTGTTGGCTGTATTTCATATGACGTGCTGGCCTTCTGTGCCCGAGGTTGCGGGTTCGATCCCGGCCCAGGTCGGTGGCATTTAAATGCGCTTAAATGCGACAGGCTCATGTCAGTAGATTTACTGGTATGTAAAAGAACTCCTGTCCCGCGCCGTGGCGTCGCGGTCTAAGGCATCCCGCCTAGGACTCGCGTTACGGAATGCGCGCTGGTTCGATTCCTCATGGGGGAAGAAATTTTCTCATGAAATTTGGGCCAGTATATGGGACCGGTGCCCACTCAGCACCGTGATGCACTTGAAGAGCTACGATAGGTAGCGAAATCCGGTTGCGAATACTAGCTATTACGGCTGGGGGGATCATCGTGCTAACCACACGATACCTTCATTCTGGTTGGATGATCGTCCACCTCTGCTTCAGCATGTGGGCGTGAGGCCAGCAGCCGGCTGGTCGGTCTAGGCCCTTCACGGGCTGTAGCGCCACGGATAAAAGAACTCCTGCGAGACAAAATTCCGGTAGATCGGCGAAGCTGATATAACCTCGACAGTTGCGAGCGTCATTAAATAAAACATAATTTAATTTAATTTAATTTAATTTAATTTAATTTAATTTAATATGACGTCATCTTTACCGACCACTGGACTAGAGCAATGATCTAGACTGAGTTTCCTCTCAATCAACAAAAAGAGACTATTCTTTTACAATTAAACTCAGTGTAAACTTCTTTGCAAAATTTCAGTAACTTAAGGAAGCATGAGCTCTTCACCTACCTACTGTATATGTACATACAGTAAAACCTCGATAAGACGCGCCCGCTTATTACGCTATCCCGTGTAATACGCGTTTTTTGTCCGGTCCCTGCACATTTCGTATATAACGCCTTTATAAAATACCCCGTTTGCTGCGCTCAAGTCCCACATAATACGCTGTTTTTGTGGAATATTTTCGATGTAATTTTCAGCAATTTACTGTAACAGCAATAAAACATCTTGGTCATTGAACTCATTGTGCCATTAACCTGAAAAGTATTGGTATCCGAGCTTTTACCTGCGCATTTAAACCTTCATACTTCATACCTTAGTATACCCCAACCTCTTGTTACGCTCTCTTATTCGACTCCTTACCTGCGTGGTTAAAGCCTACATACAGTTACAATATCTCACCCTCTTGCTAACCCTCTCTTTCTCAAACAACATTCCTCACTCGACCATAATAAAATTCTGGAAATTTTTGCTGGTCAGTTTGTTGTCCTTAGTGTATTTAAGTGTCAGTGAGTGTGATTACAATGAGCCTTAAACAAAAAGCGCTTTCTGTGTCGGAAAAATTGGAAATCTTACGAAAGTACGATGAGAACAGTACTCTTACTCAGAAACAACTCTCTGATTCATTAGGAATCCCATCATCGACATTAAGAATGATAATAAAAAGTCGCAACTCAATAACTACAGCTGCGATTTCGGGAGGATGTAATCGCAGAAACTGAAGTGTGGTAAACATGAGGACTTGGAGAACACGCACACGGCAAACAACTATAAATGACTTTTTTCCCGAAAGAATCAAGTACAGTACACATTGTAAATGTCTTGGACGTACAGTACAGTAATTACATAATGGAGTAATACTTTATTACCTTTCATGAATCATGTATTTCAATAAATAAAAATGCTAATAGATACTGTATATAAGTCAAAATTATTATACCCGCCTAATACGCGGTCCCCGTTAATACGCGGTTTACACCTGGCCTCTTGAACAGCGTCTTATCGGGGTTTTACCGTAATGAGGATCTCTGTATTTTTACAGGTGTTCTATGCTGCTGTGCCGTTTGCTTCGTCGGAGATGGACTTACCAGGTTCCAACGACACGAATACTGAAGGTTCAGATAAAGGATTCAATGAAATTTCTCTACAAGAGAATTCCTGTCCAATATTTGAAAACAACACTGTTTATGATGTCCAGGACTTTCAACGCTACGTAGAGTCACTAATAACGATTGTTATAGTATGCGGAGGCCTCACACTGGATGGCACTCTGTTGCTCATCTTCATCAGGCACAAGGAAATGAGGATAATCCCAAATATTATGGTGATGAACATCGCTATTAACGATCTTCTCGTGATGATCGTCGTGGTGCCAATACAGTACTTCACGGTGAGCGACGTCTTCAACCTCTCACAAATATTCTGGTCCTGCCTGCCAGTGTTCAGCTATGCCAGTGCTCTGTGCATTCTGGCAATGGGCGCCCTGCGCTTCCACGCTATTTCTGGAATGAAGAATAACTCGGTAACTAGAGAAAAGTACTTTAAATGCACCCACATTTTACAGTTCATGCTTATGGTGTGGTCGACTGTCATAGGAATCGGAAATCTGTTGTTAGTGATGTATTTTGTCAGCGGTTCTGAAGCAGTTAAAACTGCAAAATTGTGCATCCTTATGTTCATTGCTTTCTTAGCAGTCGTGTTACTTCCCCTCAATGTGACTGGTTTCAACATGCTGCTTTCGCGCAAACTCAAACAGAGCGCGCGAAACATGCCCGGAGAAGGAAGCCACGATAATCTGGTACGATCCCGCTACAGAAGCTCTAGGGTCCTCATAGCTCTTGCCGCTACTTTCTGGTTAACTCACACTCCACTGTTTATCTGGATATTGTTGCTGTATGTTCGAGGACTATGTCTACTTCCGAGAACAGTAGGCAAATATATGTTCACCGCGGTGTGTTGTATGTTTTATTCTAACTCTATCATTAATCCACTAGCTCTATACATTTCAAGTGAAAAGTTCAGAAATCTGTTCAATAAATACCTGTTCAGATGTTGGTATTCTGAACAGAAGGAAGAAAAACAAGAGAATGCTATTAAAGTCGGACGTCTTCGCCAGTAGATGCATTTGAAGTGGCTTTCACAACAGTGACATAAATATCGGGTCACGGGCTTTAGAGCCCCGAGAAGTGTTTGCTAACAACATATTGCTAACAAACAAACGTTCTGATGTGGGCAGATAAAAAAGTTAATTCTTTTTCTTCCTCCATGTTAATAATGTCAAAAGAAGCGTTTATACAAATTTAGGCCACTCGACCGTAATTACGAGGGCCGTAAAATAATAAGTTCGCCAGGTGCCATTAACAGAAAAAAACACAATTTCATTGGACAAATTTATTGGAACAGACACAGCAATTGTTGAGCTATTTTTCAACATATTTTCCATCGGAACTGAGACATTTCTCATATCATAGAATCCACAGAGAGAGATGCAGACGCAGTCAAACGCTGGTTCCGATCTGAGGCGGCTGACTTCTACGACACAAAAATTGATCCCATGGTATGACAATTGTCTCAATTCTAGTGGGGGATATGTAGAAAAATAGCGCAACAATTTCTGCATCTGTTTCAATAAATATTTCCACGTAATTTGTGCTTTTTTTCTATAAACGGCCCCAGGGAAAATCACTTTCTGGACGGCCTCGTAATTGCGGTCGAGTGGCCAAAATTTGTATAAGCACTTCTTTTGACATTATTAACATGGTGGAAGAAAAAAATTTAACTTTTTTTATCTGCCCCCATCAGAACGTTTGCTTGTAAGCTTATCTGAGCGAACCTCGATCGGTTCTTGGAGTGGTCTCATGTACATTTTCTATTCTGCAGTTTCACAGAATATTTTTCACACACTTAGGGAGATAGCATACTGCTTCGGACATTCTGTCTCGGAAAGGACGGTTTTGTCTCGGACCGTTCGATGTAATGGCGATTACACACATTCTTACGAGCATATTGCATCGGACGAATATCCCTGGACGAATGTCAGACGCAGTATGCTGCAACCTATAAGAATGCTTGTAATCAGTCACATCGAACGGTCCGAGACAAAAGCATCCTGTCCAAGACACAATGTTCGAGGCAGTATGCTGCCGATCTTAGAGAAGGACCTCCCACAACACCAGGAACGTTACATAAGAAGAGGCATTATAAACACAAATGACTGCAAAAATATAGCCTTTAATACAAAAACATAGTGTAAAATGCGTCATTGTATTAGTATTACTTTAGTATTATGGCCTAATGTATATATAATAATTTTAATATATTTTTGTTTCTATTATATTTAATATGTATTTTTGTAGTTTCTTGATTGTAATAATTTAATAATAAATGTTTATGATATAAATAATAAATTTAATATTATGTATAAAAAAGGGACTATAGTACTAGCTGATAATCAGACTTAGGATTCGAGACACTTTAACAACCAATGTACGCACAACTTGACTACAGAGTTTACAACATAGTAGACAGACATACTGTGAATGTAAACAACAACGTCAATGTGCTGCGTTATATTCTACTGTTAATAGTACAATCTAGTGACCGTGTAAAATGAAGTAGGATACATGCCTCACAAGTTTTTATATCCCTCAGCAACGTTGAAGGCGATAGCTTTACAATGAATTTTATTTTATTGGGTTATTTTACGACGCTGCATCAACATCTAGGTTATTTAGCATCTGAATGATATAAAGGTGATAATGCCGGTGAAATGAGTCCGGGGTCCATCACCGAAAGTTACCCAGCATTTTCTCGTATTGGGTTGAGGGAAAACCCCGGAAAAAACCTCAACTAGGTAGCTTGCCGGGATTCGAACCCGGGCCACCTGGTTTCGCGGCCAGACGCGCTGACCGTTACTCCACAGGTGTGGACATTTTACAATGAACAACCATGTACATACTTGCTACTAATTCGAAAAAAAAACTCTTCACTATGAATTGAAAATGCGTTGTGATGGCCTGAGTTCGTTTCGTAGGGAGAGACGAAAGAATACTGTACCTCTGATCACGAACCGGATTGTACGGCACAGGTCAACAAAACTCAACGTGTCACCTCACTCCATCTGTACTCCGTTGCACTATTAACTTCACTTCATTCTTAAGTTGTCTCGGATCCTACTGATAATATGAGCCGTTCAGAGCAGAAGTGGTGTAAGTCAAAAATGGGTAGTGAGGGTTAAAGTAAACATTCTGTAAAATACAGCGCAAAGAAGCAATTAATATTCAATTTATTTAAACTATTAGTAGTCAGTGAATAGCAAGAAGAACATATTAATTGCTACTTTGCGCTGTATTGTACAGAAATTTTACTTTAAACCTCATTATCCAATTTTGACTTACACCACTTTTGCTCTGAACGACTCATATATAGATTTAGCAGCATATGCATCGGACATTCTGTCTCGGATAGGACAGTTTTGTCTCGGACAGACCTGTTTTGTCTCAGACCGTCCGATGTGATGGTGATTACACGCATTCTTATGAATATGAGACTGCAGCATACTGCATCATGCATTCGTATCATGACATAATAATGCGTATAATCATCATCACATCGAAGACAAAACAGTCCTGTCTGTAACAATGTCTGATGCAGTATGCTGTCCGCCTTATGAGGCTGCGCGGTGTACTGCATTGGGTATTCGTCCCGGTCAACAACGGACCGTCCCGGATGGTATCGAACAAAACTGTTTCGTCTGCTGGCGGACACGATCGGCCAATTCATTTTGCGCATGCTTGAAGTCTGCTGTCTGCCACCCATCTCATTTGCTCTATGTCCGGTGTGGGTTTATATTCAGTGGTATAATTTTATTCTTATATTGTATTTACGAGTATTTTTCAATTTAATTTAAAATAGATATAGACGCAGATGAACTTGTTTGTGTTCATGCAAGGTCCCACCAGCGAATAGGGATTATAAAGAATGGACACTTCGCGTCGGTACCTTTGATGTAGCCGGACTGATTTCAATGACCTTCAAGCCAGCTAGAGCGTGAGATTCTGCTTTCTCCCTAGAGTTGGCGCTGACATCACACCAGCTAGCAGTCGACACAGCGGAAATATAACACATATAATTAATATATCTAGGTACATTATGTACTCAAAATAAATTAGATCCATGAAATAATAAATCCGTCATTAACTGTAATGTCTACACTCTAGAGTTCCTTTATAATAAGATTTGAGACGTTGACCCAACAACAATTAAAATATGTAATGATTTGATAGCACAGAAAATGGAAAAACAAAACTCTTATGAGAAGTAAAACCATATACCTATATTATATTATATACAAATATTAAACGAATTTGATACTTAATTTTATAATGTATTGTATTATTTTATAATATAGGTCAGTTTCTGTCAGATACGTTTCCAATTCAGTGTGGGCTAAAGCAAGGAGATGCACTATCACCTTTACTTTTTAACTTTGCTCTAGAGTATGCCATTAGGAAAGTCCAGGATAACACAGAGGGCTTGGAATTGAACGGGTTACATCAGCTGCTTATCTATGCGGATGACGTGAATATGTTAGGAGAAAATCCACAAACGATTAGGGAAAACACGGGAATTTTACTGGAAGCAAGTAAAGAGATAGGTTTGTTAGTAAATCCCGAAAAGACAAAGTATATGATTATGTCTCGTGACGGGAATATTGTACGAAATGGAAATATAAAAATTGGAAATTTATCTGTTGAAGAGGTGGAGAAGTTCAAATATCTTGGAGCAACAGTAATAAATATAAATGATATTCGGGAGGAAATTACGCACAGAATAAATATGGGAAATGCCTGTTATTATTCGGTTGAGAAGCCTTTATCATCTAGTATGCTGTCAAAAAATCTGAAAGTTAGAATTTATAAAAGAGTTATATTACCGGTTGTTCTTTATGGTTGTGAAACTTGGACTCTCACTTTGAGAGAGGAACATAGGTTAAGTGTGCTTGAGAATAAGGTCCTTAGGAAAATATTTGGGGCTAAGAGGGATGAAGTTACAGGAGAATGCACGCATTGTATTCTTCACCTGACATAATTAGGAACATTAAATCCAGACGTTCGAGATGGGCAGGGCATGTAGCACGTATGGGCGAATCCAGAAATGCATATAGAGTGTTAGTTGGGAGGCCGGAGGGAAAAAGACCTTTGGGAAGGCCGAGACGTAGATGGGAGGATAATATTAAAATGGATTTGAGGGAGGTGGGATATGATGATAGAGACTGGATTAATCTTGCTCAGGATAGGGACCAATGGCGGGCTTATGTGAGGGCGGCAATGAACTTTCGGGTTCCTTAAAAGCCAGTAAGTAAGTATTATTTTATAATATAATTTATTATATTATTTTATAATATAATTTATTATATCTGAAATTTAAAAAAATATTAGGGCCTATTACAACTAGTTCGTCACTGAGAAATAAGGAAAAGCTGTTAACTTGAATTTATTTGAAGCAAAGCGTTACTGGATTATGCAATAAGGTAGGCGATATTTGAATCCTGTGTCTCAACTCTATTCTCAATTATTATCTTAGCCTATGCTCGATTACACTAACCTCTAGCGCTTGAAAGTAGAACTAAACGCTGGCGCACAGAGAAACAAAACACAGGAAAATTCGCTCAGTGTCCATTCTTTATAATCCCTATTCGCTGGTTCCACTTTCTAATTATACCTTGTAAAGGATAAACATAAGAAGGATCATCCATCAAATTTATAACAATGTATTATTGAATTTCGTACATAAGAACCGAAATGTATTTAATTTATATTCACATAAATATGAAACCAAAAGATCAGACAACATATGCTTGACAGTACCTAGATGTACTACTACTATAGCATATAATCACAGTAGTAACTTCGGTCCAAGGCTTTATAACATGATAATAGCTAAATTCTCAAACATAAAATTTGCTAATGCTCCTTATTTTAAAAAATCAATTAAAAAATTGCTGTTAATAGAGAAAATTTAAAGTTCAATTATTGTGATATCTGTGTTTTTCTTCTTATTTGTTTTTATTTTATTTTTTTTACTCTGTTATTTAATAAAATGTCTTAACATTATGTGGAATTCCCCCTGAGCACGAGTATGTAACTTACTCTTTCTGGAGTGCTGAAATGTTTTATATAAAGAAAAATCTCTGATGAAGAAAGAGAGGCACTTACAAATTTTAATGAAACTACCTTTCAGTCAGACTATAGATCCCTAGTATAACAAGTTTTCTTAGAGTCTTCACATTTAATAACAATAAATTGTGGAATATCACACAATATTATCAATCGCATTCTCGGTTCTGGTATAAGGTAACCAAGTAACTACATTTGGTGCAACGGACTAAGTTGATATTTCTGTTATCAGATGGTGAAACACATTAATAATGCCTCGCTATCTTGTGGACTGGCTGAGTACTACGTAATGACGTTATTGTAACTAGTTTCTTTTGCAGAAGTTAGATCCAGGCAAAAACCACAGTGTAACAGCGAGTAACTAGTTATTTCATGTCCAAGTTATTTTTGTAATCGTTACAATTAAGTAACCGCGTCAAAGTAACTGCTACGTTATTTTTCGCACATCCCTAGTATCTAGTAATGAACACACTTTGATGCTCATTCAATAAATTAAAAAAGAAAGAAATCTATACTAATAATAAATCTGTAGCCGAAATTTTTCTGGTAATTTTCGATTTTCCAAAAATAATTGGTCCTAACATATGTAATTAACCACCCTGAAACCGAAAATCGCTTTTTTGAAATTTTTGTTTGTATGTCTGTCTGTCTGTCTGTCTGTCTGTCTGTATGTTTGTTACCTTTTCACGCGATAATGGCTGAACGGATTTCGATGAAAATTGGAATATAAATTAAGTTCGTTGTAACTTAGATTTTAGGCTATATGGCATTCAAAATACATTGTTTAAAAGGGGGGGTTATAAGGGGGCCTGAATTAAATAAATCGAAATATCTCGCTTATTATTGATTTTTGTGAAAAATGTTACATAACAAAAGTTTCTTTAAAAATGATTTCTGATAAGTTTTATTCTTTGAAAAATTTGATAGGACCGATATTTAATCAGATAAATGAGTTTTAAAATTAAAATAACTGCCATCTAAGGCGGTGTATTGAAATAAAAAGCAAATGACTTCGTCTATAAGGGGCCTTGGACACAACAATCGAAAGCTATGAAACATAGCCTACAGACAATGTTTCTATGTTTTATGAAGTAATATCGGAAGCTAAATTAAGCGATTTGTATAATTAATTATTATTTCATCATTGGAAAGTGTAGTTTCTCTGGATGGACATAATGCTATAATGTTATTACAGTAACTTGTGAGTGAATTGAGGACAGGTAAGATTAAAATAGCTTCTTATGCACAGAAAACTTGATAGGTTATTCTGTATATTCATTTCCTGTATTTCTTAAAATAATGTTTATGAACATATTCATTTTTATCTCAGAGAATTAACGAACATACGAGAGTGTATTGATTTAGTATGCAGTAATAGTACGTAAGCTTAGCAATCCATTATTTTATAATTCAAATTTTAACTATGCTCAATTGAATCGTGTTAAAATACATAAAATATATATGCAATAAATGCAATGCAAAAAAATTGGATAATGAGCCAAGCAGATTATGTTGCGCTGTTGTAAAAGCTGTTCGTCCTGAGATTCAAGAGCTCCCACAACAAATTAAAAACTTTCTAATTCGAGTACATCCGTTATCAACACACTTTTTACATAATATAATATAATAATAAATTTTTAGCCAAAATTTTTCTGTTAATTTTCGCTTTTCCAAAAATAATTGGTAATGACAATTAAGAAACATGTTAAAGGAATTGTCATTGCACCAAATGAGTGGTCTCTGGATCAAAATGATTGCATTTTAATATTTTAAAATACAATTTAAATTAAGTAACATATTAAACGATTTATCCTTCTATCAAATACGAATGTTCCCTGGATCAAATGTCCTATTTTAATTATGTAATTACTTTACATTTATTTCTAACGGGTGCATCGGAGCGCACGGGTACGGCTAGTAATAAATATAATTACTTGAAAATTTTGTCTTCAACTTCTAAGTCAACTGCAAAATAAAATGACATATGTGATTGTGTACAAAGTATTATTTAAATGAAATTTACAAAATATAATGCTATTCATAACAATAACAGTAATTTTACATTTATTTAAATTTCATTTCTTTTAATTTGTAGCACCCGAGTGTACGAAGGTATCTTTACTTTCCATTCGGGCTGGCTCTGAACCAAGAAAAGAATGCGCTTAAAAATAAATCCTATATTTCGAATTATTTCATCGGAAAATCTCGCCATCTCTTTAAATTAAATCTCACTTGCGTGACAAGTTTTCTTTATACACGAACCTATTTTGATTAATATTGATCACTCTTCTCAACTACAACAGCTTCTACTGTTACGTGACACAGCATCTTAGATGATTCAATTCAACAGAGAGATCTGAAGAAGCAACAGGTAGGTAAATACTTATAAAAGTAGACGATGCCAGTAACTGAAATAACTTCCTAGAACGAAGAATGCTTCTACTGGTTATTGAACATTGCTTGAAAATAGAATTGACCTCCAATACATCATAAGTTCATAAGAAAAAGGTAAAGAGAGATAGAGCATAAATTCCAAACTATACAATTTAAAGTATTAACAAGCTTAGTTGTCGCTCAATGACTAATGCCAATCATAAAATCGCCATCTCATTGTCCTGCAGAAAATATGCAAAATACAGAATTTAAGAAGACTTAAGAAAGAAAGGAACAAAGGATCTAGCTTTGAAGTTAAACTATTACAACCACTGTGATGATAGAGTATTATGTTGACTATTACATTTTTACTACGTCATACTACTTTTGACCAATAAAGCAGTACGAAAGAATGTCTTTCAACCAATCATGGCTGCTTATCGCATAATTTTGTCACTTTCCTAGGATTTGTTTATTTTTATCACTTCCCTAGCATTTGTTTCTTTATTTGCCAACATTTCGAACTGCAAATTCTTTACGGCACTATAAAACATGCTTTACGATCGTCATTTGTTTCCCGCATATATAGTCGACTGAAAATGGCGGCTTCGTTCAAACGTTTTGGTAAAGGGAACATTAGTGAAATAGAATTTTAGTAAGTGAATTAATATTTTATTGTATTACAATACTTTATTTCTTCTAATCTTTATATACTTTCTTCTAATCGTGCAATAGTCAATTAAATCACACTCGAGTTTTGATTTTCTCTAAATAAAGTAGGTTATTTTACGACGCTGTATCAACATCTCAGGTTACTTAGCATCTGAATGAGATGAAGGTGATAATGCCGGTGAAATGAATACGTAGTCCAGCACCGAAAGTTACCCAGCATTTGCTCCAATTCGGTTGAGGGAAAACCCCGGAAAAAAACCTCAACCAGGTAACTTTCCCCGACCGGGATTCGAACCCGGGCCTCCTGGTTTCGCGGCCAGACGCGCTAACCGTTACTCCATAGGTATGGACATTCTCTAGATAAATCAGAACCTCTAGTGAAATTAGGCCTACTGTTGATAATTAAGGATAAATTATTTTTACTAATTCCTAATTAACGTAATGCGTTAGTAAATTATATAAAATCATAGGCCTATCTAAAAAATTACTAAATTGTACAAAACAATAAAAAAACATATTTTCATAAAATATGAAATTCAGGAAGAATTCTTCCTTCATACGTATCAGGAAGATTTAAGAAATTATGAGCCAAATATGGAAACGCCACGCAAATACGGAGAACCTAGCAACCTTACGATAAATATATCTGAGGCAAGAAGGGTTCTTAGTTCGACAAAATATCAATCCCTTAAAACTCACAATCAAAAATAATTTATAGATATACCCATTCCAATCCGAACTGAAGGCAGAACAACAACAAAATGATGGAAGTACATAATCTTCAACATTCCAGATTGGACAAAAACAAACTACATTTTCGTTTCAACTTTCTGACAGATCGTAGGATACCGCTATCTGGCCAAACACCAGTGCGAATTATATATCAACAACAGTGAACCATACTAAATGCTATGCAAACATCTGGAAGTGACAGACAGAAGGTACATTAGTGTATTTGCTTAGATATGATGTAATTATCTGGCTCTCCAGGGATTAACTAATACTGAAAAGCTACAGTTCGAATGGACAGATGAAGTTAAATTTGACGTTCGTTAACCGTGAATGGAAAAGAAAATTTGTAAACTAAAACTATACAAGGTGCAATCAATATATTTCCGAACTGCACTTGTATGTATTTTACCGTTACATAAACATGCGCATGCCACTGAAGATCATTGCTTCCATGCCTGTTGAGTCAGTTTATGAAAGAGCGTTAGATTATCTTTAAGAACTGAGCTTCTACACGTGATTTTGTGCAAACATGTCAAGGACCTATTGCGATTTTTCTTGTAATCTCTCCATATACGCCTTATGGCTAACCTTCTCTCACTTTTATGTCTTGCATTTAGTATAGATTCCAGCCGTTTCCCTGTTTCTATATAACTTCTCGGTTTCCTATGTCTTCTGTGTTGCTTACATTCAGGGGAATCCGGAAACATATTGATTGTCCCTTATATGTACAAAAGTACAACACTGAAATATAGCTTCGCTTATAATTATAAATAAGTGAATTTTAATATGTACATTATATAATATGTTAACTATTTATAACCAACAATTTGTTGTTAAACAAAATCTTGTTTAAATTAATATTTTAGATATCAGAATCATTCTGCTATTTATGAATAAGCTATAAAAGTCCTTACAAAACTAAAGAATAAAAGAGCAAAGAGACACAATTCTTTAAAGAATAGCACTATAAAGACAGCAACATAAGTTAGTGAATCTACACCTTTTCTAGTTGTATTTCAGAAAGTATCAATTGTATTTCTGAAATTATCAAATGTATCTCAGATTTGTCAATTGTATTTCAGGTGGTATCAAATGTATTTCAGATTTGTCAATTGTATTTCAGATGGTATCAAATGTATTTCAGATTTGTCAATTGTATTTCAGATGGTATCAAATATATTTCAGATTTGTCAATTGTATTTCAGATGGTATCAAATGTATTTCGGATTTGTCAATTGTATTTCAGATGGTATAAAATGTATTTCAGATTTGTCAATTGTATTTCAGATGGTTTCAAATGTATTTCAGATTTGTCAATTGTATTTCAGATGGTATCAAATGTATTTCGGATTTGTCAATTGTATTTCAGATGGTATCAAATGCATTTCAGATTTGTCAATTGTATTTCAGATGGTATCAAATGTATTTCAGATTTGTCAATTGTATTTCAGATGGCATCAAATGTAATTCAGATTAGTCAATTTAATTTCAGAAATTATCAATTGTATTTCAGATTTGTCAATTGTATTTCAGATAGTATCAATTATATTTCAGATTTGTCAATTGTATTTCAGATAGTATCAATTGTATTTCAGATTTGTCAATTGTATTTCAGATGGTATCAAATATATTTCAGATTTGTCAATTGTATTTCAGATGGTGTCAAATGTATTTCAGATTTGTCAATTGTATTTCAGATAGTATCAATTGTATTTCAGATTTGTCAATTGTATTTCAGATGGTATCAAATGTATTTCAGATTTGTCAATTGTATTTCAGATAGTATAAATTGTATTTCAGATTTGTCAATTGTATTTCAGATAGTATCAATTATATTTCAGATTTGTCAATTGTATTTCAGATAGTATCAAATGTATTTCAGATTTGTCAATTGTATTTCAGATGGTATCAACTGTATTTCAGATTTGTCAATTGTATTTCAGATGGTATCAAATATATTTCAGAAAATAAGCAATGCGTTTAAGATTACATAGTCACTTTTATTTAACAAAATAACAAATGTAGGCCTACTTGAGATTTTAAAATATATTTAAAAAATTGAAAATGGATTTTAAAAATCCTCAACTTTATTGCATTTTAGCGTCCGACAAGCATATTCACCATAGCTAAAGCAGCAGCTTGATGAATTGTACTGTGTTGTACTGCACGAGCACAATCACCACCAACAATATTATGTGTGTTGCTTCATCAATTTTATTCTCTGCAGTAGGTAAATTAGCCTACAACACCGGGAGCCAACACGTCAGGAATTCCAAGATGTGTTTTTACGTACGTCTTCACTTTACACCAAATGATCTCGATTGGATTTAACATCAGAGAATAAGGTGTCAACCGTAACTTCTGAAATACAAATGATAGTTTCTGAAATACAAGCAATAATCTGAAATACAATTGCTGCTTTCTGAAATACAATTGATACTATCTGAAATTGAATTGACTAATCTGAAATACAAATGATACTATCTGAAATTAAATTGATAAATCTGAAATACAATTGATGTTTTCTGAAATACAATTGATACTATCTGAAATTGAATTGTCTAATCTGAAATACAAATGATACTATTTGAAATTAAATTGACAAATCTGAAATACAATTCATGTTTTCTGAAATACAATTGATACTATCTGAAATTGAATTGACTAATCTGAAATACAAATGATACTATCTGAAATTAAATTGACAAGTCTGAAATACAATGACAAATCTGAAATACAAATGATACTGTCTGAAATTGAATTGACTAATCTGAAATACAAACGATGCTATCTGAAATTAAAATGACAAATCTGAAATACAATTGATGTTTTCTGAAATACAATTGATACTATCTGAAATTGAATTGTCTAATCTGAAATTAAATTGACAAATCTGAAATAAAATTGATGTTTTCTGAAATACAATTGATACTATCTGAAACTGAATTGACTAATCTGAAATACAAATGATACTGTCTGAAATTAAATTGACAAATCTGAAATACAATTGACAAATTTGAAATACAAGTGATGTTTTCTGAAATACAATTGATACTATCTAAAATTGAATTGTCTAATCTGAAATACAATTGATACTATCTGAAATACAATTGGCAAATCTGAAATACAATTGGCAAATCTGAAATACATTTGATGTTTTCTGAAATACAATCTATACTATCTGAAATTGAATTGACTAATCTGAAATACAAATGATACTGTCTGAAATTAAATTGACAAATCTGAAATACAATTGACAAATCTGAAAAGCAATTGATATTTTCTGAAATACAACTGACAAATCTGAAATACAATTGATATTTTCTGAAATACAACTGGAAAAGGTGTAGTTCACACTGACGGCTACATATAGACCAAGATTTCAAACTGCTGCACTACAGTACGTGCAGACTACAGCCGATATCGTTTCGCTGCGACCCGTCGTCGTGTCGCGGACTATAACATAATTACAAGAGACCATAATAACGTGCGATGATGCACGCTGTTCTACACCATAAGCATGCCGCAAGGTGTAATTATCCAGGACAAGTGTATCAATGGCGTCGTTATTACTGCACCGGCTGTTCCGGAAATGTCTTCACTATCCTGTCAAAACTGAACGTACGAATTCAGATTGTAGCTATTATTTCATGGAATTCACTTTCCTGAGTACAGCCCGAGCCTCAGAAAAAAAAATTTTAACAAGAAGTAAGTGTCACAGATAGAATGAATGAATGTTAGCTATGATGTCCCATGTTGGGCACAGGCCTCCTGTGATGGGGTTAGAACCCCCTCGACAGGGATGGCTCAAGTATACTCGCTTGGTGAGCCAATCCAAGCGAGCTTGTCGTGTATACTACTTTTGTGACATGGTTAATAACCCTGTTTAACTTTAACTAGTCTCTTTGTTCATATTTTTTTCTTGCACTACACACATTATACTGACACCGGCACTTTGACAAACACTGATTGCTATTTACACTATTTACCTGACACTTTCTCAACACTGACTTTACTATTTACAAAACTTATCTTACACTTTCACTAATACTGACTTTACTATTTACAATATCTTAACACTGATTACGTTATCTATTTACAATGACCTTCCCTAGTTCTTTCCACAAAACTCTGTTCTTTGTTGTCCTCGACCATTGTTTTCCCTCCTCTTTGGTAAACATGTCAGACCATCTGACCCTTGGTCTTCCCTGTCCTCTCTTTCCGACGTAGGGGTCCCACATCGTGACTGCATGGGTCCATTTGCTATTTGATGTGTATCTTTCATATCAACATTCTAATGCCAAAGTTGCACTAACTATATCACATGCGGTGTTGAATTGTCAGAACTTCAGCTGTCATGTAGGCGGTCCGAGTTCGAGTTCTGGTCAGGCTGGGATTTTTCGTCGAAAAATCCGTAGTGACACATGTGGGGGACAAGGTGGCAGTTGGAGTTTCCCTCGGGATTCTCCCGTTTGCCCAGATTAGGCATCTACAGCATTCCGTCAACATTTCTCCATTTCATAATCATTCCATAGCATTCCTCGAACGCCAGCTGGCGACGCACGGAGGGGGCTGACCTAGGGACGAGGTGGGTTGTCTACTCAAAACCTGGGTACGCAGCGAACCTTAGCACAGTCAGCTACGGGTGTGGGTTTGGGACTGCGCCTAGCTTTAATGTTAGCGCAATAGATCGTAAAAGGTCGTAGTGCTGTGTCGTAGTGCCCGTCTCCCGAAAATTCCATTCCATTCATGCATTAACTATGTCAATCTGAAATATTATACGGGAGTAGCTCGGTCGGATGATCAGGAGTTGCGCTCGGGCGTGGCTTAAATTCCCGCTTAGGCTGATTATCTGGTTGGATTTTTCCGAGGTTTTCCCTAATCGTAAGCCCTAAAAGAAATGGGCCACGGACCTCTTTCCTTCCCCCACACTTTCTCTTCTTCTACTATTACAAAGAACTTGCTAATTTCTTAGATAACAACCCTGTAATATGAAAATAGGGGAAAATAAATATACTGTAAGTCCACAGGGCTAACGGCTTCGAAGCTGGGTACCTGGTTCTAATGAAGTGCACTGGTAGCAATATAAAACATGGGGGCATGAGATAGTTACTCTGCCTGCCATTAAAACTCACTTCAATTAAATCCCCAAGGTAAAAAAATAGTAAGCCAAATGTTAGGTAATCTGTGGCGAATCCTCAGCCTCATCTCGCCAAACAACATCTCGTTATCACCAATCCCATCGACGCTAAATAACCGAGTAGTTGATACAGCGTCGTTAAATAACCAACTAAAAAAATAATAATACAAATCAGTTTTATGGACAATTTAACATTATATGAGACAATGTCGTGTATTATTTTAAGAAAGAATAAGGGTACGCCACGTCTTTGTTACAAATTGTGAAATAATAATTTATATACCGTGAGTTCTTCGGTCAGTATTTACATCAATGGTGGTTCTTATTTTGGATAAACTATAGTTTCTTGACTTTGCGGATGCAAACTCGTCTGAGGACTATGAATTTTCATGACGCATCACGGGATGGGTAAGTAAAGATTCATGTTGCCTGTAGTAGAATTACTTCACATAGGCTACATGACTTCTTTCTTCTTAAATAACGGTTTCATTCATTCATCGTTTTCTGCCCGAGGGCAGGTCTTCCGCTGCAAACCCAGCATTCTGCAATCTTTCCTATTTTCTGCCTTCCTCTTAGTCTCCACATACGATCCACATATCTCAATGTTGTCTATCAGGTCTTAAGGGTATATATATGTGTGAACGACCACAATTATTATCAGAAAATGCAGGCATTAAATTGCTAAAATTTTATAAAGAAATGAAGTCACAATTTGACAAAAATTATAAGGTATCACAACAAGACTTATCAGAACTTAAATATCTGATAAAAGTATAAAAAATGTTACTAATAATATTTTTAAGAATTCACTTTTTACTTTAAATTAAATTTTCCAAAATTTGAACATTTTCATACATAATATTTCATAACTTCACAACCATTAGAGATAACATTCTGAAATTTTGTACACTGATTTAACATAGGTTTATGCAAAAGGTAGACTACAATAATGCACATTTCTTTGAAAATAGAAAAATTAGGTCCCAAAACAGTATATAAATTTTAATATATTTTATATAGGACAAATAAAAAATTAATTGTATTAAAATAAACAACTCTAAATGTCTGAGAGTAGTCTACTTTTCAGAAATAAGTGTTTATTACATGCAGGAAAAATATTAAAGATGTCATAAAGACCATAACAATGTTATGATTACCAAATTATATAACTGCAAAATGTCTTTGTTTTTATTTTTCATACTCTGATAAAACTGGTTTGAAAAACATTACTAGTAATCTTTTTTATACTTTTTATCAGATACTCTTATTTAAGTTCTAATAAATCTTGTTGTGGTACCTCGTAATTTTTAGCCAATTGTGAGTTCATTTTCTTATAAAAGTTTAGAAATTTAGAGCCTGCATTTTCTAATAATTTTTGTTGTCGTTAACAATATACCCAGATGCACTATCACCTTTACTTTTTAACTTCGCTCTAGAATATGCCATTAGGAACGTTCAGGATAACAGGCAGGGTTTGGAATTGAACGGGTTACAGCAGCTTCTTGTCTATGCAGATGACGTGAATATGTTAGGAGAAAATACACAAACGATTAGGGAAAACACGGAAATTTTACTTGAAGCAAGTAAAGCGATCGGTTTGGAAGTAAATCCCGAAAAGACAAAGTATATGATTATGTCTCGTGACCAGAATATTGTACGAAATGGAAATATAAAAATTGGAGATTTATCCTTCGAAGAGGTGGAAAAATTCAAATATCTTGGAGCAACAGTAACAAGTATAAATGACACTCGGGAGGAAATTAAACGCAGAATAAATATGGGAAATGCGTGTCATTATTCGGTTGAGAAGCTCTTATCATCCAGTCTGCTGTCCAAAAATCTGAAAGTTAGAATTTCTAAAACAGTTATATTACCGGTTGTTCTGTATGGTTGTGAAACTTGGACTCTCACTGTGAGAGAGGAACATAGGTTAAGGGTGTTTGAGAATAAGGTGCTTAGGAAAATATTTGTGGCTAAGCGGGATGAAGTTACAGGAGAATGGAGAAAGTTGCACAACACAGAACTGCACGCATTGTATTCTTCACCTAACATAATTAGGAACTTAAAATCCAGACGTTTGAGATGGGCAGGGCATGTAGCACGTATGGGCGAATCCAGAAATGCATATAGAGTGTTAGTTGGGAGACAGGAGGGAAAAAGACGTTTAGGGAGGCCGAGACGTGGATGGGAGGATAATATTAAAATGGATTTGAGGGAGGTGGGGTGTGATGATAGAGACTGGATTAATCTTGCACAGGATAGGGACCGATGGCGGGCTTATGTGAGGGCGGCAATGAACCTTCGGGTTCCTTAAAAGCCATTTGTAAGTAAGTAAGTAACAATATACCCTTAAGGAGATTTAAGTACAAGAAGAACTGATAAATGCGTACCGAAGGGCGCAGAAGATCGCTATAAAATTACTACTAGGTCTAAGTAAATATATGTGTCTAAAGTACGATTGTGTTGTCATTTATTTGAAGAAAAGAAAAATGCAAATTCCTTTGTCTTTCGCTAAACTTTTCACACCTTAAATCGAAGGCGCACTTTGAATGCAGGCTATGTTCTTCGGCCAATGTTTATTGCTTCGCACTCCTGTTCCTCCTGCATTAATAACTCTACACTAACTACCCGTAACAAAGTTTGTATGCTCACTCAACTACAAAAGTTGACGTAACAACTGTAGCGCGTACTTTGAGGCAACTTGCTCAATTTTATATTCTTCAAAGGAACAGGATTTTTAGCTTCTCCCTTCTTCTTCGCTGGAGTTTATGGAGTCTATACGGCTATGAGCTTCTTCACTTTCTTATTGCGTTTTGTATGCAGAGAGTATTGCGATGATGTATGAATATATATTTCAACATTCACACAGCAATACACATTTATACCAAACCTTACATCGAGAACGCCTAAACTGATTTAAAATAGGAGTAAATTGGATGTTTTCATTGCTACTTATAAGAAAATCACGACGTTTCGAAGAGATACCTTATTTTCTTCAGATGAACGAAAAATTATACGAGAAGGGTACTCTACTCGTTGTGGTCGTTACAAGTAACTAAATCTGCTTGACTTTTTTGTCTAAAAGGTGAGAGATGAGAATGTTTATCTTTAAACCCTCAGGAATGAGGAATACATAATGTTTCCATTTGAACAAATCATCTGGCTGGGTTTTTTCTTAGGTTTTTCCCAACTGTAAGACGAATGTCAGGCAATACATAACAAATCCTCGGCTTCAGCTCATCAAATACTACCTTGCTGGCATCAATTCTATCGACGCTAAATGACATAGTAGTTGATTAGTTGATACAGAGTTGTTAAATAACCTATTAAAAATTCGTTCTATTTGCTTGATATTTTAGTTAGTGATATAATGCAATTTTTCCAGCTTAAGGAAATGTTATAGATGTTGGTTTTATACTAACGGCCTTACTAATAAACCGTGTTTAGTTTATATATACGAAACTTATGCAGCGTTAGAACAGAAAACGTTACCAATGAACCATGCCCAAGCTATGGATGTATACGCAGTGTGTAGCTGTACATGGGAATTTCTTTGCAATAGTCATACACACGAAACCCAATATTTAAGCGTTCCATATAGGCCCTATAGAAAAAAATGGCCGCCTCTCTATCAGCTGTTCGGATCGATTGTCATTTTATGATGATGGTTACCTTGTAGGCGTAACCAGAGAAGAACAAAACAAAGAGCATAGAATAATAAAATTATAATAATATTACAGTCTAGTATATACAATCACGAAACTTGTGTTGTGAGGATGCTAGGAACAATTGACTGTGCCGGTACCATTTCGCATTGTCTGTAATGAGGCGATATTAGCGATCCTAGTGGTTAGCAACTATCTATGAATGTTTACTACGTATTGAGCTTCGTGACTGTATATACTAGACTGTGATAATATTGTTGTCGAGTGTCTCACGACAGGAAAAACTTGGCTTTGAGATTGCAACTGTGCATGCGTGGACTGCTCGTGTACCGTTAGCTGGATTTATTTTTGCGTGCACATTCGAGATCAAATCAAGAAGTTCCCCTTGTCTCTGATTATACACCTTGCATGACAGGTTAGATTTGATTAGTTTAGATTTTTATTAACCAACTTTGATCTCACAGCCAAGTTCTCCCTGTCGTGAACCGAACATTATTGCTGTCGCTGTACTCAAATATAGAGTGGTAATCGATCAGGTCCAGTTTTATTATCGATACTTAGCTCGGCACACTAGCGTACACTATGGGCTGCAATAAAATGCAATAAAAATCTTAGTTACTTTCGTAACAAAATAATGACGAAATTATGGCGTAGTTGTTTTATTATACACGACGTATATAGTAATTATTAGTCAGAAATTTACACACGACTTATTAAACGAGCTTTTCGCTATGTAAGTACAGGGACATCATTTTATTTTTACTTCAATTTTTATTGTACCTGAGTTTTTGAATGTACTTCACTCCCACCCCTTCTACTAATGAATTTCAACCGTCCTCCACACAGATCCAAGACCGCATATACAGTCATAGTAGCCTTACGGTCATAATAAACAGTACGTTCCAAAAATATGTTCGCGTTTTCCAGTGACGAAAGAGCTTTCAATATTGAATCATTTTCGCACAAGTACTGTCGTCTGTTTGCCTATGTCGCATCCCGGTATCCCCCACCAGCTTTTATTCGCCAGCTAGTGGCTGGGCTGTCTGAGCTCTTTTCTGAGAACATTAATTTCTGTTGGGAATTGGACGTCTACGTAATATTATACAACTGTTTAAAATAACTGAAATAAAAGGGTCTCGTTAAGTAATTAACTGTCACGTAATTTCCTCCCTTTCTACGACCCTACGACGTAACCACTTGGACGGACAGTAGATAGTATGTCTGAGTAATTTTATCTTTTCGGATCGAGCAGAAGTGAAGATTGAATTTATAATACGTAAGGTACTCTTTTATAGAGTAGGTACAGAATTATTTCAACATGAGTTACTAGTACGAAGGACGAAACTAGTAATTGGGATTATGTACAATAGTATAGTGCGATAATATGCACATTAGAATTGAAGCCTGTATCGAAATGAACGGTCACCATTTTAAAAAATGTGTTTAAATATCCATATTATGATTATTTTTCATTTTTACTTCATTCTCTATATTGTACGCTAATGTGCTGTAGGCAGTACAATACACACTGCATAATGAATACGTCCACATGGACAGCTCAGTTCGTGAGTAAAAACACTCATTGTTAGTACTGCACTGTATTTCGATTAAACAAAAACCTAATGAAAATGATCAAACTCAAAAGCGCGATATTTCCTAGTTTACGTAAAGTGATTTGTTTGTATATTACGCCAGTATCATCGAACTCCAGTCGTGGAAGGGGGTAGCAAACGGCGTTGATCCAGGGGTATAGCCAAGTTAATACTAAAAATGTTAGCAAAAATAAAATGATGTCTCTGTATAAGACAGTTAAACGTCTGTATAAGAGTTTTTATTAGTAAGACCGTAATTGTGGAAATGAGAAAGCAACGGTGAATTGTTTCAAGTAGTATAGACTGGACTTTTCCGTCATTGAAAATATGTTTTTCACCTCAAAGTATTTCGAGAGAATACATTTCTTCTTGAAGCACGCAATTTTGTAGCTATTGCTGGCTTCAACATGGTAGAATAATTTCGTTACATCTGCAGCACTGAGTTGTCATATTACAGCTGCAGTCGTTTCAAGCCGGGTGCCTCCAGACAGCAGGCTGAAATAAAAGTGAAAGTTGAGCGTCCACTGGTCATAAATACTTTAAACTATCTTCATCTGCTTAGTCAATTTACATGCACGTGTGCAAACAGATAGGATGGCGGTTACTAATGCAATTACATTATTGTAATTCTACTTCCCAGAGGTCAGCCGTCCTCACATCAAATTAACAACCGCACACTGTCGCTATTTTACTGCGAATATTTTGTAGTTCATATTAAAATGAAGTTGGAAACAAAACATTAATGCCAGGCTTATAAATCAGAGAGAGTCTAGGATAGGGTTCTTTCACTTCTCCCATCATATTTAGAAACTTTAGAAAATGTGTAAAAAATAAATAATTTCAGAAATTGGTTTGCATGTGGTTGTTTGGTCGGTAGTTTATTGGTTGATTAGCTTATTGGTTGATCGATCCAAAGGTTGATTCCATTGATTTATCGAATTAATTTAGCCTAGTTATTCCATTGTTTTATCGGGTTGATTGATTCTATTTATTTATCAGTTTGTTTGAGTCCATTGATTTATCAGATTGATTGATTAAATGTTTCCATTTATTTCTCTCACTGATTGATTGATTTATCGGATTGATTCATTGATTCCATTGTTTTATCGGATTCATTGATTTATTCAATTAATTTATCGGTTTGATTGTTTCCAATGATTTATCGCACTGATTGATTGATTCCATTAATTTATCGCATTGATTGGTTGATTCAATTAATTTATTGGATGGATGGATTGATTGATTGATTCCAGTGACATGTCGAATTGATTGATTCCATTGATCTATCGTATTTATTCATTCCATTTATTTATGGGATTGATTGATTGATTGATTGAATGATGATTCCATTGATTTATCAGACTGATTCATTCATTCCATTGGTTTATCAGATTGATTGATTGATTCCATTAATTTATGAGATTAATTGGTTGATTTATTACATTGAGTTATCGGATTGATTCCATTGATTTATCAGATTGATTGATTCTATTGATTTATCGGATTGATTGATTACATTGATTTACCGGATTGATTGATTTCGCTGATTTATCGGATTGACTGATTGACTAATTCCATTGATTTATCGGACTAATTAATTGATTCCATTGATTTATCCAACTGATTGATTAATTGATTGATTCCATTGATTTATCCAACTGATTGTTTGATTGATCCCATTAATTTATCGGATTGATTCCATTCAGATTGATTTATTTATTGATTCTACAGATTTATTGGATGTTTTTATTGATCAGATTTGACTGACTGATTTGTTAGCTTCTAATACCAAACACTTTTCTATTGGTGTCCGTTTAATTGATATGCATTTGCACGTACGACTGTGGGTATCATTAGACAAGACAGACTGTGTGCCAGTAACTTTCTGAATCGACGTACTTTACCATACTCATCATGTGGCATTTTTTTACCAAAAACGAAATAATATCGGGTTTACCGTGACAATTTTATTTCTTTCATGTACAGACCCAGAAACAAAATTTGGCAACCTGAATTTTCCAGGTTCCAGTTTGCAAGTACTGCAAAAATCGAGTGTAGAACTTTGAGATATAGAAAAAGTAGGCCTACTGCATGTAAATTATATACGATTCCTCAGGGAAATTAAAATTACTTCGATGTATCGAAAATCGAGTTATAAAAGTTCGACTTAAGGACGTTCGACTGTATATAGGAACAATAACCGAATTTAACGGTTTAGTGCAAGTTATAGGCCAATAACCAACAATATTGTTCTTGCAATTAACGTATCTAGCCCCATGTTTTCAGAAAGAACAGTAAATGCGATCATTCATGCACGACACAAAAAGGGATAAAGCGGAGGAAGAGTTGCAGATCTCTCCATCCGCCATCAGCGACTGAGCCAAAACCTGATAAGATGGCGCCGGCAAGCAACAAAAAGAATATGAACAGCATATGACTCCATTGAGTTATATCACCATGCACCATTCAACTGTCGGCTTTTATTCCGTTGCTGTGCTGTCGAATCTCGTACCGACTCCACAGTTTTTCACGTTCCACAATGGCGCATGCATCAACCCTATTACAGACAACAATGGATCATGCATGAGTTGACTGCTCTTGTAAAGGGAAATATGATATACTACATATAGCGTTTAGAAAATAATTTTGTTTTGTCATAGGGATGATCGTCTGTCAAGGATTACCAGACAAGTCAATAATCCAACATTAAATATTAAGACAACATTGAGAGTCAACTTACTGAAAGTTGGTTTAGCCCATGTTGTATAAAATAAATCCGTATTTTCATTGTAGACCGGAATACAAGGAAATTGAATATCAAGAAGCATTGTGAGTCAAATTATTGAAAGTTGGTTTAATCAATACTGTATAAAATAAATCCGTATTTTCATTATGAACTGGAATTGAAGCATTATTAAATATTAAGAAACATTGTGAGTCGAATTATTGAAAGTTGATTTAGCCCATGTTGTATAAAATAAATCAGTATTTTAATTATAGACTGGAACAGAAGCATTATTAAATATTTAGAAGCATTGTGAGTCGAAATATTGAAAGTTGATTTAGCCCATGTTATATAAAATAAATCAGTATTTTCATTATAGACTGGAACAGAAGCATTATTAAATATTAAGAAGCATTGTGAGTCGAAATATTGAAAGTTGATTTAGCCCATGTTGTATAAAATAAATCAGTATTTTAATTATAGACTGGAACAGAAGCATTATTAAATATTAAGAAGCATTGTGAGTCGAATTATTGAAAGTTGATTTAGCCCATGTTGTATAAAATAAATCAGTATTTTAATTATAGACTGGAACAGAAGCATTATTAAATATTTAGAAGCATTGTGAGTCGAAATATTGAAAGTTGATTTAGCCCATGTTATATAAAATAAATCAGTATTTTCATTATAGACTGGAACAGAAGCATTATTAAATATTAAGAAGCATTGTGAGTCGAAATATTGAAAGTTGATTTAGCCCATATTGTATAAAATAAATCAGTATTTTAATTATATACTGGAATAGAAGCATTATTAAATATTAAGAAGCATTGTGAGTCGAAATATTGAAAGTTTATTTAGCCCATGTTGTATAAAATAAATCCGTATTTTAATTATAGAATGGAATAGAAGCATTATTAAATATTAAGAAGCATTGTGAGTCGAAATATTGAAAGTTGATTTAGCCCATGTTGTATAAAATATATCCGTATTTTAATTATAGACTGGAACAGAAGCATTATTAATTATTAAGAAGCATTGTGAGTCGAATTATGAAAGTTGATTTAGCCCATGTTGTATAAAATAAATCAGTATTTTAATTATAGACTGGAACAGAAGCATTATTAAATATTAAGAAGCATTGTGAGTCGAAATATTGAAAGTTGATTTAGCCCATGTTGTATAAAATAAATCCGTATTTTCATTATAGACTGGAACAGAAGCATTATTAAATATTAAGAAGCATTTTGAGTCGAAATATTGAAAGTTGATTTAGCCCATGTTGTATAAAATAAATCAGTATTTTAATTATAGACTGGACAGAAGCATTATTAAATATTAAGAAGCATTGTGAGTCGAAATATTGAAAGTTGATTTAGCCCATGTTGTATAAAATAAATCCGTATTTTCATTATAGACTGGAACAGAAGCATTATTAAATATTAAGAAGCATTTTGAGTCGAAATATTGAAAGTTGATTTAGCCCATGTTGTATAAAATAAATCAGTATTTTAATTATAGACTGGAACAGAAGCATTATTAAATATTAAGAAGCATTGTGAGTCGAAATATTGAAAGTTGATTTAGCCCATGTTGTATAAAATAAATCCGTATTTTCATTATAGACTGGAACAGAAGCATTATTAAATATTAAGAAGCATTTTGAGTCGAAATATTGAAAGTTGATTTAGCCCATGTTGTATAAAATAAATCAGTATTTTAATTATAGACTGGAACAGAAGCATTATTAAATATTAAGAAGCATTGTGAGTCGAAATATTGAAAGTTGATTTAGCCCATGTTGTATAAAATAAATCCGTATTTTCATTATAGACTAGAACAGAAGCATTATTAAATATTAAGAAGCATTTTGAGTCGAAATATTGAAAGTTGATTTAGCCCATGTTGTATAAAATAAATCAGTATTTTAATTATAGACTGGAACAGAAGCATTATTAAATATTAAGAAGCATTGTGAGTCGAAATATTGAAAGTTGATTTAGCCCATGTTGTATAAAATAAATCCGTATTTTAATTATAGACTGGAACAGAAGCATTATTAATTATTAAGAAGCATTGTGAGTCGAATTATTGAAAGTTGATTTAGCCCATGTTGTATAAAATAAATCAGTATTTTAATTATATACTGGAACAGAAGCATTATTAAATATTAAGAAGCATTGTGAGTCGAAATATTGAAAAATGATTTAGCCCATGTTGTACAAAATAAATCAGTATTTTAATTATAGACTGGAATAAAAGCATTATTAAATGTTAAGAAGCATTGTGAGTCGAATTATTGAAAATTGATTTAGCCCATGTTGTACAAAATAATTCAGTATTTTAATTATAGACTGGAATAAAAGCATTATGAAATGTTAAGAAGCATTGTGAGTCGAAATATTGAAAGTTGATTTAGCCCATGTTGTATAAAATAAATCCGTATTTTCATTATAGACTGGAACAGAAGCATTATTAAATATTAAGAAGCATTGTGAGTCGAAATATTGAAAGTTGATTTAGCCCATGTTGTATAAAATAAATCCGTATTTTCATTATAGACTGGAACAGAAGCATTATTAAATATTAAGAAGCATTGTGAGTCGAAATACTGAAAGTTGATTTAGCCCATGTTGTATAAAATAAATCCGTATTTTCATTATAGACTGGAATAGAAGCAAATTAAATATTAAGGAGCATTGTGAGTCGAATTATTGAAAGTTGATTTAGCCCGTGTTGTATAAAATAAACCAGTATTTTAATTATAGACTGGAATAGAATCATTATTAAATATTAAGAAGCATTGTGAGTCGAATTATTGAAAGTTGATTTAGCCCATGTTGTATAAAATAAATCAGTATTTTAATTATAGACTGGAAGCATTATTAAATATTAAGAAGCATTGTGAGTCCAAATATTGAAAGTTGATTTAGCCCATGTTGTATAAAATAAATCCGTATTTTCATCGTAGACTGCAATACAAGCAAATTAAATAAGTAGAATAATTACTTTTAAGGAATTGGTTCTTATATTTTATAAGGATTGTGAATATGACTAAGAACGTAATATACAGAGTGTTTCAAAAAGACGGGGCATAATTTCAGGTATGTATTTCCCACATACAGACAATGAAAATAGTTCATTACAACATGTGTCCGGAAACGTTTCATTTCCGAGTTATGGCCTTCACAACATTGAAATTCACCGGAACGTTTTTCTTTCCGCAGGTCGTTGTCATTACAGAAGATGTTCAAAATATCCACCTCCTGCTTGAATACAGACCTCACATCGATGTCTCACCTGGTGATGAAATGGAACAGTTGCACGTGGGTTTTCATACGCCCATACATGCTGATTGTGGAAATTTGTTATGCCATCTCGTGTGAACTGTGCTTCATCTGTAAATAATACTAAGGCACGAAAGTTCGGATTTACACCACACTGCTGCAAGAACCACTGACAGAACCTAACTCGTGCAGGGTAATCTGCTGGTGACAGTGCCTGTAAACGTCGCAAATGATAAGGATACAATTGATACTCTTTCAACAGTCTCCAGACAGTCGTATGAGGAACATTGACTTGCAACGCTACCTTTCGTGTGCTGACAGAAGGAGTCATGTTCACAGCCTCCAGAATCTCCTCCTGTACTTCTGCAGTTGTAGATCTTGGTCGTCCCCTTCCCAAACCAGGAGAGTTAAATTTTCCATACTCGCACAGACGGTAATGGAGACGTACAAATGTCTTCCGATCTGGACATTGTCGCTGTGGGTACCTCTCCTGGTACAAACGACGAGCCAGCGCAGCATTGCCGTCCGCCTTACCGTACATGAAGTGTATCTCTGCCAGCTCTTGATTTGAACACATGTCGCACAGTCTAACGCCTACACAACACTGAATGTAACCTTCTCCTCGGAATGAACTGTCAGAGTGCCCTATTAATGTCTCCTTTGACGGCAAAGACCTGAGGAAAGAAAAACGTTCCGGTGAATTTCAATGTTGTGAAGGCCATAACTCGGAAATAAAGCATTTCCGGACACATGTTGTAATGAACTATTTTGATTGTCTACATGTGGGAAAAATATACCTGAAATTATGCCCTGTACTTTTAAACACCCTGTATATTGCAATGTATGTGTATTATTATTTTTTATGCTCGACCATGTCGAAATGTAGTAATTATACACCTGGTAGCAGCCCTTTAATGGAACTCATTAAAGTACACCCATTCATTAAAGTTCAGGTGTTCCACCAATCAGAAAATACCATTGTAGCACTATGAAAGCGCAAGTATCGATTATTCTCGGATATGCAATCGAAAGACAACTAGTTCTGTTACTATAATAATTAGCGATAATTGTAAATAATATTCAAATAAAATCAATTTGTCATCTCGTTTTTCAATGTCTAATTCAATTTCAAGGTTATATCAAGATTAATGTTTATTTTACTCTCTAGATTATATCAAGATCAATGTCGGCATTTGTTTCTCGGAAAAAATCAGTACTTTCGCGTCTACGCACATCTCACAATTTACGAGGTATTGCACAAGGTCAGTTCCGCTCCTCAGTCAGATAAGAATAACATGAATACTTATGAATAATTTCAAGTTAGAAATATGGTCGAGCATAAAAAGTCGTATGAAACTTGACTATAATGGAAATTAAAACGCTAGTATGAAAATTATGAAACTCGCTTACGCTCGTTTCATAAACATGCTCGCGTCTTAATTACTACCATTATAGGCTCGTTGCATAATGTACTGTTTTTTTCGTGTATTGAATGTGTTTCATATATCCGTATAACTATTTAGTTACAATTAAATTACTGTTGTTATTATGGATCAATGATAATGGAAATAATTCGCGCAAGAAAGTAAATCTTCCCCTCACTGTAAGACTCTGATGCCTTGGTAAGCAAGTGACATCAGAATAGTGTGACGTAACTCATTACCGTTGTTAAGAAAAAGACGTCATATGTTGAAACTTCCGTAATATTTTATCCAACTAATCATCAAACATGAACGTTTCACGTTAAAAAGTGCCTATATGTCATCGTTTATCCAAAAAGATTTCACTTTGTATCACCATTTCGGAGACTGAGTAGGGATCCGAAGGCTTACGTGTTTATTACTCTTATCGTAGGAATGACTGATGCAGTCCGTACATTGCTTTCCTATACGTGTCGTGATTCACTAATTGGTGCCCTCTATCGATTCAGCTCACACGATCTCAGTTCCGATTAAATGCCCGTTTAACGACCATACTTCTTCCTGAGAGCTCTGCAATCTCTTCAGAAGCATGTCATCTATATGCAAGTAAACGGTACTACGTCCTGCTGCATCCTTTTTGACCTGAAACTATTCAATGATAACAAAATTGGTTGAAATTAATTATGGCAAAATGAGTTCGAGGGTTCAACGTCGAAAATTGTCCAGCATTTTCTTCGAATTGATTGAGAAAAAGGCCCCAACCAGGATTTAAGCCTGGACCCGCTAGTTTCGTAGTCAGACACGCTTACACTACTTCAGAGCGGTAGACATTTTTGATCTTATTTTTCTAGGTTAAAAATTCCGCGTTTAAAGGCACTTGCTCAGTAATACACTGCAGACGTTAAATTATATTTTATCGTACTTCTAATTACGTGCCGTACTTCCAAATCTGTTTATATTTAAAATACTTGGGAAAAGATAGACTCAAACAGAAGTCATTCCTTATTCAGCTACGTAGAAAGCGGACTAAAGTTCATCAAAACTACGACCATTTGTGACAATGTTGGTTTACAGCCCAGAGATCCCATGTCCTAATACAGGGACATCATTTTATTTTTACTTCAATTTTTATTGTACCTGAGTTTTTGAATGTACTTCACTCCCACCCCTTCTACTAATGAAGTTCCAAATGTCCTCTGCACACAGATCCAAGACCGCATAGAGTAAACAGCACTGAGTTAGTGAGTATAGTACGTTTCAGAAAATATGTTCGCGTTTTCCAGTCACAAAAGGTCTTTCAGTATTGAATCATATTTTCGCACAGGTACTGTCCGTTTGCCTACGTCGCATCCTTATTTCCTCCACCTACTTCTGTTCGCCCCTCTGTAAAAGCAAAGCTGTCTTAGCTCTTTTATGAAAACATTAATTTCTGTTAGGAATTGGACGTTTACGTAATATTATACAACTGTTTAAAATAACGTAAATAAAAGGGCCTCGTTAAGTAATTAACTGTCACGTGATTTCCCCCCTTTCCACGACCCTGCGTCATAACCACTTGGACGGACAGTAGATAGCATGTTTGAGTAATTTTATCTGTGCGGGTCGGGCAGAAGTGAAGATTAAATTTACAGTACGTAAGGTACTCTTTTATAGACTAGTACAGAATTATTTCAACATGAGTTACTAGTACGAAGGACGAAACTGGTAATTGGAATTAGTTGCAATAATCTATAGTGCGATAATATGCACAAAAGAACTGAAGCCTGTATCGAAATGAAAGGCCACCATTTAAAAAAAATGTGTTTAAATATCCATATTATGACTATTTTTCAATTTAACTTCATTCCTACATTGTACGCTAATGTGCTGTTGACAGTATAATATACACTGCATAATGAATACATTCGCATGGCTAACTCAGTTCGTGAGTAAAAACACGTATTCTTAATACAGTACTATATTAAGATTAAACAAAAACCTAATGAAAATTATCGAACTCAAAATCGCGATATTTCCTAGTTTACGTAAATGGATGAACTTCTTCCCTCCTATATCTAGTAGAGTGATTTGTGTTTTGCGTCAGTATCATCGAACTACAGTCGTCGAAGGGTGGTAACAATCTGTGTTTCCGGTTCTCTAAAGGTATAGCCAGGTTAATATTAAAAATGTTAGTAAAAATAAAATGATGTCCCTGTCTTTACCAGCTCGAATGATTAAATCCCTATGCTTAGAGGTCCCGTCAACTGGACTTGAACAAATCACACTAATTCTTGGCCAGAATGATTATACAGAAAGAAAGTTATTATCGACTGGTCACCCACCTGGCATCTCTTGCACGTACCACTTTCTGTCATTTTCTTTTTACAACGAAATGAGAAGGAATTTGAAGTAAAACGTAAATGTTAATGGAATGGAATTTGTAAAGTTGAGACAAAGAAAGGAAAACGAAAAACTCTTCGAACTAGCCCACACTAATCAACGCCACGAGAGCGAACCCGGCTTAAGAAGTCTTCGCTTTACAAGTGAAATGTTAAATTATTTCCCTTCACGCAATTATACAGCAAGCTTAACTGCCATAATCTCAACGGCGTCGTCGCGTCGTTGGCATTAAATCAACACATATCGTTAGCAAGAACCGCGTGCGAAATATTCCAAATATTACTTATTTAATTAAATATTTATTTATTTACTTACTTACCTTACTTATTTACTCACTTTACTCACTTATTGGCTCACTTATTGACTGACTTATTTATTAATTTCTTCACTTATTTATTGATTAATTTCTTCACTTATTTATCCATTAATTTCTTCACTTATTTATTCATTAATTACTTCGTTTATTTATTCGTTAATTTCTTCACTTATTTATTGGTTAATTTCTTACTTATTTATTCGTTAATTCCCTCCCTTATTTATCCGTTACTTTCTTCACTTATTTATTCGTTAATTCCTTCACGTATTTATTCTTTAATTTCTTCACTTATCAGTCGTTAATTTCTTCCCTTATTTAATCGTTAATTTCTTCACTTATTTATTCATTAATTTCTTCACTTATTTATTTACTTCTTCAATAATTATTTCTATTTATTTATTCGCTCATTCATTAATTCATTCGCTCATTCATTTGCTCATTCCATTCATTCTATTCATTCCGTTCCATTCAATTCATTCCATTCAATTTATTCCATTCAATTCACTTCAATTCATTCATTTTAATTCATTCCATTCAATTCATTTCATTTTATTCCATTCAATTCATTCCATTCCATTCAATTCATTCATTCGTTCCTTCATTTAATTGTTATTTAATCTGAAAAGTTAAGGCCAACAGTCCTCTTCCGCCCAACCAGACTTAATTGAATAGAGTAACCTTACATTACTATAATATCTGGAACGTACAACAATGATTATATAGCAGTATCAATAAGGATGAGCTATATCCGAAGTAAATTCTCCTGAGTAAAGCGCTGTCTGCTCTGTCGTATGAGCAATTTCTCCGTTTTCGTATCAGCGAAAGTTTATTATGCCTGCAGACAGTTTCCTCAGCGACGGAGAACAATAATTCACTTATCGCTTCCGCCCATACCTGTGAAAGTACATTCGTACACAAACTATGGTAAACAAAACAACTAGCCACGATGGAGATAGAATAATCAAGACTTGATAATCAGCGTTAACTGTTAAACAACATTGACAGGAATTCGGAAGTAAATCGTGGGATCGAATTCCTGATAGTTTCTTTTTCAAGTTTATTACATCATAAATATTTAATTTATTTCAGTATATAAATTATATCAGATAAAAATTATTACTTAATTTTGGATAATATGAATCAGTTTGGCAATTGGATTTCTTCCTCTATGCTTCCTTTTTCTAAATACACAAGTCTACACCTCAAACTTCCATAATCTCTTTATTTAAATTTTTTTGTTTTCTCGAATATGATAATTATCTGTCGTCACAAAGATATATATATATATATATATATATATATATATATATATATATATATATATATATATATATATATACCCATATTATGAAGAAGAAACTAGCACTTTCACGCAACCAACCTTACGTTCCTTCCGAAAATTGAAAAACATTGTTTGATCTGGCCAGAACACTTCTGTGTTATAAGTCGTCCTTTCACACTAGTAATGGCTAAGTCCTCATAACGAAGTGGAAGTGGGATGGCCATGTAGCAAGGCAGCAACAAGGCAGATGGGCGTGAGAAACTACCATGTGGGACCCGTACATAGGAAGGAGAACACAAGGCAGGCCAAGAAGAAGATGGGCAGATACATTCAAGCAGCAGCTGGGAGGGAACTGGTCAACCATCGCCCGCAACAGGAACGAGTGGAGACAGATAGTGAACAAACTCATATAGAACTAAAATTTGACAAACTCTAGTGTATCTCACATAGTGAATGTGAATGTAAATATTGTTCACGTGAAATAGTTCATCATGTGAACCACACCAACCGAGCTTCCCCTCCTAGGGCCTCCTGCCCTAGCCCTTCATGGGACATAGTGGCTTCATTCATTTATTCATTCATTCATTCATTCATCCATTCATTCATTCATTCATTCAATGGCTAAGTGTATGAACCTCGGATAAAAACGAAGTAACCACTGGTAATGAAATAACTGTTAAAAAATAACCGAAATTAAGGTTAATTCCATCATCATCATCCATTACGAGTGCAATGCAGACGCACAGCCTGTGGTGCACTTTGACTCTGATAAATAAGAGATA
The DNA here is from genome assembly GCF_040183065.1 of Periplaneta americana. NCBI lineage: Eukaryota > Metazoa > Arthropoda > Insecta > Blattodea > Blattidae > Periplaneta > Periplaneta americana. The sequence goes on from NC_091128.1 coordinate 150,302,036, forward strand.
GTTATACACTATTTGACACTAGTGACATCAATATTGCACACTCATTGACGAGCTGAATAACAGCAGTTTAACTGAGCTTCTTTTATTCTTCAGAGTATATTCTAAGGACATAGAAGTTTCATTTTATCACTCAATCATTTATAATAACAGCAATTTAGGGGGAGGTAAAATATAAAAAAATAATAGAGCAACTTCCTTTTTGCAATAAAATTAGATATAATTAATATTTGAGGAGAAAAATTCGCTCCGGCGCCGGGGATCGAACCCGGGTCCTTGGTTCTACGTACCAAGCGCTCTGACCCCGGGGCCGGAGCGAATTTTTCTCCTCAAATATTAATTGTCACAATAACAGATATTATTCTGTTGGACCAATTAATAACATCTTTAGTAAATTCGTGTAGCTAGCAGTGCATTATTCTATACAGATTGCTGTGCACTTTACTGCGGAATCCCGGCCATTAGTCACTCGGCTGAGTGCGCTCCATGTATAATGGCAGTTGACTTGACATATAAACGTCAGCGTATATGCCCAACTTGGAGTCAGGCCACAAAATGGAAATAACGCTGTAGGAGAAAGGTTCGATCCGGTGCCGCGGATTGAATTCGGCGTAGCTCAGTGGTCAGAGCGCTTGGGACGTAGAACCAAGGACCCGGGTTCGATCCCCGGAGCCGGAGCAAATTTTTCTCCTCAATATTAATTGTCACAATAACCGATATTATTCTGTTGGACCAATTAATAACATCTTTAGTAAAATAGACATAATTAGCCACGTTTTGCAATTAACACACAATTACTGTATCAATATCATAAACTACAAGACATAGCAGATATAATATATACTAGTGGCTTGTGCAGCAATTGCTGCAAACTAAGTCCATAAAAAGTTCAAATAAAAATTGTTCAGATTTATTTTCAATGAAGAATACCAGACATTTTGATAGTTATTTGCTTCCATAATAGTGAAACATACTCCCTCTTTTTTTATTTCTTTTTTTTTTTTTTTTTTGCCAAATACATTTTCTTGAACCTATCTGTCTTCAGTTCTTGAGTTTCAATGCGAAATCGCTAGTAACAATGTCAGAATGATCAGTGGGTTTTTCATGTGGGAGTAATGCAGTAGCTATTTCGGGTCATTGCGGATTGTATGTGAAAGTTAAGAAAATGTAAGGTTTGTCATGCTTTGAACAAAAGACTTAGCATCTTGGTAAGCTGCTGCATGTTTCGTGAACTACCCTGAAATGTAGAGGGCAGAATCACTTTTTCCCCACTAAGAGATCTTGCTGAGGTGATCAAGAGACTACAAAATCTTGTAGGCCTCTTATTTTATCAATAAGTAATACCTTTTGGTCTTTTCTCATGAATTGTAATTTTTTGCTCTTCTTCCAGACAATACTGATCTATCAAATACTGCTGGATTAATTTCTGTAACAATGAATGTTATTTCGTATATTTTTTGTAATATAGGCTGTTGTGAGGAATTTATTGCTGAGATGTGGAAAATGAGTCGAATGATATGTCAGAGTTGTAGAATCTTATATGCGCCCGAAATAAAATGTCCATCGTAAATCGTTAGCAGTTTCAGTGTTACATTTGTTGCTGGTTGCGGGAAATAAAGTTACTCATCACGGTAGCAAGAAGTGAAATGTCATGCTATTTTCCCTACAACAAAATATGCTTGGCAGCGATCACAAATCTAATCAATTAAACCAAAGAAATATGAAATTAATTTTGATGTATTTTAAAGACGCAGCTAAAATAGGAAGCATGACTCAATTACTACCAAGGAAAATTAGAGAATCAGACATATATAAATATCTATATCACACTGCCATTACATATATGAAAAGGACCCACACCACTTGATTAATAATTGTAAAAGTATTTCATTTTTAATAACAATATTGTTACCTTACGTAAGTTTTATAGTTTTCAGTAATATAAGTTTATATAGGCCTATAGCCGTTACTCAGTAAATTATAGAAATGAAGATCTAATATAAAATATTCTTTCTTTGGGTCTACTTACATAAAGCCCCAAAAGGTTTCACTTTCATATATCAGTATAGCATTATGTGTTGCATTAACTATAATAATATTTCATTTTTAATGGTTGTCACCAAACATTAAGTTTTGTAGTTCTTAATATTCAATACACAGCTGTACTCGGAAAACTACAGACCAGAGAATCAGACCTGTAAATTATTTTTTATACGTTATCAAAAAATTGCACAAATGAAGATCGACATATTGGCATTATGATGGGAAAGAATCTGAGCCGTCTGAACTCTATGTCAGCAATCCTGTAGGTCATGGCCTTCGTGTAATAGCCTATTGTTTATTGTAGTGTGTGTTTTGTTTTATTCTGAAATGCAACATGGCCGACTTGATGCTCGCTTCGCTTACGGAAGCGAACATTAAGTCGGCCGTGAATGCAATTAATTAGTTCTCAAAAATGACGAAAGATGGATTTTGGAAAAAAGGAAAATGATGTAGGAAAATTGACATTTCACTGAAAACTACTATTTTTCCGAAAAACTTTGGATTCCAAGCTTCAAAATGAGGGGTCATTTATTAAAATCCGTTCAGCCGTTTTCCCGTAATTTCCATTACTAGTTCAAATTATATATATATATATATATATATATATATATATATATATATATATATTATATTGTATATACATATACATACAGGTTGAACAGTAAGTAATGTCATTAATTTCAGGGAGTTATTCTAAATACTGAAATCAGCACTCTTCAGACATCCTTACAGGAGCTGTCTAAATGGTCCTCTGACTGGAGATTACTACTCAACATTACCAAGACAGAAGCTAAAATCTTCTCTTTAAGGCCTATTCATAATCCACCTCCTTTGATTCTTCTAAATGAACAAGTTACATGGCTCTCCAGCCAAGAAGCTGCCAAATATTTGAGAATATTATTAGACACGAAACTTACATGGAATGCCCATATAACTCGCATCGTCACACTAACCTCTTCTAGAATTCGAAAATTATACCCTTTGGTTAATAGACGTTCACAAATTGGATTGGACTGTTCAATGCTACTCTACACCTCGCTTGTACGACCTCTTTTAACTTATGCAGCGCCAGTGTGGGGGACAGCAAATAAGACTCACATGCATCGCCTACAAGTTCTCCAGAACAAGTTCCTGCGAACAGCAACAAATGCCCCCTGGTTTGTAAGAAATCAACAACTGCATCAAGAATTGGCAATTCTTCCACTAGAACAGTACATCCATTCAATGTCAAAATCTTTCTTCAACAAACTTCCTGGTGTTCCTGGAGCTGTGACATATAACATTGGAGCAAGATCTTGTCAGCCATTTCGACTTAAAAGGAAACTCCCTCAAGACATCCTTCTTAGTGATACTGACGACTCTTCATAAATTTAACACAGAAAATCATATTTTATTCACATAATTCACAAAAATGTTTAATGAATTAATTTAAATTAATTAGAGGAGCCTTTAGAGCCAACCTCAGCATGATATTCTGCATGTGATTTCCATAATTTAACAGTGGTCTGTATAGCAAGTTTGCTGGTCGACCAATATTAAACATAAAAAAAGGGAGTTATTCTTTGAGATATTTTAAACAAAAGTTTAAGACAATTTCACTCATTTTGTTTCATATGAAACATTTAATTGCGTCGTTTTGAGAAAGTCATTGATTTTATCCCCAATAACAACGAACAAAATTGTATTAAAGGTTTTTGTCTGAAATGACATTACTTAGAGTTCACTCTGTATAGTACAGCTCCAGGAGCCGCCTTCTTTTAGCAACTAAAGGATTGGGAGCTCAGCTCAATTCCACTGTAACTTACTACCAAATGCTCGGAATCACACCGTTCTTGCACTAAAACATTGGGAATATTTTTTAACGTATGAAACAAGCAAAACATTAATTTCACCAAAAAGTGGAGCCGCCCCCATTTTGCAGAGAGTCCTTCAATTGCTGGTTACTTACACGTGGTTAGCCAACAACTCATTTTATCAATAGTAATCTCACTAGAGGTTTTGATTTATCAACAGTAATCTCACTAGACGTTTTGATTCATCTAGAGAAAATCAAAACTCGAGTGGGATTTAATTGACTATTACACGATTAGAAGAAAGTATATAAAGATTAGAAGTAACGAAGTACTCCAATACAATAAAATATTAATTGACTTACGAAAATACAACTGTCTTCAAATATATTATTGTACCATCTCAACATTACAAATATTACGCTACATGCATGCTAGATGGCAGTAGTGTCTTTATACAGACACTGTAATGATTACTATTCAATAAATCTTAATATTAAACAATCTCTGATACGTGACTATCCATAATATCATATAGCAGAAGTTCTTTTTATCCTCTCAGAGCAGAAGCTATAACATAACCTAACTAATATACACAAGTGTTAGAAAAGTTTTAATTAACGACGATGACATAAAAAATAAACATGAATAATTTTAAAAGGAATAATTAATTTTCAAATTTGAATGTGGTTGGTGGTTCAATTGATGTTATATTGGACGTGTGCGTAATAGAAGTGGAACTCGTTGATTTAGGCCTACATGGTGTATTCAACTTATTCAGAATTTCCGAAAGAATAATTTTAAAAGGAATAATTATTGAATGTACAATTTTCAAATTTGAATGTGGTTGGTAGTTCAATTGATGTTATATTGGACGTGTGCATAATAGAAGTGGAACTCGTTGATTTAGGCCTACATGGTGTATTCAACTTATTCAGGATTTCCGAATGGTGCTCTTCATTTATTTGTAAATCGGATTTCAGAAGATGCATAGGTATGATCAGTGATTTTTATTAATTCTTGTTCTTGAATGCCATATTTGAAACTGCTGTGCATCGACTGGAGTGGTTTGTAATTTTATATATATTTTTGACGTCCAGACCAGCGCAGTTTCAAATGTTGGCAAACAAAGAAACAAATGCTAGGGATGCGATAAAATTAAACAAATGCTAGGGACGCGATAAAATTAAACAAATGCTAGGGACGCGATAAAATTGTGCGATAAGCAGCCATGATTGGTTGAAATACATCCTTTCGAACCTTTTTTTTTTTGGTCAAAAGTAGTATGACGTAGTAAGAGTGTAATAGTCTAGAGAAAATCAAAACTCGAGTGGAATTTAATTGACTATTATACGATTAGAAGAAAGTATATAAAGATTAGAAGTAACGAAGTACTCCAATACAATAAAATATTAATTGACTTACGAAAATACAAAACTGTCTTCAAATTTGTACCAACTCAACATTATAAATATTACGCTAGTAAATGGCAGTAGTGTGTTATTATTAGCTGTTTTCTTGGTATCAGTTGTGCCAACTATGGAATCTTCATTGAACTCTGTGGACGGTTACTAGTCAAGAAGGCTTTGTTGATTCAGTTTCATTTTTATTAAAACATTTGCATTCCACTTCAATCATCCGGATCCCAGTAATCAACGTCACTTGACAGATGATTTTCAATCAATCTTATTACTAAACTATCTCTGATACGTGACTATCGATAATATCATATAGCAGAAGCTGTAACAAACATAATCTAAATAATATAAACAAGTGTTAGAAAAGTTTTAATTAGGGATGATGAAATAAACAAGAAACGTTTTAATTAACGATGATGAAATAAAAAATAAACATGAATAATTTTAAAAGAAACAATTATTGAAAGTAGGTACAATTTTCAAATTTGAATGTTTTAGTGGTTGGTGGTTCAGTTGATGTTATATTGGACGTGTGCGTAAAAGAAGTGAACTCGTTGATGTACATGGTGTATCCCTCAACTCATTCAGGATTTCCTAATGGTGCTCTTCATATATGACCAGTGATCTTTATTAATTGTTGTTCTTGAATGCCAAAATGCGAGTCATATTTGAAAGTGATGTGCATCGACTGGAGTGGTTTGTAATTTTTTTTTCCGTCCAGACCAGCGCAGTTTGAAATGTTGGCAAACAAATAAACAAATGCTAGGGTAGTGATAAAAATAAACAAATGCTAGGGACGCGATAAAATTAAACAAATGCTAGGGACGCGATAAAATTGTGCGATAAGAGGCCATGATTGGTTGAAAGACGTCCTTTCGTACCGTTTTATTGGTCGAAAGTAGTGTGACTTACTAAAACTGTAATAGTCAGGGTAAAAGCAGTATATATTTCTATAGACACAAGAAAGCCACCTACTTATGTCGCTGCAAAAATCACAGTCAACGTCTAAAAGCGACTGCGTTTACTCCTTTTTTTGCGTCGAAATGATCGTATCCAATATTTTCGCGTTGCATTTGTCTTTTAGCGCTGTTATGTTTTCGGATTGCATTTGTTTGTTTTTCGATACTGTTAAGTTATAATCTTACAAAATAGAAAATAAAGAGCAAAAACGATTAGCTAACTTTTCCCAGTTTGATTCTGACGTATTGATAAGAATTAATTATTATATGTAACATAAAGGGTGCGGCAAAACATCCTCCCTAATTTAAAGTTTAAGTAAAGAACAGATGAATCAAAATAAGGAAACTGTATTAATATGAATGGTATCTAAACAGTGGGAAATTTAGGTTTGCATGCGTTTCCATAGCGATATCAAATGACATGCGCAAAACAACAAGAATTGAATAGGACATTGAATACACGGAACTGACATTCAATTAGTGCAAATTGTAATCTGTAACGAATTCCAACTATGCCGTGGACGGGTGAAGAACGTGCTCACGCTGTGGTATCGTTTCTGGTAAGTGGTAATTCTGTTGTCGCTGCTTAGATGTTTCCCGGACTCTTAATTTCTTCACATGGCGACGTCCCCTGGCCAGCACGATCACCAGACCTTGCACCCTGCGATTTTTTCTATGGGGGCATCTTAAGGCTGAGGTGTTCAAACATCGGCCGAGGACTTTGCCAGACCAAAGAAATGCAATACAGGAAGAAATTGATCTTATTCCTCAAGAAATGCTAGTTAGAGTGATGCAGAATTTCCGAAGTCGCATTCAAAAATGCATTGATAGTGAAGAACACCACTTTAGAGACACGTTATTAAAAAAATGGAAAATTCCCACTGTTAAGTTACCATTCATATTAATAAAGTATTCTTATTTTGATCCATATGTTTTTATTTATACTTTAAATTAGTGAGGATGTTTTGCCGCATCCTTTATAATTTATTTAAAAAACGATGGAATGTCTGTAAATGAATACGAATGTGGTTAGGCTACAATCGACGGTCAAATTACACCAGCAAACTGCAGTATTATAGAATAGTCCATAACCTCTATTGGTTCAGCCTGCCACGTAGAACAAAATGCACAGATACCTGGGGCTAAACCATGCTTGCATTGCATCGTGAATGATTCGTGCTGCAATTGTTCCAGGCATTTGTGTAGTGTTTCCTATTAAAATACTGAAAGCGCCAGGTAGATACAATCGCAACGTTGTAAGCATGCAATTGTTTCTGTTTATTGAATATTCTAAGTGATGTCTCATTTGTCGCGACAGAAATTAACCGTTTGGTTTCGATGAAAGATATCTTTCCTCAATTTCATGGCAATTTCTCTTATCCCCATCTACATTAACACAACTTCACGGTCATCATCCCGATCCAAGTAATTCAGATTAGTACATTATGCAACGAGCCTATAATGATAGTAATTAAGAAGCGAGTATGGATGTTTATGAAACGAGCACAAGCGAGTTTCACAATTTTCATACGAGCTTCTTAATTACCATTATAGGCGAGTTTCATACGTCTTTTTATGCTCGACCATATTTCTAACTTGAAATTATTCAGATGTATACATTTTATTTGTATCTGACAAGATCGGAAGTGACCTTGTTCTAGGTCGTGAATTGTGAGATGTGCGCAGACGCGAAAGTATTGATTTTTTTCCGAGGAACAATAATGTCATCGATCTTGTGTAATCCCGTTAAACTTGGTATAACCTTGATTATTGAATTCGACATTGAAAAACGAGATGACAAATTCAATTTATTTGAATATTATTTACAATTAACGCTAATTATTATAGTAACAGAACATAACCTTCTGCGACAGTATTGGATTTCCAGCCTCCGTGACTTTTCGCTAATTCTCTTTCGATTGCATATCCGAGAATAATCGATACTTGCGGTTTTATAACGGTACAAAGCTGACTTATCATTGGCTGAACACCTGTAAGCTCAGTTGTCATTGGCTGAAAACACCTGTACTTTAATGAGTAGGTGTACTTTAATGACATGCATTAAAGGACTGCTACCAGGTGTATAATTACTACATTTCGGCATGGTCGAGCATAAACAATAATTCGTCATCGACTTCATCAGAAGTGAATCTGGCTGCCATTTTATTTTAATATTATTTATCTTCCTTAACTGCTCGAATATGGCTGGCCGTTTAGACATTACACTAATGACCTCCTGTTTAGGCCAAAGTTTCTACAGAGGTTGATATACCGTAGAAATGCTTAATTCTCGATTAAATAGTAATTTCAACCGGTGGTTACATTAAGCTTAATCATGTTTGACCACGCGGGCATTATTCTGGATATTCTGTACAGGGCAATTATAAATGATTCATCAGGTTTCAAGCGGCTACATAAATAAAAATATAACACTTATGGCCAGTTTGTCCAAGTAATGTTTAATTTTGCTTAACGAATGTTAAATTAGCAGTCTGATTATTTTTAACGGTTTGTTAATGTATTTTCCATTTGTTCAACATAATTTTGTTTAAGATAACCAACACTTAACTATAACATCTGTTAGCACTATTTTAACTACTCAACAGCAGTTGGTAATGATTCTACATATGTAAGATAATTTTTGATTGGCTATAATTAATATTTAAATTCTATATTATAGAGTGAGTCATGAAACTTGCATAAAATGACAACCTGTTATAGTAGGCCACGCTCCATAAACAAACAGTTGACAAATGAAAGCTGTAGGTGACGTGCTGAATAATAATTACAAAGTAAGGTTATATTTCCTCATTGCTATTATGGATACGAAATACGAAAGAAATAAAATAACACTGATATATTTAAACAGTCCAAAGTATTTTTTTGTATATTACCAGTCATATGCTAAACATTCCCTACAGAGAGACACAAAATATTAATTTCGCAACTTCTGTTCGAACAGCTGTGGAGACATCGGCCATATTTAACTAACTGTTAAACGAGTTAACTGCCCGAAATCCTACATTTAAAATTAACAAACTGTTAACAATCTGTTAAACCAAACTGGTGTTGAAAACATACAATTTTATTAATTAACAAACTGTTTAGAGTTTAACAGTCGTTAAATTTTGTAACAATACTTGGAAAAACCGCCCATTAGAATAATGTATGATACATCAAAATAAACAGAAACTGTCCAAGTTTCAGACACACCTTCACTAATGTTCGATGTGGCTTCCTCTCGTTACACGACACAGCGATGCGATATTGAAGTTCGTTCCATAGGCTACTCGCAGTAGCATATTCCTGGTAATGGACGTAACTGCATCTGTAATGCGATCGTTGAGCTCAACCAAAGTTTCTGGTAGTGGTGGCACGTACACATGTCTTTTACACACTCCCAGAGAAAAAAATTACAGACCGTTAAGTCAGGGGATCTAGGAGGCCACTGTAACAACGCTAAGTCATCTTCAGCGCATCGCCCAATCCAACGGCGAGGGAGTTCAGGTAGCGACGTACTTCAGTGTGCCAATGGGGCGGCAACAGAGTTATGCACAAACAAAACAAAATTAATTCCTCCCAGAGTTCAACTAAACAAAGGTATCACAAATTTAACACAAAGGACGTGAGTACATTTACCCAAAACAAGTTCAAAGTGACGTCCATGAAGGTGAAGACAGTATGTGATCGCCGTAGTACTACTCTTGGAATGTTGCAGATCCCGTTCAACTCATTCCGCACAGTTTCAAATCCATTTTCAATTCGCTGCTGTAGTTCGGAATTTCAGTACCATAAACGAACGCCTTGAGACGGTTCCGAAGGTAGAAGTCCAGGGGGTTAAGGTCTGGTGGTCTGGCTGGCCAAGCAACTGGTCCTGCACGACCTATCCACTTACCGGGATATACAACATTGAGATAGCTCTTGCCTCACGACTAAAATATGCAGGGACAACATCGTCCATAAACCATAAGGGGGTTCGTGTATCTAGTGGAACATCTTCATGAAGCACACCATGTTCCAAAAACTGTCGGTACACTCGGCCAGTTAGGCGCGGTGGTAGAACATGCGGTCCGATTAACTGATTGTTCACCATACTGGCCCATGTTTATAAATAAATTTCTAAATTATAGACATCAGCTCAAAGAATTTTGAGTGACCACAAGGGTCCTGAATACAATATACATGTACAATAATGTGATGTGATATATTAAAGAAAAAAGAAAGTTCATTGTTGAAGGCAAATATAAGTTGATTAATTGAAATAGAGATGATGATGTAATATTTGAAGAGAATCCTTGATAATATTTATAAGAATAGACATTACATTATCAAAAGGAATGTGAAGTTCCTTAAGATAATTCCATGTGAATTTTGTGATTGAACCTCTACTGCCAAACAGCAAACCAATGACGGACCATTGTTTAAGAGGGACGTTGTACTTTTGAGAAAGATACGGCAGACAAGGTTCATATATGGACTTCTTCTCAATATCAACCTCGGTGGCCTGATTTAAATAAAGCAAGTTCAGAAAAAGTGCTATATAACATTTTACTGTTGTTTTTACCTCTACATTACACCCACGAAGTTCGTACAGTGACTTATGAATCACCCTGTGTATCCAATATGTCTTTAACTTCAATCTTTAGGTAGCTGGAATACGGAGCTTAGTAATAATGATGACGAAGATAACGATAACGGCATTAACAACGATAATTAAGTGACGGTAGTGATTCTGGCGATAATATTGATAGTAACAATGGTATTGATCGGTACCAAGAAGTGGAAGTATGTAACTGCTGAAGGAGAGCCAGCATCCAGCATCTTACATAGAGGATTGCGCCGCGCAGTCTTTGTGCACGTCGCTGCCGCTGATTGAATGATTCAGTGAGGTAATCGGACCACAGAGAAGTCACTCCCTCCTCCATTCCACTGAGAGCGCACACAAATTCGATCATTTAGCGAAGTAAAAGTAGTAACAAGGTTTCCGTAGTTGAACCTGCGGAAGGGTCATTAAAGTGAGTGAAACCAGTAGCTGGGGTATAAAGAAAATAAGAACCAGCCCCAGAGAGGACACTAACAGCTCTAGAAGATTCTGCCGGACCACTCCTTGGTATTCTAACACAAACTTACGGAAAGTAACATGTAATCCTACAGTTGCAACATATAATGGGAACGGAAACTGACATTTTACCCGGTCAACAAATTCAGATAAATGTTTTTGTTATGCATCACATTCTAATCCATTTCTTCTCAAAACAGAAAGCGTAAAAGTATATTGAAACAGTCCTATAATTTAGCTTATTAAAAATATCTGTAAAAATATTTGTCAATAAAATCAAAGACTTTAAGAGAAAGTTTCGTTCTTGGAGGTTTGTAGTTTACAAAGAAGATATGTTGAACTTTTCATCTTTTATTAATCTGGCAGAAGATAAAGGCCTGATAAAAGCTGAAAGACTTCATTCTTGACCACTTATCAAGCTTAAATATGTTTTGTATCTCTTTCCACCGATAATCTTGATTGAATTATATCACCATTTGATTTGGCAGACAGTGTGTAAAAAAATATATTTCACAACTTGCGAACAAGATGAATTCAGTCTACCGCTGTGGAGTAATGATTAGCCTGTCTGACCGTGAAACGAGCGGTCCCGGGTTCAAGTCCTGTAATCAGTAATGGAGAAACGGTCTTACTAATAAACCGTGTATAATTTTTATACCAGATTTATGCAGAGTTGGGACAGAAAACATTACTAGTAAACCATGTATAAGCGATGGATGTATAAGCAGCAGTGAGTAACTATACATGAGAATTACTTCGCAGTAGTTATACACACGAAACCCCCTGTTTAAATGTTGTATACAGAGAAACAAATGGCCGCCTAGCTAACAGCTGTTCGGATCGATTGTCATTTTATGTTGATGGTTCCTTGCAACGACAGAAGCATTGATCAAAATATATTGCATGGTAATCGATCAGGCCCAGTTGTACTATCGATACTTAACGCGGCATATTAGCGCACACTGTCGGATGCAGTAGAGAATCTCAGTTACTTTATTACCTTTCGTAATAAAATAATGACGAAACTATGACGTAGCTGTGTAACAGTTTTATTGTTATCCACGACGTGTGTAGCGATTATTGGTCAGGAATTTATATATGACTTATAAACGAGCTATTCGCTGTGTAAGTATAAGACGGTTAAACCAGCGAATAGGGATTATAAAGAATGGACACTGAGCGAATTTTCCTGTGTTTTCTTTCTCTGTGCTCCAGCGTTTAGTTATACTTTCAAGCGCTAGAGGTTAGTGTAATCGAGCATAGGCTAAGATAATAATTGAGAATAGATAGATAGATATGAGACATAGGATTCAAACATCGCCTGCCTTATTGCATAATCCAGTAACGCTTTGCTTCAAATAAATTCAAGTTAACAGCTTGTCCTTATTTCTCAGTGACGAACTAGTTGTAATAATATTTTTTTTATATTTCAGATATAATAAATTATATTATAAAATAATATAATACATTATAAAAATTATGTACCAAATTCGTTTAATATTTGTATATAATATAATATAGGTATATGGTTTTACTTCTCATAAGAGTTTTGTTTTTCCATTTTCAGCGCTATCAAATCATTACATATTTTAATTGTTGTTGGGGTCAACGTCTCAACTCTCATTATAAAGGAACTCTAGAGTCTAGACATTACAGTTAATGACGGATTTATTATTTTATGGATACAATTTATTTTATTTGCGTACATAATGTACCTAGATGTATTAATTATATGTGTTATATTTCCGCTGTGTCGACTGCTAGCTGGTGTGATGTCAGCGCCAACTCTAGGGAGAAAGCAGAATCTCACGCTCTAGCTGGCTTGAAGGTCATTGAAATCAGTCCGGCTACATCAGAGGTACCGACGCGAAGTGTCCATTCTTTATAATCCCTATTCGCTGGTTAAACGTTTGTATAAGAGTTTTTTTTATCAATAAGGCCGTAAGTATTTATTTTAACTTAAATTTAACATGTTCCTGATATATGTATTTTACTTTAATTTCATATTTAAAAAATAGAAAAAAAAATTCTAACAAGGCTGCCCCAAGTATCTAATCTCATTCCCAAAGATGCCGCGAACGTAAAAAGTTTGGGATTCCCAGCTATAAACATTATGTTCATGTTGTTCTATTTGGACTCATATGATAAACTTTCATAATTTCTTTTGAATCATCCTTCATAATACTAGTCATCAGCGCATGCGTATTTGCACTACAGTAGCTGTGAGGTGCAACAGAAGGTGTAAATGCCACGAATTGTAGGTTACGGAAATTGCTTCGTGGCCAACGATTTTATAGGGATACAGACAGACGCATTAACACAGATTCATATCAACTCAAACATTGGCGATAGTTTGTACTGGATTCCCTTTGATTTTGAGTGAGAACGCGTTAGCTGAAGTTGTTTATTTGAAGATCGACTATTTGTACTTGGAACACGCTCTGTTAACAATTTTAAGTTCGGACAGAAATAGTTCTGTTAGTAAAAACACAGACTTAGGTTATGTGCTTTAATTAATAAACATTCACGTCAAAGAATCTGTATGGTTGAATTTTAGCGGTATTGAGTCTGGTGAAAGTATAATTATTATTTCCTATGTTTTCAGATTGTTGAAAAAGAAAATGAAAAGTAAGCTTTATGTAAAATAACTTTGCTTTTATTTAAACGTTGTACGCTACTAATATTAAATGATAATATTTCAGAAACTTGTCCTTCGCAATTACCCAAATATTTTGCGTCCGAGTGGTTATATCACATCCCTGTTTCTCTATACAACTGCGTTTCTGCTAGCCCCTCTATAAAGGCTTGTGGCTGGTCTTAGCCATTGCAATGCATTGCCTGAAAATATTTGCTATACGGAATTGGAAGCCTACGTAATATTATACAACAGTTTAAAATAATTTAAAGAAAATAGCCCCGTTAAATAGGTAAATGTCACTTGATTTCCCCCGTTTCGATGACCTTGCGACATAACCACTCGGACGGAGTGGTAAGGTTTGGGAGCAAAAATCCGGGTTAAATTCCTCCTTGCAGGGTTGTGTATGTCCTTAGTCTCATTTGTCTGTGTTGTCCTAGAACGGTGGCATGTAGCCTTTTCGACAGTTGTGAACACCAAGTATAATTTAGCACAAATCATAATCGTTCATCTCCCAAAATTTTTTGGCACCCCTGGCCAATCTTGCGGCACACCGATTGGGAATCACTGGTTTAGAGTATTCTGAAGCGAAATGCCACCTCATTTTCGAACAAAATCATGCAAATGCAAACAGATTCAATAATTGAATAGCAAAATTCACGATTGGTATTTAATGGTGTCTAATAGATTTTCCATTTATTAGTCATAATCCCAAACGTACATTCATCTACTCCTCGCGCTCTAGTTAACTAGTAGGGCCTAATTAAATACACGTTTCTCGGTGCTCAAATTGCGAAAGGGATATGGACTAAATACATGTCGACATAATGATTACAAATGAACTTTTTCCTGACTCGTCCTTGAGTAAATTTTAACTGATGAATAAATAACAGATATACTGTGTCCTTATACTCCAAATTTTTCTCCAATATCTGTCGAATACAAAAAAAAATCTGATAAATAGTCGATCTATTACCCTGAAATCACACTGATGATCCCCAATAATTTATCTACATAAGGAGTTAATTTTCTCAAAAGAATATTAGACAAAATGTTGTATAATAACCTGCTAAAAAAACTCAAAGTACAGAAGCCGATATCCAAATGATACATCAAGGTTGCTACCTACGACCTCCAACATTATTCAAAATATTTAACATTAACTCATCTAGTCTTCTGCGCATCTATCTGAGCAGTATCAAGTCGTTTTACCAGCTCTGTAGTGATTTAGACTCGCGCCACACCAGTGGTACAGCAAAGGCCATTGACAGAGGTTTATCTTTGATCCAGTCAACAAGGATAACAGCACATTAAATACAACAAAAATGAGGTGCCTAATTTTGTTGATCCCCTAGGTCAGCGGTCATCAAAACACTGCACGCTCGGGCTAGCGCCTCTTACCCGCGGACAAGACACAACCGTAGCGTGCAATCGTCGCTGCTGGCGAGTATGCTGTCTCTCTATCCCTTATGCACTACGGAGCAGAGTTCCCTACCCTCCATGCACTCTACCCATTTCAGCGAGTGCTGACGACCACTGCCCTAGAGCACATCCAACATAAAGTTTATATGCATTTTTAACCAATGTATAAATTGTCTTGTTTGAGGTCTTTATAAGATGTGCGATGTTCAAAATCCTTACTATTTATTATGCAGTTATGAAAAACACTATTTTGTCCATGTAAAACACTTAAACAATGTACAGTACGATTATTTAGTCCTGACAGTCGCCGGCGATCTGCGCCTGGGTCAGGCGAGTCCATTTAGTTACGCCAAGGGGTGTTTGGGTTATTCACTCGCTTACCTTCGAAGCGATCGGATGTCATGCGTGCGGTAGAGCGGTATGTAAAGTAAATCCATGGCGCTACAGCCCTGAAGGGCCAAGTCCGACCAGGTCCGACCAGCCGGCTGCTGGCCTCACGTTCACTTGCCGAAGCAGAGGTGGACGATCATCCAACCAGAATTGAGGTATCGTTTGGTTAGCACGATGATCCCCCCAGCCGTTATAGCTGGTTTTCTGAACCGGATTTTCGCTACGTATCGTAGCTCCCCAAGGGCATCACGATGCTGGGTGGGTACCGGTCCCATACGCTGGCCGAAATTTCATGAGAAAATTTCTTCCCCCCTGAGACTCGAACCAGCGCTCATTCCGTAACGCGAGTCCTAGACAGGATGCCTTAGACCGCGACGTCACGGCGCGGGACAAGAGCGGTATGTTTCAAGTACAATTAAGCTGTACCGCATTCTTTTACCGACCGCTCGCCCTTATCTCTACTCCGGAATTCTCCTCACTCCTCCTATTACTTCCCCTCTTTCGCGTCGTTGAGCTGTCATACTAAATAATCGGTCTGTACTCTTGTAGTCAATATAGTCACTATAGTCCACACTGTCTATGCAACTGCTAGAGATGATGCCATGTCCATAAATTCTTATAATTTATTACGTAATTCATTCATTCAGTGTTCTGCCTTAGGGCAGGTGTTTCACTGTAAACCCAGCTTTCTTCAGTCTTTCCTATTTTCTGCCTTCCTCTTTGTCTCCTCTTATGATACATATAGGCTATCTTAATGTCGTATATCATCTGATATCTTCTTCTGCTCCGAACTCTTCTCTCGTTCACCATTCCTTCCATTGCATCCTTCAATAGGCAGTTTCTCCTCAGTCAGTGACCCAACCAATTTATTTTCTTCTTTCTGATCAGTTTCAGCATCATTTTTTCTTCGCTCACTCTTTCCAAGACAGCTTCATTTCTTACTCTGTCCATTTCACACTCTCCATTCTTGTCTATATCCACATTTCAAACGCTTCTATTCGCTTCTCTTCACTTCTTCGTAATGTCCATGTTTCTGCCCCATACAACGCCACATTCCATACGAAGCACTTCACAGTCTCTTCCTTAGTTCTCTTTCCACAGGTACGCAGAATATGCTCCTTTTCCTATTAAAAGCTTTCTTTGTCATTGCTATCCTTCTTTTGAATTCCTGGCAGCAGCTCATGTTACCGCTTAAAATATAACCTAAGTATTTGAAGCCCACATAAAATATTTTACGCTGAATAATACGGTATTTGAACTAAATAATGTGGTCAGTTTAATCACTATCATCACTTCTCCATATTCACATGCAGGTCTCTTCACGTAACTGCTAGAGATTATACTTGTGAGACAAAGGGATTCTGCTATTATTGTTTGCTTAGATTCTTGTCACCACATCGTCTCCATCTGCCATATCAGTCACTCCCTGCTAGTATTGCCAAGTCGCTGATGCTGAATGTCTCTAAATTCTACTACGCAAAAAGTCTCCATTTTCAAGTGAAATACCCTAAATTTAATATAAATAAATTATGTATATTTTAATGTAAAATACTATATTATTATTATTATTATTATTATTATTATTATTATTATTATTATTATTATTATTATGCTCAGAAAACTACACTACTATATATTATATTACCATTCTTCTATAAAGTTAAGTATAGATTTTGAAATTTTTCCAGTATTAATTTAAATCTTGTCCGTATCTTCAATGCCATATTCCTTCATTGTTAAAGTAGTAGTAGCTAGATGAATGGAATGTTGAATGTGTAACATTAATTTGGGAATAATTGCATTTCAGTTTGGCATTTAAAAAGTCCTCAGATTTTTACCTAAAATAACCGATCTGAGCACAAAAGAATCGCTAATCCCAAACATGAATTTTTGTCGCTATTACGTTTCTCAAATACCCTAGATTTATCGTCTTTTTTCAAATATTGACAACACTACAGTCCCTGCCTGGCAACAAGCTGTTCATATTGTCCCTTATTGAACTCTTAAAATAAAAAGATAAAGGCAACAACAACAAATTCCACAATTTGGGACATCTGGCCGAAATCTACGGCTGACCACTAGGATCCAGAATACAAAGCAGAGGTTAAATGAAAAATACAATATGATTGCGGAACAATGATAAATTTAAAAATAAAGTACAATTTGATTTCGGAGAAACATGAGATGAAAATACATTGAAGAGTAATGAAATGAAGTAAAAAAAAAATTACATAGTATTATACAAGTGATTGTGTAAAATGGATAATGAATCTCTCAATACCATTAGACAAATTTTGTTAATGTCCTCATTAGAAAATTTAAGAGAAAGGAGAATGGTTTTGGTTAACTTAAATGAAGTTCCCCTAACGCCAAAAAGAAGTCCTTTCACTTCCCATGTATTAATATTCATTTTGTATCTCTCACTGAAGTGAGGAATACATGGGTTGTAAATAGACTTCTTTTCATCGTTAACGTTATTGGCTTGTTGATCATCCTTCTCAAAACGGACAGTGGGGTCAAGAATGAGGCTTCTTTGATTCCGGCGATCGATGGCTATAATGTCTGCTCTTCTCGTTGACCCATTCTCAGCCAAGCAGTGCGCTTCTTCGTAAACCTCCCACTTTGCCTTCCGAAGAGTGGTTGCGATGGAGCTTCTCACTTTATGGTCGCGATTGTTTCTCAGTAGTTCTCCTTTAGGGCAATAACCCAAAACATGCCCAAGGGTTTCTACTTCGCTGCATCCTGGATGACGACACTTTTGATCTTGAAAGGAACGACCTGGCACCGATCGTACTGCTGCGATGTTTGTGGACATCTTTATGGCAATGGTCCATATTTAAGTGCTTACTACTTTCCCTTGTTGTAGATGCATACGCTGTATACAGAAAATGTGATGCGATACAAAATTTCAAGTAACATTTTCGAATTGAGAGTGTCAAGATTACATAATAAAACATGTTCTTTTGCCACATATAAAAATACTGTTGAGTAATGTTATTAACAATCTCTTTCACTAATGGAGGGTACTTGAATTTTCGTCATTCACCCAGTTGAACCCACCTTAGGAGGCTGGTCTACGCTACATCCGCGATGAGATGAGATGATGGAGATTTGTTGGAATGCCACAGAGGAACCAGAACTCCCAGAGAAAACCCTTATGTTACCTGCATCACGGCCTTGCCCAACACAAGTTATATATCAGACAGGGGCGGCTTTTATTAAGGGGCACATGGGCACGTGCCCTCCCAGTGATTTTTATTATCTTATTATGACTATATTATAATACAATTTAATTGCATTATGAAATAATAACTTAAAGAGTTCCACATTTTCATTCCTACTAATGTTTTCAAAATGTGTAGTAGTCTACGAAACCCAAGTTTTCTGAAGGGGTAATAAAATGGGCTCTCTCTTCTCGTGCCCAGCGATGGACGAGGAAGGGCTGGAGGTGTGAGTTGTAGGAAGGCGGAGCTCTTTGCCTCAGACCGTGTGCTTTGGGCACTGTATTTGCCATGCCCACCAAGTCTCTTTAGTTTAGGAACAGTCCAATTAGCTGCGTGCCATTTTTAGGGGTGTTGATACTTGCTGTATAACAGACGACATTTTACAGCTAAACTTGACATGAAAAACGTTAAATCTAAGTTTACTAATTTAGAAGCTCGACTCATTATATAAATCACGTGTGTATGTGTAGATATATATATATATATATATATATATATATTCATTTGTCACAGTTATGTTGTTAATGCTCCCTGTAAACTTTTATGCTTCCATCGTAACCAAAAAAGAAAGTTTACATTACAATACATGAAGTTGGCAGTTCTCAAAAAGCTTTGTCACTGACAATAGAGAATCTTGGCGGGCGTTTTGCCGCCTTCAGTGCACACTACAGTTTTCAACTGAGTTTCCCCAAGTCTAGTGCTGCGGTAGTAAGAAGGCAGGCAGTTGCGTGATCTGTGAGTACGAACGAGTGAGAATCAGCGCATTTCTGTGAATTACACTTAGAATTTCATTTATCTTTCCTCTGGACGTAGCAGTGGTCTCAATTGAGAGAAAGATGGCACATTCTATTCCGAACTTCAACATAGAGTTATAGAGGTTTTTGCTCGCAGAAAGAACCGAAAAATGGAGCTCATCTACAAAAATTAGAAAGGTTAGTGCACATAAATTGGTTTTATATGTTTTTAATTTTCAGGTTTCATCATTAAGGTTGTGCCCCACTTGACAGAATGGCCTTCGGCCGCCATTGATATCAGAGGATCGAACACAGACCCGTAGGAATACAAATCCAGCACTCTAGCCACTACACCACCGTTACGACTGTGTTATTAACTATTTGTGTACTAATTCTTCCCTGTCTTTAATGTAAGAGTTCATAAATACATGCTGTTAGCAAAAATGTCATCTTGAATAATGAATGAGTTTGAATAACTTGTTACAAGTGATAAATAAATTTACGGGGCGTTTAGATAATAGACATCAAGTCAGCTGTGAGTTATATCCATTAGCGAGATAAAAGCCGCATGCGACTGCGTCTGAACGTGACTTATACCCCGCTCATAAAACCCAAGACGGTGTCTCGTGCGTGGAATATGATCTCCACACAAAATCGCTTAATTTCTTCCACGTTCTGCCGGCAGTAAACCTTCTCTATGAACACTGCGACGTTTTAAACAAACTACACTCTCTTCGTTTACAAAGATACTTTGATAAATAAATAAATTTCCACCTCCATCCTGTAAAAACAAACATTCCTCTTTCTCGTATAGAAGTTTCCTCGTATCGAAGAGCTTCGTCAACTACGTTTTCTGTTTTTTATCGCAATATTTGTCTAATACCCAGAATGCCGGCCCTGCTTTCCTGTGCCAGAGATTTGGGTTCAAATCCCAGCGACTGCAAGTGGACTTTGTGTTGGATGAAGGTAGCATTCAGCAGATGAAAACGAGCTACATTGCTTCTATTTGTTAGCCTCTGCGAATAGGAGGTTATGTTGTAATGCTGAATGATATCAGGCATTTCCTCACAGGACGATGATAATGAGTGGATTGTTCAGTTGGTAGGAAGGCAGTAGAAACGGAAAAGCCCCGATTAACGTGCTCTAGTATTGTACTATCCTAACACAACCGCCATTTGGACTCACCGGAATTTGAACTCATGTCTCTGAAAACCGGCGCTCTAGCTGGCGTACTACAGTCGTCAACTTTACAATATTAAGTAATTTTATGTATAAATTATTGTAATCTAGCAATAGTATACTTTACATACATTTTTACTTTGCAACTTAAATCTTTTTCACAGCATGGCTATGTGGATAGTGTACGCCAGCCGTGGCGAAAATGTGATCGTGCGCCGAGCCACTGTGTAACCTGCAACGTGCATAGCACCTATGGAGGAAGGCGGAGACCCGAAGGGGAAGTGAAGCAACTGTCTGACTTATTAGCGGATTTTCATTTTCCTTACGTCAAGCACTTAAATATAATTTTATACAGTAATAAGGTTACAAACTAATGTTTAATACGTGTAACAAAGAAATAAATTGACAATAAAACATAGGACAAATTATCACAACCTAAAATGAACTGTCTTCAGAATGTCTCTGCGACAGAGTTTCAAAATCTGGAATTATGTCACTTACTGCCAGTTGTAGTTGATCACAAAGGCATTTGTCTGTTAGTCGTGATCTAAATTTGGTTTTTACTATTTTCATTGTTGGAAATAATTTTTCGCAAACGTAAGTTGTAGCGAACATGGCTTCAACAGAGCAAGCGAAAGAACGAAGCTTCGGATATTTAGTTTTTGTGCAAAGATTTAAAAAGTTCAACATTTTTCAAGTCCTTACATCTAGTTTTCATTTAACATCACATTGTAAATCTGTGAGTTTAAATTGGAGAGCTAACCGCATTATTCGTACATCTGCTGAAAAAGGATCGATGTACAGAGATAATAATAATAGTAATAATAATAGTAATAATAATAATAATAATAATAATAACAATAACAATAATAATAATAATAATAATTAATAGTAATAATAACAAAACTTAACCTTTTAATGTTTCATCAGTAACATGTAGTATAATGCCTTTTTATGTTATACAACCGTTTTTCTCGTAATACTTGTGAACAAATCATACATTTAATATTCTCATCATATTGGCAGCAAAAAAAATGCGTCATCCCATCCTACTTGAAACTTTCGTTTTTGTAGAGGTTCATGGTTTCGAGAGAGACATTGCGACCATGCGCTACTCGCAGGTTCAGAGAGAAACACAAATGGAACGGACTTTGACTCCAGTGAGTGAGAAGGTGGGGGTTGGGGGAGGTAGGAAGCGAGAGAAATGTATAGCTATCATTGCGAGCCTCAATGTGTTCGTGAGTCACATTTTCGCCACGGCTGGTATACGCGATTCCCAAACCAGTGGTCCGTGGTTCGATTCGCAGGGAAAGGAAGCTTCTTGGCTACTTTTTTTTTCAATGCATTGTGAATACAGAGAATGTAATGGAATGCCCAAAGCGAACATGGCATATCCGTAGAAAATATTAAGAAAGAGACATTTCCCCCTGACGTAGTTAACAGAGATTCAGTTAAGGATGAAACAATTTAGAGATAACTTCCTTCCTTGTGTGTATTATTCCATTTACTTTCAATTGAATAGGGCCTATTTGTAGGGTTAGGATTTTATAATGTGTAAATTACCAAAAATTTGGTAGTGTGAGATTTTTCGCTATTAGCATCGCGTCCTAGACATCCAGCGTTCCGGAGTAGGGCTGGGGACGGAGCGGTTCGGTTCGGAGCAGTTACAGTGACGTCATTACTCGGTTGAACCGAGTACAGTACCGAGTACAAATTTGTGGCGGCAGATTTAAAATTTAGATAGATTGAGTCGATTTTAGAACGTACTTTGAAAGTGAAACCAAGCGTGTTTTAAAAGCGTTGTAGTAAAGCGCTTTCGCTTTGCCAATTGACGAGAAAAAAGTGCTTCTCTTCATTGCAAAATGGCGGTTGCAAATTTCATTTGCGTGATTACAATTATTTGCGGAGTTATTTTGTATGAAAGGCCTATTTAAATTTCAGCGTTGTAATATATGACAGACGAAATAAAATTGATAAAATAATTTATAATACTAACAGCTAATAAATTAACACGTGAGGTAAACGTTAAACGCTGCAGCTAAGTAAAAAAGAAGATAGAAAAAAACGGGCTCCATGAAGCGCTGCCTAAAACACTTAAAAATAACACACAGAATTATTTACTATTACGGAAAGTGGATAAAATAATCAATAAAACGTGGAATCCTAAACTGAAGAACATAATGCTTATTTATTTTATAATATTACTAGCCTTCAATACAACCATGTTCTCTTTGGTGTAGAGTAATATTATTGATAAATTAAAGTAATTAGGTAACATAAATTCCTAAAAATAAATACAAATAAAATGATGACTGATGAGGTAACACAAATCCAATAAACACAAATAGAAGAAAAAATAATGCACTTATTTTTGTAACATATTTTAATATTAATCAAACACTCTAATATTATGATAATAATAATAATAATAATATTATTATTATTATTATTATTATTATTATTATTATTATTATTATTATTATTATTATTATTATGTACAGTAATATGTTCAGATTCAGTGTTCATTAGGCCCACTTGACAGGTCATATAATAGGATGAACTCCTCTTCAATACTAGAGGCCTTTCAGCCCGCCTTGGGGATAAGGAAATAATTTGTTCTGCAGCAGATAATATTTAAATACCTGTTGTCTGCTACAGTTAAGTAAAACACGAGAACCGATAACTCTGTTTGAACGTTTGAACTGACCGGTAACGGCTACGGTTAACCGAGTAACTTCGGTGCTCCGCTGTCAAGCACATAAACCGATAGAACCAAGTAATTTAACGGATCTACTCGCTCCGTCCCCAGCTCTATTCCGGAGCTACATGTCGACTCCATCATGAGAGAAGATACCTAGGGAAAGATAAACACGGAAACCTTTCTATTGGATTAGTTACCAAGAACTATTCTGCAATCCTGAAATTGAAAAGCTAAACAAACTTCACAAAATACAGCATTTTCAACTGAAATACAAGAAAGTGCAGATTTATGATCAAAATTCTATCAAAATTGTTGTAATAATAACAATAAATAACAATAACTTTACTGCTAGAATAAAAATACATAATTTTTATATTTTAAAAAAAAACCTCACTAGCATTCCCAGAAAGAGTAAATACTCGTGCTCTGGGGCCATTCCACAAAATTTTAACAAAGAAAGAGCATGAAATATACTTATTAACTAAAATTGTCGAAAAGTATGCAAAAATAGGTCAACCTGATCTCTTTATTTAACTCTAAATTGACGAATCTTCTAATTGAAGGAGAAAGATATTCGTCTTACTGGGAAAAAGCATGGCCAATTTATGAAAATCCTGGGTCTATATGTTTATATTCCACGATGCTTACAAACAAAATTTCCTCATTAACATTATTATCAACTGCTTCACGCAATAATCCCAGACATGCTCCCCTTTAGATACTTCTCAATTGGACAGTTTATTCTTCAACCTGAGTAGCTGTGCATCCTTCATATTTTTACCCATTTGTTTTAAAGCCAAAAATAATTCTTGCTGTTTTATTTTTCATACTCTAAATGCTTCAAATCTTTATCTCTATCACTTTATATTTTTTCTTTTCATCAAATCCACAAAAAAAGCCATCGGCACTGTAGCAATCAACCATCACTACTCGTGCTCTGAGGCTGTACTCGGTCTTGGATTCGAACGAGCTGCCGTTTTCAGTTAACTGTCTATGCCGTGAAGAAATGACGATCACAAAGCATGTTTTATAATACCGCCACAGTCTACTATATACAGTCGCGAAGCTCAGTATGTAGTAAAAATGCAAACATGGATAGTTGCCTACCACTAGGATCGCTACTATCGCCTCATCATCACAGATCTCTCCTAGCAGATGACAAAATATGTTACACTTTCGTTGTCATGTTCTTTTGGAAAAATTAGCACCTTCCTTCCATTATTGAATATTAAATGGATAAAGTTCATTTACTATTTTAATGAAGTATATTAAATTTCACCATAAACTCGAAGATACATGCAAGAAATAGGTTAATATTATTTTTGTTTGTGCAAAACGAACTGAAATTTGCTATAATCGCTTCACTCATTCAAGATTATAGCGATAATGAACTATGAAGCCAATAAATATTAATTTGCATTTCCCTTTACAACAATAATATAATAACAATAATAATGGAAATATGAATTAATGGGAGTAACTTACGTGTACCGGTACTTGTAGTGTAGTCTTACGTAGTTAACAAAGTGGGATGAGGTTAAGCAATAATAATCACACCAGAATTGGAAATAAAACGTGATCAATAAATTTTATTGTAACAGACTTACTTTTTCTACGTCTCTAGTAAAGTAACAAATAAAAATAACAACAAAATTAACAGCTATAATTAAAAATATATCCTTTGAAAAAAGTAGGCCTAAGTTGTCTGAAAATGTACAATTATTCAAGGAATCAGCTGATACAGACGTAGAATTAGTGCAAAGCGTTTGTTTCTCAGCTGCAGGTAATAAGAGAACAGGTTTATTTGAAACATCAAATAAAGTTTGAACTGCAGTCCAGATTAATTTATTTTGGTTTTCATTAATAAATTGTGTGTTTTCGAAATGAAGAGATCAAAACTTTATATTATTATAAAGATATGCTTCATTCTTTGTCATTAGATCTTCCCTCCTGCTGTTTATTAACAACTTTTTGCATCTAGAAGTAAAATAAGAAATAGATGTTAGGATTTTTCTTCACGAGCATCAATGCGAAATACGCAACGACCTAGCACTCGATGGAAATGCGACTCAGTCCACTCTAAATCCAAAGTCGACCGTGGACAGTCTATTGTTTCTAGTTGCTAACCGCTTGGAGCGCTTTATCGCGAGATTTGCAAAAAATCACCTCAAGTTTCGCGACTGTATATAGTAGACTGTGATACCGTGAAGAATTTACAGTTTGAAATGTTGGCAAACAAAGAAACAAATGCTAGGGTAGTGATAAAAACAAACAAATGCTAGAGAAGCGATAAAATTAAACAAATTCTAGGGAAGCGATAAAATTGTGCGATAAGCAGCCATGATTGGTTTCAAGACATCCTTTCGCACCGTGTTGTTGGTCAAAAGTAGTATGACGTAGTAAAAGTGTAGTAGTCGAGTTAAAACCAAAACAACGTTCTAATAAGATTTTATAAAGTGGTTTAGCATTAGAGATGGAAGGAATCTGTAAAAAAAGAGAGCACTCTCTTAATATCTGTAACGCTACAGCCCATGAAAGGCCAAGACCGATCAGGCAACTGCCAGCTTCAGTATAGGTGGACGATCATCCAACCATTATGGTGGTATCATCTAGTCAATACGATGATTCCCCAGCCATTTTAAGTCTCTTAATATACGACAACTTCAGTTTATAAGACCAAAGACTTGACATCATAGCTAATATCACAGTCTACTATATACAGTCACGAAGCTTGAGTTTTGAGGGTGCTAGAAACAATAGACTGTGCCGGTATTATTTCGCATTGTCTGTAATGAGGCGATATTAGCGATCCTAGTGGTGAGCAACTATCTAATGTTTGCATATTTACTACATATTGAGCTTCGTGACTGTATATACTAGACTGTGCTAATATGTTGAATAGACTATGTAAAATATTTTCGTGTAAAATTTCCTCAAGCTACTGCAATCTTACAGCACTTTTACTTTTCTAACTTTACTAACCCATTAGTTGCTTGTCACTTTTAATTAGATATTAAACGATCCCGTATAAACAACGTTTTCAATTATTTTAACACTTTTATATGAGTGCTCATAACTATAAATTCGGACACGATTTCATTACGAGAGGTAAATTAGATTTTTTATTGCCGTAATTCCCTTTATAAATTCCATCGTCGAGCGGTTATTTTGGTCGAACAGATCATTTTAAATTCATGTGTGATAAAGTCATTAATGTTGACGTCATACTATTTCTCTTTCGATCAAAGAGATAATAAAAATTAAATTAGCGCCCTCTCTGATGGAGTTCAGAGATGACCGACAAATGACGAGCTTTTAGCATCGGCATTTCAGCCAGATGAAGTGGCGCCATTCGCTCAGCAATTTGAATGCAGTTCTTTGTTGTCAGCAACAAGGCGAAAATTTGTGTTTCATGTTATTCAAGTTCAATGACTGCGTTATCCAATTTTAACTGTGAGGGCTGAGGAAGTCGTTACTGAATTCCAATATATTCGAGATTTCCCTTTCAGTATCCTGTAACTCTCTGCTAAATTGGACGTGACGTAATCTTCATTTCTGTAACAAGTGCAAATTGAGCTAGCAATTAAACTAACATCCAGTGACCACGTAAACGACTAGCATGTCCGATGTACTACTCTCCTCGTTTGAATTACTTAAATTTCAATTTCAGCTGTTCACAGCTTTAAATAGCATTTTTCTCTTTTTACAATCAATAATTGGTAAACGCATCTGATTTTGCAGGTTTTCATATGAATCAGTAGCATACCAGATACGTAAATACCAGATCACTTATCTGTGGCGCGTTAAGTATACCTCTTCATAGAACATCTCGTTATTCATCATCTTTTACAGTATCCACCTCGCGGCAATGGAATTCCCTGTCACAAAGTATTAGGGGCTGCAAGACAATAAACACTTTTAAAAACAGCTTAAAAGATAACCTTCTTAGCATTTCACTCCAATCATACTGACTTAATCTATCACTGACTACATTGTTACTCCTTCCTTTGGACATGCATCCTGATAGTGCTGTATTTTCAAAATTGTCTCATAATAATCTCTTTCTATTATCTAACATTATTTGAAATTATTAACATTCTATGTATTTTAGCTTAATTCTGCTAAATAGTTTGTATTTCAGTGTTTAATTAAATGTAAAAAAATTGTTTTGTTTACTTATTATTCTTCATGAATTGATTAGTAGGCCGATCTATCGAACCCTTATTTAGGGCGGCTTTTGTTTAAACAAATTTCATTCATCATAGTATTTTGTTGTTTAATTCGTAAATAACTCTTGTATACATGTAGCTCTTATCTAAATCAAATTGTTGAATTCTTGGTAAGTTCATACATATGTATATATACTTTTTGCTGGTTAAGTGGAAGAGAAGGCCTTACGGCCTTAACTCTGCCAGCTAAAATAAATTATTATTATTATTATTATTATTATTATTATTATTATTATTATTATTATTATTATTATTATTATTATTACTTCATATCCGTCATCCCTCATGATTTCACATGGACGGTATTCAAATTAAAATTAATAAATAATTAAATGTAGCCTACACTTGAATGCTAACTTGTAATGTCATCATTAAAGTTCGGATAAAGTAGCTGTATCAGGATAGACATTCTTGGTCCGTGCGTTTTGTTTACAAACATTAACTAGTTGTCACGTGTCCCCCAGCCCACAGTAGTGACGACGTATATTCAGTTCCTATCGGCTGTACTGTCCATTCACTGATGTTTTAGCTAGGGACTGAGGAGCGCACTTAGGTAGAGTTTTAGCTAGTGGAAGGGGTAGTGTTTACTTAGTCTGAAGCAAGTCAAGGCCGATAGGAACTGAATACTGTCGGCTGGGAGACACGCGACAACTAGTTAATGTTTGCAAACAAAACGCACGGACCAAGGATGCCTATCCTGATACAGCTACTTTATCCGAACCTTAGTCATCATACGGACAGGAGAACGCGAATTCGATTATGCGCAATGTTCAAAACATACAGAGGTGAGCCTGCCTGGAGAGAAATAAAAAATAGGCTGCAGCCGACAAATTAGCCTACTCTTCAAGGAACGACCAGTCATATAAATTGAGGGAAAGAAGACAGAGGACGGACACTGGAAAGTTTTCTTTTCTCAATCGTACTATCAGGGACTGGAATGCTTTACCTGCGGACTTACTAAAGGCTTTACCAACAACCAAAAATGTATTTAAAAATAGGCTTAAGGACTTTACTAATAGACGGTAATTATACACAGTATTTAAAGGGTGTAAATGATATGTTGTTATTGAAGTGTTGTATCAGTGAAGAATTATGTTGTGTCAGTGAAGTGTGTTGTGTCAGTGAAACGTGTTCCTGTCAGTGAAGCTTTATAGTTTATAGTGGCAGTGCAAAGTATTTGAACAGTGAAATGTTTTTGAAGTGTTAGTGAAATCAGGATAGAAACAGTGAAATGCGTCGTAGTTCCAGTGCAGTGAGTGAGTTGACAGCGAAATGAGTGTAGTGTTGAAAGGTACTTGTGCAGATATGAACACATCATACTCGTGGGTTTTAGTTCGAACTTAGGTTTAAGATACAAATTAGATTTACTTTAAATGTTATTTTAAGTGATCTTGCTTCATTTAATTTAGGATGTTCCCTGTTATTATTATTATTATTATTATTATTATTATTATTATTATTATTATTATTATTATTATTATTATTATAAATTATTGTTAGTATTAATTATTAGTATTATTATTAATTGTGTTTATTATTGTCATTATTGAATGTAATTAGTTACCACTGCCACCGGGTATATACCCATTGTAGTGTGAATACATACATACATACATACATACATACATACATACATACATACATACATACATACATACATACATACATACATACATACATACATACATACATACACACATACATACCATTCCAACCCCTATGTCAGACAGAACGGTCCGTTCCGGCGAATAGTCCTATATTTTTTTACTTGGTTATTTTAACGACGCTGTATCAACTACTAGGTTATTTGGCGCCGATGGAATTGATGAGAGTGAGATAGTATTTGACGATATGAGGTCGAGAATTCACTAAAGATGACCTGATATTTGCTTACGATTGGTTTATAATAATTATTATCATTTACGTAAGTAATTCGGTTTTGCAAGTTACTTAATTTTATTCGTTGAATAAACTTATTAAATTGCACCTGTGGTTTCATCTTATTAGCATAATTTCACTCGCTCTTTGGGCTCATGAAATTATCAATAAAACGAAACAGCACCCGTCCAATTATCATACTACAGATAACACTAGTAAACAAATTTTAATTCTTTCTCGATAACTTCGGTCAAAATACGTGATTAGGGGGTAATTTGAGCTCCTGAATTACGAAGACTCATTCAAATAATTGCTCTACGGGTTACATATTTGAATTATCGGTATATCCCCCTAATATGCATTAATTTGCGTAAATTTAACAGCACCATGCTGACATGCAGTTATTATCCCTAAAATTGCCCCGCGCCGTGGCGCCGTATCTAAGACATCCTGCCTAGGACTCGTGTTACGGAATGCGTGTTAGTTCGAATCCTCATGGGGGAAGAAATTTTCTCATGAAATTTCAGCCAGTATATGGAACCAGTGCCCACACAGTATCATAATGTACTTGGGGAGCTACGATAGGTAGCGAAATCCGGTTACGAATGCCAGCTATAACGGCTGGGGGGATCATCTCCACACGATACCTCCATTCTGGTTGGATGATCGTCCACCTCTGCTTCGACATGTGGACGTGAGGCCAGCAGCTGACTGGTCGGTCATGGTCCTTCATGAGCTGTCGTACCTCGGATTATTTATCCGTAAAATTGGTGGCTGTTATCGCACATATTAATAAGAAACAAAAAACTGAATATTAGGAATCTTTCAATCTTTCAAAATTCAATAAATCAATTAGAACTAAAATATAATTTATGTGTATAATATATTACTTCATTATATTATTGCATAATATATTGTATTTATTTTACAATTGCACTATTTAATACTTTTTCATTTCATTTTATTATTTTTTAAAGGTGCCATCGGCTCTTGTACTTTCTAGTTAACCGAATCTATTATGTTTATCTGATATAATTTCATTGTATTCCTTTATTTTTTTGTATTATTATTTCTTGTATTATTATTGTGATATTCATCACTTTCTTTTGCTTACATATATTTGATATAATTTCATTGTATTTCTTATATTATTCTTTCTTGCATTATTATTTTGATATTCATCACTTTACTTTTGCTTACATATATTTGATTATTTAAATTAAATAATTATTTCAGTGTAGGCTTAAACTTGTAATATTACTTTTTCATTATTCGATGTAAATTCTACTCCCGACCAAAAGTTTTTACTTCATCGGAGTGCCAACAAAAATTGTACCATTATTATGATCGTTTAAATAAATTATTATTATTATTATTATTATTATTATTATTATTATTATTATTATTATTATTATTATTATTATTATTATTATTATTATTATTGGCGGCCGGTTGGCTCAGTTGGTAGAGCAGCTGGCTACGGGCTGGAAGGTCCGGGGTTCGATCCCAGGTGGTGACAGGATTTTTTCTCGTTGCCAAACTTTCAGAACGGCCCCGAGGTTCACTCAGCCTCCTATAAAATTGAGTACCGGGTCTTTCCCGGGGGTAAAAGGCGGTCAGAGCGTGGTGCCGACCACACCACCTCATTCTAGTGCCGAGGTCATGGAAAGCATGGGGCTCTACCTCCATGCCCCCCAAGTGCCTTCATGGCATGTTACGGGAATACCTTTACTTTACTTTATTATTATTATTATTATTATTATTATTATTATTATTATTATTATTATTATTATTATTATTATTATTATTATTATTATTATTATTTAAAAGGCATGTAAAGATTTTCAAACAAACTATAAGAGTTCATACTTTGAATCAAAAGTAAGTATGTTTTTCCTTTATCTATATTTTCTTCTTTTTTGTTTTTTTTTCCTGAGTGTGTCTCTTCCAGAATACAAGTACTACAACCAGAAAGTAATGATGGTTTGGATATCATTTGTATACTGGCAATAACACGTTTCATGGCATACAACAGCTTCCCAAAAATTCCTGTATAATTATGTAGGCCTATGTCATTTTACTGGCTAGTATTTTATCCATTTCCAAAGATATTTCTATCAATTCTTGTAATCTCACTTCAGTAATGTACATTACTATTACTATCACGTTTGGCAAATCTGTGTACCATGGGAACTTGTTCCTTCTTGTATGCTGTGGCGTGTGTTTAACCCATGTTATTCACAAAGTGAGCTCAATTTCACTTTGTGATGAAACGACGCCTAGACAATTGCGGACTGGATTTTTGACGTGTCAATGGCGCTTCATTTCGCCTGACAATGAGCTGCACACCCCACGTGACAGGCGAGTCATCATTTCGACGTTATTGAATGTACACTGATCTAGCTACAAACTGGGTCACATGATGAAAGATGCGGGTGTTGACGTACGCAGCCTTCAAACACACCTGCAGTCGCCACATCATGCTAATCCTGTTAAGTGCACAACACACCTCTGTAAACAGAATCAAACGTATGCAACACAGGGATGAATTGCAGAACAATTGAGCTCACTTACTCTGAAATTCTCTCAGCTGTGATGAAAGGTCAAATTTACGCAAACCAATTTTCAGAATACTATATTTTAGGTAAAAATTTTTGCTATTAAAAGAAGTGAACTTCATCATCATCATCATCATCATCATCATCATCATCATCATCAACCATTCAAGTATAAGACCCAATGGCCTACTACGATCTCAATATTGAATTTTCAGCCACTTCAACTATAATAATAATAACAATAATAATAATAATAATAATAATAATAATAATAATAATAATAATGATTTATTTTAGCTTGTAAAGTTAAGGCCGTAATTAAACACTGAAATTCAAACTATGTAGCAGAATTAAGCTAAAATACATAGAATGTTAATATATTTCAAATAATGTTAGATAATAGAGATTATTATGAGACAATTTTGAAAATACAGCACAATCAGGATGATATCTAAAAAAATTAACAATGTAGTTAGTGATAGTTTAAATCAGTATGATTGGAGTGAAATGCTGAGAAGGTTATCTTTTAAGCTGTTTTTAAAAGTGTTTATTGTCTTGCAGCCCCTAA
Organism: Periplaneta americana; assembly: GCF_040183065.1. NCBI lineage: Eukaryota > Metazoa > Arthropoda > Insecta > Blattodea > Blattidae > Periplaneta > Periplaneta americana. The sequence goes on from NC_091128.1 coordinate 150,334,820, forward strand.
TACTTTGTGACAGGAAATTCCATTATCGCGAGGCGGATACTGTAAAAGATGATGAATAACGAGATGTTCTATGAAGAGGTATACTTAACGCGCCACAGATACGTGATCTGGTATTTACGTCGTGGTTAGATTATAGATAAGAGAAACGAGACGAAAGGTAATTTGGTGTTGAAGTGTGCAGAATTCGAAAGAGTAAAGACAAAGAGTGTAAAGTTCTACGTTCTTTAAGTCGGAGCCACGAAAGACTTGCGAAGGACGGTGATATGTGATCATATCGTCGGATGTTGCATACGTATCTGACGCACATATTCTGAACTCGCTGTAACTTGATTGACAGTTCAGAACTTAGATCATTTAACAAAACGTCACAATAATCGAAATGAGGCATTAGTAGGGTTTGTACTAGGGTAAGTTTTAGTTGCTGGGGCAAGAAGTTTCTTAAGCGACTCAAACTATACGGTAGAGCCTACACCTCCGTATTTACGTACAGCCTTAGACACAAAAAAATGACCGATCTCCTGTAGCGTGAATTTGTCTAAGTCCACTTTGGGCAGCGCCTGGTTCACACGACTAGGGAAAAGGATGTTAAAATTACACCTAATTTATCCCTTGAATATATTTTCGTTATAAATTAGTTATAACACTTGACAGAAAAATCAACAAACAAACAAAACAAAGTAAAAAAACTAATTGCTGTATGTTCAGCAGTTGAAAAGATGATAGTATGTTTAGAAGCGTCGAATAATCAACAAGATGAAAGGAAATTATTCGTGTCTACTGAAATGTTTTATATTAATCTTCAGATGAAAATTCAGGAGAAAATACGAAAGTCTCATCCAGAATAGAGATTAAATTTTAAATGTTTAGGTCTCAGCATACTTTCTGGAAGCTAGGTTGTTCCATACTTCTATTACATTCACTTTTGTATCTCGAATTCTGGGCAGAAAGTAAATTTAAAATATACCACTTCAATAACGCAAAGAGTCAATTATACCACAAAGAATATGATTCGTAGTTCTGTATGTAGGTTAATTAACATTAGCTCTGACAATAGTCACATACAACATATTTAATTTGAGTGCAGCGTTTGTATAGGGAAATTTGAAGTGCGATATTATACTTTATTGTTCTTGATCGAAATGGTCTACGGATGAGTTCTTTCAAGTCCTTTCCTCTACTGGTGCATTAGTTCATGATCTCACCAGCTATACAGTGTGTAACAAAATTGTATGTCAAAACGTTAGGACACATTCCTCATATTTAGATGATGAAATTATGTTATATGAACATGGGTCCGAAAACACATCATTTCTTTGTTTGAGCGCGAGCTAGCTAATGTAGAATGCCATCGGTTAGCGTGTAATAACTTCACATCAGAACAGACGCTCTTATTTACCTCTGGTTACAATGTAATTACACATGGAGTGGGGATAATGTACCGTATATTCTGTTTCTGTGTGTATCCCACAATTCTGGTGTTAGTGTTCTGTAACGTACACGATAGCTATGATGGAATTCCACAAAAAAAAAAAAACATAGCTTGCGCATCATACAATGTAAGCAGGGTTTAGAAAAGGAGCTTGGGAATCATACAATGTAAGCAGGGTTTAGAAAAGGAGCTTGCGCATCATACAATGTAAGCAGAGTTTAGAAAAATAGCTTGCACATCATACAATGTAAGCAGGATTTAGAAAACAACTTGCGCATCATACAATGTAAGCAGGGTTTAGAAAAGAGCTCAAACAAGGAAATCAAGCATTTAAGGACCCATTCTCATATAACATACTGTATTTTGATCCTCCACGTGAGAGGAATGTTTCCCTAAAATTTTGACATATAATTTTGTTATACTCTCTATAATTATTGCGCCTGTATGTATCGTTAATGAAAACAAATAATTTAGTAATTTCTGTAAGAATCCAGCAACTTAATTTATCCTTATACTGTTAATATGATAAAATAAACATTTCAAATCAGGATTGGAAAAAGTGTCCTATTACATGTTGGATAAAAGGATTGATGTCCATTATTTCTCATGATCTCAATACACGTATTGTATCCGTTAAATTAAATGTCAAAATTTTGTAGGAAGCAGATTTGCAGAGAATACATAAATAATTAAAGGAGTGATAAAAGCGTTATGTTGGATAACTTTACCCGAGTAAAGTACAAAGACAAACAATAATCCAGTAAAGCCCATGGAAGGCAGGACAAGAGAGTTTCTAGGTACTAGAAGCATCAAGGGGAACAATTAATAATGTTTAATATAACCATTAATTAACCCTTTTCGCTCGAATGAGTCCATTTGGAATCACTAACATTTCATCCATTTTGTATCCTCAGAAGTAGTTTCGTTCTTTACCGATAGAGTGCAGCACCCGCCAGTTCCTTGGCCAGCTGTTATTAGGAAGAGGATTGCTTTGTTTTTTTTTATTTCTCCATGATGTCTCTATGATCTTGTGAACCCATAAATTCAGATCAGAAAGAGTTAATTATGTTTTAAATTGCTACATGTGAGAACACTGTGGGAGAAGAATAGTTCTCGAAATATTTTACGTTACCCTGATAACTTTTCTACGTATCCTTCAAGAGTGACTTACACATAAAGTTGTGCAATACCGAAGCTGCAACAGTTTAATACAGAAAGGCAAGCGCGGTCTACGTAAAAGCACTTTAGCTGGCTAAGGAATCCGCTGCAATATATGTGCGAAATTTAGCTCCGTTGTGCACAGGCAAATCGTGTCTTGAAGAGAGCTTTTCTAAGATACATTCATATTTTACTTGAGCACTCAGAACCAAATGTGCACGAGCAACGAGAGTACTTCGTAACGAAGGACGTGAATCGTTATAGGTCTGTGTGTAGAGAAAAAAACAGAACTGAAGACTGAAAGTAAGACAGAGGGGAAAATAACGTGAGAAGAAAGACGGAGGAAAGGTAAGACAAATGAAGGAAGAAATATCAAAAGAGGAAATATGGGAAGAAAGAAACCAAAGAAAGGAAAAGGAAGAAATAAAGAAGTAGAAAAGATACAATAGACGAAAAATAAAATCGAGTGGCTGAAAAAGAAAGTAGGCCTATATCCAAATACACTGTGTCTAAAAAGTGATGATGAGGTTTCAGTGGATTATATTTTTTAATAAATAGAGGTAGAAATGTAATATTGGTGCCAGATGAAAATAAAACTCTGTAAGTTTCTCATCCATAAGTTTGAGGTACTGAAGGAAACAAAAGACTGTAACAATCAAACAAATACAATTATTTTCACTGTTACAGTTAATTATACAAGATTAATGTCCAAAGAAAAGTGCAATGTGGCTGGGAAAAATTTAAATCTGTGACTCGTGTACGACGTGAATTTCGTCGCGTATGTAACATTCGTCGTTGGAATAGACAATTAAAAGGGACTGGGACCTATTGGAGAAAAAGCGTACTGGAAGACCATCGACAAAATATGATGCAACGGCAGAAGCCATCCGAATATCATTTCTTCATAGTCCAAAGAAATCAGTTCTTAAATGTGTCAGACAATTAGGACTTCCGAAGACAACAGTTCATAGAGCTTTACTACTAAGATTTATTTCAAATCATCCGTCCTCAAGTGAGGTTGACCGCTGGGATCCGGAATTAACGAACATAAAAGATAAAGGGAAATGAAACGAGCAAAATAATGATTCGATTTGTAAATTAAAACAAAAATTTACGTGTTAACATATAGATGATAGTGTAGAATTTGAAGAGAGGTCTTCAGAATTTCCATTACAATCTTCTGAACCTCATAAAAGGGAATTTGAAAGGATTTAAGGATATCACATGTAAATTTTGGTAAACAACCCTCGCTCCAAATAGTAAGCCTGTAACATCCCAGTTGTAAAGGAAATGCCATATTTTTCACTGAGGTATGGAAGACAAGGTACATATTTAGCTCGCTTATCATCATTTATCTGCAGTGCTTGATTTGTGTCTCGTTCAAAGCAAATCGTAGTGTCTAAGACCATCGCTTTCTGGGTTCTTCTATTGATGGCAATTATATCGACTCTTCTATGAGAATCATCTTCAGACACACAATCAATCTTCTCATGTACTTCTCATCCTCTGTTTCTTAGCAGGTTGGCAATTGGTGTACGGGCACGATGGTGTCTGTTGTTACGCAGTAGCCCTCCCTTCTTACAGAACCCCAGTACGTGGCCAACGTCTTCATCTGACTCCTTATAAAGTTCAATTGTTACATGAACTTCACCTAGATGATTATCACAAAAGATATGAGTTTGCTGTGGACATGTTTAATGAGTCACAGATTCAAATTTTGCCAGCCACAAAAAATTGCACTTTTCTTCGGACATCCGTATTGTATAATTAATTGTAACAATGAAAATTATTGAATTTGTTCGATTATTACCGTTTTTGTTTCCTTCAGTGCCTCAAACTTACAGACGAAAAACTTTGAAAGTTTTATTTTCATCTGGCGCCAATATTACATTAAACCTCTATTCATTCAAGAAATGTAATTCTCTGGAACACCATCCAAGACTTTTGGGAGACGATGTGCATAAATAATAATATAAAGGAAATAAGAGAAGGAGGATACAAAAATATTGAGAAAATAAATAAAGAAATGATAAGTAATAATCTAATGAAAAGAAAACAAAGAATAATACTAAAGGAAACAAAATTTGCTAATAGCAAGAAATACAATGAGGGAAGTAAGAAAAATATACAAAGAAACAAAGACTCAATTTTCTCTCACTTAATCCCTGAGGTATACAATGTTGAAGATAGAGTAAGTCTTCTTTGATCTGAAACCTATAAAGTTGAGCTGCTGATAAGTGAAGACATTCTTTAACCCGACATGGATTACTGAAGATGGAAAAAAAAATCAGTGGATAGAGAAAAATTCATTTCCACTTCCAACGACGTGCACAAGCAATGCCGAAGAAAACTAATCTCCGCTGTGAAGGTTTCTGTCTATATTGACTGACTGAGTAACTTTCTAAGTAGAATTTTCGCCATGTTCTTCTCAGAAACGATATATACACATAAAATGAAATAGGTCTATAGAAAAAGTGGACTGAAACATGAAACTTCTATCCCAGAGTTTTTCATTGCAATGCTTTGAACATTTACCTCGTAAACTAGTAAATATAAAGCATTACAAATATTTTAATTTTTGTAGTATATTTCCAAGGTGTTCGATACTTAAATCATGGGATTATTTTCAAAAGCTTTACCACCATCATCAACAGCAGCAAGAACAATTTATTACCACAATCATCACATCCTTAAACAATTTTGTTTTTGTGCCGTTTCCTACTTACTTACTTGTGGTTTTTATAAAACCCGGAAGTTCATTGCCGCCCTCACATAAGCCCGCCATCGGTCCCTATCTTCAGGAAGATTAATCCAGTCTCTGTCGTCATATCCCACCTCCTTCAAATCCATTTTAATATTATCCTCCCATCTACGTATCTGTCTTCCCAAAGGTCTTTTTCCCTTCGGCCTTTCAACTAACACTCTATATCCATTTCTGGATTCGTCCACATGCCCCGCCCATCTCAAACGTCTGGATTTAATGTTTCTCATTGTTAAATTGTGATTTATTTAACGACGCTCGCAACTGCAGAGGTTACATCAGCGTCGCCGGTGTGCCGGAATTTTGTCCCGCAGGAGTTCTTTTACATGCCAGTAAATCTACTGACATGAGCCTGTCGCATTTAAGCACACTTAAATGTCATCGACCTGGGCCAGGATCGAACCCGCAACCTTGAGCATAGAATGCCAGCGCTATACCAAGTATGCTACCCAGGCCGACTCTATTTATTTATTTATTTATTTATTTATGTCTATAATAGGGCGAAGCCTCAATTACAATAGACAGTTTGTTTAGAACATAAAATTGGAGATAACATGAAAAAGAGGTAAAACAGATACAAATGCAAGATACAAGTGTAAACAGAAATGAAAAATAAAAAAACAGACAAATAGATGCTACCTAAATAAAAGACACAGGTATAGATATAAATGAAAAATACAAAATAAAAATAAATGAAAAATAGGTAAATATAGATATCATAACCAAAAGATGCAAAATGTAGCTATACATGGCAAATTACAGAGTATTAAATAGGTAGATAGCAATATTATTTAAAATAAACTACCTTCAGTATATTAATAAGAAAATGTTTATATTTCATGTAAGAAATGCTGAAAACTAGATCCCATGTTTTACATATTTCATTGAATTTTGAACACATTTTTAACACTGGTGAATTTTTATGTGATGAAGTGTTTGGGTTTTTATAATATAACAAATGACGAGTTCTTAAATGTTAATTAAATGTTAGGTGAAGAATACAATTCGTGCAGTTCTGCGTTGTATAACTTTCGAGGTTTATGTCGGGGTTCCGTAACAAGCTATTTTTACGGTGATGGCCCTTCGCCCAACTCCCAAGCTGGAGGACCACCCCTTATCGGCTGTCCGCGACTGCTTATTCAATATATTCGCAGCTACCCTGCATATCTGTTCCTTCATAGCACCTGTCCCACGCGCCAGCATGACGTCACGCCAACATATTCTATGAACAAATAACCTTATGTCTGTACGTCCTGGGACAGATTACGGTCCCCAGTAATAATATTTGAAGTGCAGCGTCAGAAGGCCTAAAAAACTCTTAGATCAGTGACAGTAGAATAGCAGCAACGGCAGTAAACTCACTGTTAGAAGTAGTAGGTCTATACTCGTATATTCAGTAATTAGCATTGTTTACAGCAGTAGTAATATTAGTGTTAACGGTATTAAGAACAGCAGCGTTAACAGGAATAATAACAGCCTGCTCTTAACACTAGAAGTAATGTTGGCAGTCAGAGTGGTGATGGTACTGGTCACATTACTCTGCTACTGCTGTAACATTTTTGTGCCATTACAGACTTTGCCCCGGTTTCTTCAACCTTTGTTAAAATGCACCTAACATAGCGTTAATTAACTGTAAGTTAAAAGTATGAATTGCTGTTAAAATATTGCGTTTCTTCAACTTTACATTTCACATTTTAACATTCTGTTTGTTAACTCTCTGTTAGGACCAGAGATTCTAGAGTTTAATCATAACCTATAACCAAGTATAGACTCACTTCTGTTTCCTGAACTCTGACAATTGCGATTCTCGCTTGTTTCCGTTGTTTGATTCAGAGAGGATAGAAGTCTTTCTATTCTCTCAGGTTTGATTTCTGCTTCTTTCCTCGTCTGTATCACAATAGCGTGGAGCGCCATATTGATATTGCTGTTATGAAATGAAAAACACTGTGACAAATAGAAATCGTGGGACTAATTTATCTTCGTTCTAGAGAAGTCTTCTGTTGGAAATTATTTCGCAGTATAAACCAATTACTGAGAATAAACAGACAAACGGATCTAAGTTGAAAGCGAAAAGTGAGGCTTGGCAGAAAATAGCCCATACCTTTGTATGAACTTCTGGTCTATCAAATCATAGAAATCATCCCCTCTGTTTATGTATTCATGGATATTATTTTCTAAATAATCCAAATATATAAGTTCAGCATCTAACGCACTAGCCATATTGGATACTTCTACGCTAACAGAGAGTTAAATGATTTAACTGCATGAAATTGGGCAGTTAAATTAACATTGGTTTTAACAGCCTGTTAGTACTAACAGCAGTTGAAGAAATGCTTCAACTGTTAAGTTTACAGTTAAAATGGAATAACACACTGTTATAATTTAACAAAGGTTGAAGAAACCGGGCCTTTAAGTTATAAATCTTGTTCTGATTCCCGAAACAACTCACCGCACAAGTACTTGGGTGTCGACAACTTCCGAGTAAACGAGTCATGATTATGTAGTCACTTCAAAACATGTTCCTTGATTCATTGCAAACAAAATAAACTCAGACATTTCTTAACATGTTTCTTGAAGAACCACGTGTGACAATTGCAAGCTGCGGCGAATTCATTAATATTAGCATTTAATTCAAAGAAGAAATTTATATCTACACAAACAGCGTACAATTTTACTAATAGAATTTTATTATCATGCAGACATTCGTTTGCAGCTATGAAATTATGCCCTTGTTAGCTCCGTTTATTATTGCAAGGCTATGATGTAAGGTTGTTGATTTATTTTCCGTTATATCCATCCCATTCTCAGCATTTGGATCTTGAATAAATTGCAGTACGATCTTATTTCTATAAAAAAAAAACAATCACTGATATCTAATAGCGAGATGTCTTGATCTTCTGATCGCCATACTTAAAAACTTTTGCTTAAGATAACTCAGGACACAAAAAAGACAAAGCAATCACATCCAGATTCTACGGGAGAGATAAAACACGACTTCCACACAGGAAAAGGAAATCGGATTCACAGGAAATGTATCTAGGCAGAAAGCTACCACAACGAGGATGGATGAGTATTAGTGTATAACGTAAATAAATAGTGCGCATTAATTAACAGAGATAAAACACAGGAAAAGGAGGTGGGGTATTAATGTAACGCAAGAAGTCACTTTTTTGTGTGTCATCTCGTTCTATTCAAGTAAATGCATGATTGATTATTTGATTATCCTCTATAGTCCGCAAATTATGTACTGCCTCTGCCATTGACCGTCACACACCACAATTTTAGCATTTATTTAATTTTATAGATGATAATGGACAAAGGAATATTTTCTTCTAATAGAGGGTACCGTTGGCCTACTTGACGGTTTGTCGTTCACCAATAAAATTTGAAGCCAGTTGTGTAGTCTAATTTCCCGACAGACCGTTGCCCAGGGTGCGCTATAGGAGGCTGGTCTACACTACACCTGAGATGAGATGAGATGAGATGAGATGAGATGAGATGAGATGAGATGAGATGAGATGAGATGAGATGAGATGAGATGAGATGAGATGAGATGAGATGAGATGAGATAGGTCGGGTCGGAACGGGACGGGATATGAGGTGAGGTGAGGTGAGGTGAGGTGAGGTGAGGTGAGGTGAGGTGAGGTGAGGTGAGGTGAGACGGGACGGATATGAGATGAGATGAGATGAGATGAGATGAGATGAGATGAGATGAGATGAGATGAGATGAGATGAGATGAGATAGGTCGGGTCGGAACGGGACGGGATATGAGGTGAGGTGAGGTGAGGTGAGGTGAGGTGAGGTGAGGTGAGGTGAGGTGAGACGGGACGGATATGAGATGAGATGAGATGAGATGAGATGAGATGAGATGAGATGAGATGAGATGAGATGATATGAGATGAGATGAGATGAGATGAGACGGGTCGGGTCGGAACGGGACGGGATATGAGGTGAGGTGAGGTGAGAAGATGAGGTGAGGTGAGGTGAGGTGAGGTGAGGTGAGGCGAGGTGAGGTGAGACGGAACGGGATATGAGATGAGATGAGATGAGATGAGATGAGATGAGATGAGATGAGATGAGATGAGAGGAGATGAGATGAGATGAGATAGGTCGGGTCGGAACGGGACGGGATATGAGGTGAGGTGAGGTGAGGTGAGGTGAGGTGAGGTGAGACGGGACGGATATGAGATGAGATGAGATGAGATGAGATGAGATGAGATGAGATGAGATGAGATGAGATGAGATGAGATGAGATGAGATGAGACGGGTCGGGTCGGAACGGGACGGGATATGAGGTGAGGTGAGGTGAGAAGATGAGGTGAGGTGAGGTGAGGTGAGGTGAGGTGAGGTGAGGTGAGACGGAACGGGATATGAGATGAGATGAGATGAGATGAGATGAGATGAGATGAGATGAGATGAGATGAGATGAGATGGGTCGGGTCGGGTCGGAACGGGACGGGATATGAGATGAGATGAGATGAGATGAGATGAGATGAGATGAGATGAGATGAGACGGGTCGGAATGGGACGGGATATGAGGTGAGGTGAGGTGAGGTGAGGTGAGGTGAGGTGAGGTGAGGTGAGGTGAGACGGGACGGGATATGAGATGAGATGAGATGAGATGAGATGATACGGGAAGGAATATGAGATGAGGTGAGGTGAGGTGAAGTGAGACGGGATATGAGATGAGACGGGACGGGAGATAAGATGAGACGGGACGGGATATGAGATGAGATGGGACGAGATATGAGATGATATAAGACATATTATTTATTTATTTATTTATTTATTTATTTATTTATTTATTTATTTATTTATTTATTTATTTATTTATTTATTATACTCCAATTTTACACAGAACCCTATTTTATCTGACATAGGTATGGTAGGGTTATAAATACATTATTATACTATTTATATGATATTAATTACTTAAATCTCATGTTGTTTTTTAAGTACAATCTGATATAATTTATATTACATGGATGGATTACGTGAAATAAAATGAGAGGAAAAAAAAATACTCTTATTTTTAAATTAAGAAATTAGTTTAATTTTAGAAATCTATAAATTCAGCAAATCTGTACAACATTTTATAATACATATATATATATATATATATATATATATATATATATATACATATTAATTAAATGAAAAGAGATGAAATTAAAGATTAAAATACACTCTTACATTTCAGTTAACAAGTTTCATGAAATATTTACAATATTATAACCTAAGCAAACAATTAATTGAAATATTCACTAGAATGTAATTTAAATGTTTGTGGATTGAAATTTCTGAAGTCGTTACACAGTTTTCTGTAAAACAATGTTGTTACAAGCAGTTTCTAAATTTTATTAAACACATTTATCGTGAATTTATTGTAAATTATTATTCTAATTAGTTTCTAGCAACTGTTAAATGAATTAATATTTGTAACAAATGTAAAAACTATAGACAATAAAATTTCAGTGAATAAACACAAATTATATCATGTGTTCAACCTACAACTTTTGCGAACATAATTCACATATCTTATAAAATCCTGATAACAGCATTTATTTCGGAACACTTGTAATGCTGAGGAGTACTTGGTGTCATACCTATTTAATCGACAAACTAGTTCAAGATATTGTAGTTCAAATTTGTGACACTCGAATAACAAATGTTGGAGTGTTTCCAGGGAGTCATCACATGCACAAATATTTCCACTTACTGTTTCTATCTTGAACCTTTTGAAATAGCCATGTCTGTACATAACATGTGTTTGCAGAAGATTCGGAAATTTTACAGAGATAAAGTGAAATCTCATTTTGTTAATTTTTTTTACATACAAGATTGTTGTTCAATATTACCGATATGTCTTCTTCTTCCCTTCAAGTATTAGGCCAAATGGCCTGTTACGATTTCACAGTTTAATTTTCAATCCAGCGCTTCTTTGGACGACCGAGAGATCTCTTCCCGTTTGGACGATAGTGGAGCATGACTTTTGGGATTCTATCTCTATGCATGCGATGCAGATGATTTATCCAGTTGTTCCGATAATGTTTTACGTGATTAATTACAGGTTCTAGTTGTAATTTTTCATTACGTTTGTGATCTCATTTCGTATATCCCGCTGCATATCTCATAAATTTAATTTCATTAGCCGTTATTCTGTTTTCGTCTTTCTTCCTCAACGTCCATGCATTACTGCCGTAACAAAGTACAGGTCTCGCCAAGGTCTTGTATAGGCGAATTCTAGTATGCCTTTGTACTAGGGAAGGTTTCATAATGGTGTTAATTATTCCCATTGTTTTGGTGTATTTAGAAATTTTCTGTGAAATGTCTACTTCATCGAAAAAAGATAATGTGTATCCGAGATATGTAAAATAATTTACTCTTTCTAATATTTTTTAATCTAAACATATTTTGCGGGTATTTCCCGCAGAAGGCCATAATTTTAGTGTTTTATTTATTGATTTTCATATCATATTTATTTCCAATTTTGTTAAAATTAAAAATTGAACGTTGTAATTCATCTTCTGAGGATGCCACCAGAGCTAAATCGTCTGCAAAAAGTAATGAATCTAGTAGTAAATGTCTATTGAGTTGTATATATCCATGAGGCAATTGTTTCCATTCTCTAATTATTTGATTCATATATATAATAAACAGCAACGGTGAAAGGCCGCAGCCTTGTCTTACTCCTGTATGAATTTCTGTCCAATGCGATAATTTATTGTCACACCTTACTGCAATTAGAGTTGTTTTATAGATATTATATATGTTTGCTATAAGTTGTTGTAGAACATGGTCTGTGGCTAATACATTTAATAATTTATTTCTGTTCACCCTATCAAATGCTTTTTCCAAATCAATGAAAGCAATATGTGTTTCTAAGTTGAATTCCCGGTATTTTTCCATTAATAATTTTAATGTAAAATATCCATCGCAACATGATCTTCCCTTTCGGAAGTGTCGTAACTCTAATCCATGCTATGTCATTCTTATGGCACAAACAACAGTTTTTAGTTTTTGAATTTTGAAGTGCGTTTCAAATCTTTAAACTCGATTTTCTCAAAACAGTGTTTTGGTAGTTACGACAGTATAGTTCTGAGAGTGCGACATACTTTAACAAAATAATATACGTTTATTTCACAATGAAGTACATATATTTCAGATACAAAGTAACAAGATCTGAATCTTGTTTTCTTAGAAACTCCGTGCAATCATTGAACCTCGTCGAGGTCAGGCACTGGTAAGAAAATATTTGTGGATTTTTCAAGTTGTTTCTAGAGAAGTCTCTTTGCAAGTGAACATCCGCAAGCTGTTCCCATTTGTTTGAGTCAGAAATAGTTATGAACGGAAGCAATAGATGACAGACTGATATAAGACAGAGACTACCGCAATCATACCCCACCATCGAACTCTATCGAGTGCACATCATAGCCTACTGCATCTGGTTTCGGCATTGATAGCTGTAGTACAGGATAGATAATGCCTCCAATGCCATGGTGAAAATTACTACTAAATGCAAATTTACGTTACGTCTTCATCAAAAACTGAAACGCCATTAAGTATTCCACAAAATAAATAGTAATATGCGTTACAAGAGCGGTATGTTGAAGTTTTCATGTTCGAGGAAAAGTTTGAAAAAGCGAAACGTAGTTGAGCTTTTTTCATTTCCGAGAATTGAAAGAAAACATACCGCTCGTGTATCGTACATTATTTTGTGCGAAGATCGTTTATTACATACCTGAAAGAGGAATTTCTAATTAGTTGCAATGAAATCTCCATCTTGGTTTCTGTTCAATGACGGCAAATTTGAAAAACAAAAATATCTATCTTGAACATTGTTGCTTTAAAATGATTTCTGTGTTTACTATACTCCAGCAGGCCGTGATATACGTCTGTCTTTCCCCCCCCCCAGTCTATGATGAGTCTGGAATCTTGTTGATTTTTTCACGGCTTCCTTAATGTTACTTGCATCACGAATGCAGTAACTTTAGTGGAGTTGTAGAGTTTACTTAATTTTTGCAAATATTTGAAAACAATAATTAACAGTGCAATTTAGGTGAAATTGCAGTGGTAAGTTTCCAATTTATAATTATTACTAAGTTATATTGAACGTCTCTAAAAATAATATGTTAAAAGCCTAAAGCAGTAAAATCAATATGTCACTTAAGCGGTAAGGAGAGGGAAATTATTATGTATGTTAGGTTGGGAATACTGAATGTGGAATTTTAGACTTTCCGCGGATTGGTTTTGTGCGGAAACCAAGCAAATACGCACGATCTCACACAAAATATTTTACATGGTGCAGTTACTTGGTTGAGGTTTTTCCAGGGTTTTCCCTCAACACTTTAAGAGCAAATGTTGGGTAAAATAATTAATTAAAAATCAGTTATATGACTAAAAATACGCCGGAGGTTATGAATCGATTATGGCGAAATTTAGCCGGCCACATACGCATGACTCGTGCGGTAATTCTAGCCGGTAGCCGAATGGGAAGCTGTGTTCAAAGAAACGACAGTAATATTTATATAATCGAATAACATTACATCAGAATAGGCAGTGCATGTATAGTTTAACAAAGGCCTGCACAAGGTTTGCGCTCTCCGAGTCGGCTCATAGCTCGAGAGCGGAATGCAGATATTGGCTGCGCTCTGTATAAGGGTGGACTGGAAGAAGGGGTGATGATCTCATACAAAATGTACACAAAAGTACTAGTATGAGTGTTCATGAAATGAATTCCCGTTCAGTGTTTACAAAACTATCTTGGACTATTATTAATTAATAAAGAAATATTTATTTTACAGAAATAATAGAAACTCTATAGGTACTTAAATATACAATATCATTTTGTTATATTTTTATTTATCAGTACATCAAAACGGGGTTTTATGCTGTTGGCAGCTAAAAGGAACAGTACTGATCGTAATGAAACATCAGTTACATATTCTCGATGTTTGCCTTTATTAAAGTTGATAATAGAAAACAATTGCTCACAAATATAAATGTTGAGGCAAACATAGCAATCATTTTCATAGCCAGCTTGTGTAGTCGTGGATATTATTGCTGAGGTAAAACTCAACCAGACTAGTAATATTATTCAAACGGTCTTTAGCCCTTAGGTCACATTGAAGATCAATAACTTCAAGCGTAAATCGTATGGCACTGTTTCAATTGATGTTGAAGGAATTTATTATAACTTTAAACTTCTTTCCAATTAAGACAAGATCTTGAAACTTAGAATTAAATTAATTTTGAATTTCAATTAATATTTACACATAATCGTTTAACATGGCTTCATCACGAGCAGTTTCTATCGTTAGAAAGTGAGCCATATTACCTTCCCAAAACTGACTTGAAAAGTGTAAGTTTACGACTGAAATCCCGTAATTTATTCAACATATCTTTCCCTGAAGAGAGTTATTTAAATTACTGAAGATTAATTCTAACGTACACTACCTCATGTAATAATGCAACTTTCAACTCCTGAATCTTTTTACTGCGATCTTCACCAACAAAACCATCGTATCTCTATATGTGGACTAGTAATGACGCATTATACTAGGCGCATCCAGAAAGTAAGTTTCCCAATTTTTTAAAGAAAAAGAACACAAACTTTCAGGAAACCATGGCAACAGGTACAGCAATGTTTCAGCTATTTTTCAACATAGCCACCATCAGAATTGAGACACTTGTATCGTGGGATCAACTTTTGTATCCCTCTGTCGTGGAACTCTGCCGCCTGTGAATGGAACCAGATTATGATAGACGTCTTCAGCTCTTCGTCGTTGCCAAAACGCTCACCGGAGGACAGGAATTTCTTGAGGTGGAAGAAAACGTGAAAATCGCTGGGAGCAAGATTAGGACTGTAGGGTAGCTGATCAAACAACTCCCAGCCAAATTCCGTCAAAACAGCTGCTGTGCGCCGAGCCGTATGTTGACGAGCATTGTCATGGAGGAGCACAACACCTGCAGTAAGCATTCCACGCCTCTTGTTTTGAATGGCACGTCGCAATTTTCGCAGTGTTTCACAGTAACGGTCAGCGTTCACTGTTTCACCTCTTAGAAGGAAGCCAATGAGCAGAATGCCCTTCCTGTCACAGAACACCGTGCACATCACTTTCCGTACCGACAGCGTCTGTTTGAATTTCGTCGTGACCGGAGATCCACTATGCCGCCAATGTATTAACTGCTGCTTGGTTTCCGGGGTGAATTGCGAAATCCAAGTCTCATCGCCCGTGACGATCCTGTCGAGGATCTCGTCGCCGTCATCGTGATACCGTTGCAGAAATGTCAGTGCTGCTCCTAAACGTTGCATTTTGTGTTCGGGTGTCAGGTTTTTCGGCACCCACCTGCCACATACTTTTTTGAACAGCAGGTGCTTAGTGACAATCTCATGCAACAAGGATCGCGATATCTGCGGAAAATGGCTGCACAGCTCCGTAATCGTGAAGCGACGGTTATCCATGATTCACTGCCGCACCAGCTCAACACAATCATCATTTATGAGGGACGGTCGCCCACTGCGCTCTTCATCATGGACACTTTGACGACCTTCGGAAAACTGCCTACACCAGCGATGCACCATCTGCTTACTCATGATGTTCGGCCCATAGACCTGACAGAGCTGCCGATGAATTTCAATTGGCGCAATGCTTTGTGCATTAAAGAAATTTATCACCGACCGAACCTCGCAGGCGGCGGGAGAAGGAATAAGAGCTTCCATTTCGGACCACTGCTGCCACGCTACTGGCACCAGGCGGGACCTGTCCGGCTGGCATATGATTGATACGTCATAGATCTGTTACGCATGCGCAATTGACACGACTAATTACGTTTACTTTCAAGGGGAAAAAATCGGGAAACTTACTTTCTGGATGCGCCTCGTATTATGTTTTCCTCTTTCTTTCAAATTTTTTGTGGCAGATAAGTATTGACTCCAGCTGTTGTGAAAAAATAAGCATTTTCCCATGCAATATTGAAAGAATTTGCCTGATGATTACTTTTCCGTGTTTTAGATTCCTCCATTATGTAGCCGTAAATAGGCAAAATGAAATAGCTACTGATAATACACACTACACCAGATAGCTGCGTGGACTATCCTCTACCTAGAGCAGGCATACGTCATTCCGACGTACCTTTCCGGCGAGCTGTTAGACGACTCTCCCGCTCCGAAGGAGCCTGGTTTAACATATTACTCACTTCTTACACTATCTCGTAATCAGGTGGCTCCACATTATTCGTATTTAAGAACAGACTCTGCGATTGCTCAGTCTGTGGTATTGACGCGTCTCCTAGATGACAGTTGATATACAGTAGATGTGCTTCAAGTACTTCGTGCAGAACTTTTCATCTGTAGAAGTTTACAACTTCTCGCATAATTCAGTAGACAACTGTTAATGATCTAAACAAACAATTTTGAAGAAATGCTCTTTGTAATGTTTCAATAAGAACCCCTTATTTTTTTAAATAAACAATATCCCATGCATATGCCTCCAGGATGCATTGACTCGTAAATATTGAATGTGCAGAAGAAGTGCCTGTACGCATACAGACAGACACATAAACAGACAGCATTCTAAAAGCCATTTTTTCGATATCACAAATACTGGAAAAGAAGACTTCTTTGAGGCTCTTGGAATATGTTTCTTGTAATACAGAAAAGTGCGAATACAAGCGAAGCAAGCGCGCACAGTGCACTGGATTAAGTTCAAAATTAAACTTCAAGTTATAATAATTAGATTTAGAACACAAATAAAGAGTGCGGCAAAACATCCTCCCTAATTTAAAGTTTAAATAAAAAACAGATGGATCAAAATAAGGAAACTTTATTAATATGAATGATATCTTAACAGTGGCAATTTTTAATTTTTTGAATAATGTGTCTCTCAAGTAGTGTCCTTCACTATCAATGCATTGTTGAATGCGACTTCGGAAAATCTGAATCACTCTAACTAGCATTTCTTGAGGAATAAGACCAATTTCTTCCTGTATTGCATTTCTTAGGTCTGGTAAAATCCTCGGCCGATGTTTGAACACCTCAGCCTAAAAATACCCCCATATAAAAAAATCGCAGGTTGCAAGGTCTGGTGATCGTGCTGGCCAGGGGACGTCGCCATGTGAAGAAATTAAGCGTCCGGGAAACATCTGAGCAGCGACAACGGAATTACCAGAAACTGTACCACAGCGTAAACACGTTCTTCACCCATCCACGGCATAGTTGGAATTCGTTACAGATTACAGTTTGCACTAATTTTGAATGTCAATTCCGTGTATTCAATGTCCTATTCAATTCTTGTTGTTTTACGCATGTCATTTGATATCGCTATGGCAACGCACGTAAATCTAAATTTCCCACTGTTTAGATACAATTCATATTAATACAGTTTCCTTATTTTGATCCATCTGTTCTTTATTTAAACTTTAAATTAGGGAGGATGTTTTGCCGCACCCTTTAGAAGGAATTTATTAACAAGAGGCCGACAACTCATCTTCTCGTGCTTTGAACAAAATGAATTCCCTTACACAGACTCAAAATTCACAGATCTGAAAACGGACAACCATCAATTAAGTGACGCATAAACAGCACTGTGACATAAAGCTCATGTTAGCAATACGCTAATAGATGCCATACTAATGATCCTAATTTCCTGGAAATTCGTTGTAGTGCTTTCTCCCAGTCGCTAACAGTTACAAATATAATAATAATCCGAGGCACGACAGCCCATGAAGGACCATGACCGACCAGCCGGGTGCTGGCTTCACGTCCACATGCCGAAGCAACGGTGGACGATCATCCAACCAGAATGGAGGTATCGTATAGTTAGCACGATGATCCCCCCAGCCGTTATAGCTGGCTTTCGTAACCGGATTTCGCTACCTATCGTAGCTCCCCAAGTGCATCATGGTGCTGTGTGGGCACCGGTCTCATACACTGGCCGAAATTTCATGATAAAATTCCCTCCCCCATGAGGACTCGAACCAGCGCGCATTCCTAGGCAGGATGCCTTAGACCACGACACCACGTCGCGGGACACAAATTTAGTAGCCGTACTAAATAAACAAATTATAGACCAATTAAACATAATTAAATATCTTGGTTGTAGTAAGTATGGGAAGAATTGGACAATACAAGAATATGAACATTTTCTAATTATCTTAATACTGAAGAACTTTAGAAACGAAAGTTAATAAAAAAAACACCGTTCGAAATTACATACTTCATTATAAATTGGTATGAAAATTTGATATCAAGTAGACAAGATAAGAGAGGGACAAAAATGCTTCCGAAATGGGATTTTTAAAATGAGACAGATTGCATGTTGTATAAAAGTAGCAATAGAGAGATTAGGACGGAATTAAAAATAGGTGTATACACAGACTAATATTATCAAAAATGAAGAAATTTAAAAATAATGAGAAAATAGAGCATACTTCAGTAAAAATCAGTGTCATGAAAGGCACACATATTACCTCAATATGCGTTTAACTCGTTTCGCGTCAACTGAATATTATATGACAAAAATTATATTAGGCCTACTGTTTTTCTTAAATAATAATAATAATAATAATAATAATAATAATAATAATAATAATAATAATAATAATAATTACTTACTGGCTTTTAAGGAACCCGGAGGTTCATTGCCGCCCTCACATAAGCCCTCCATCGGTCCCTATCCTGAGCAAGATTAATCCAGTCTCTATCATCATATCTCATCTCCCTCAAATCCATTTTAATATTATCTTCCCATCTACGTCTCGGCCTTCCCAAAGGTCTTTTTCCCTCCGGCCTCCCAACTAACACTTCATATGCATTTCTGGATTCGCCCATACGTGCTACATGCCCTGCCTATCTCAAACGTCTGGATTTAATGTTCCTAATTATGTCAGGTGAAGAATACAATGCGTGCAGTTCTGTGTTGTGTAACTTTCTCCATTCTCCTGTAACTTCATCCCTCTTAGCCCCAAATATTTTCCTAAGAACCTTATTCTCAAACACCCTTAACCTATGTTCCTCCCTCAAAGTGAGAGTCCAAGTTTCACAACCATATAGAACAACCGGTAATATAACTGTTTTATAAATTCTTACTTTCAGATTTTTTGACAGCAGACTGGATGATAAAAGTTTCTCAACCGAATAATAACAGGCATTTCCCATATTTATTCTGCGTTTAATTTCTTTCCGAGTATCATTTATATTTGTAACTGTTGCTCCCAGATATTTGAACTTCTCCACCTCTTCAACAGATAAATTTCCAATTTTTATATTTCCATTTCGTACAATATTCCCGTCACGAGACATAATCATATACTTTGTCTTTTCGGGATTTACTTCCTAACCTATCTCTTTGCTTGCTTCCAGTAAAATTCCCGTGTTTTCCCTAATCGTTTGTGGATTTTCTCCTAACATATTCACGTCATCCGCATAGACAAGCAGCTGATGTAACCCGTTCAATTCCAAACTCTCTCTGTTATCCTGGACTTTCCTAATAGCATACTCTAGAGCAAAGTTAAAAAGTAAAGGTGATGGTGCATCTCCTTGCTTCAGCCCACAGTGAATTGGAAACGCATCTGACAGAAATTGACCTATACGAACTCTGCTGTAACGTTTCACTGAGACACATTTTAATTAATCGAACTAGTTTCTTGGGAATACCAAATTCAATAAGAATATCATATAAAACTTCTCTCTTAACCGAGTCATATGCCTTTTTGAAATCTATGATACTCCCATTTTTTCTCCATTATAATTATTATTATTATTATTATTATTATTATTTATTTGAAAGATAATAATACCACAGTCTAGTATATACAGTTACGAAGCTCAATACGTAGTAAATACGCATCCATAGACACAGTAGAACCTCTATTATCCGTGGTAATGAAGGGGATGGACTGAAGGATTAATCTAAAAAATCGGATAATCCGTACCGTAAAATATTTTCGTAAATGAAGTTAATAATACTTGAATTTTCGTAATTTACTCCGTAGTCTTGTGTTTAACACGCCAGGTTGTGGATCAGAAGTTCATTAATTTAAGTTCGGTTGTCAAGGACGTGTTTTTAAGGGGCAAAGAAATTCCTTGTGATGGCTGTAAGAGGAAAGATAGGAATAGTAGAGGTCTCATGTTATAGATTTACATACTCTATACACTTTATCCTTAATTTTTATTCAATCGCGCACAGTTGTAACATCAGTCTCGTATTCTGATGCGAGATGAGCCACAGTTTCTCTTTCCCCAAATCACTCAATTATATGCATTTTTCGATACTTATCACAAAAGTTTTCTTTTGACACTCATGCAATATATTTTATATAGAAATTGTACAGTTTGGCAGTACGAACAGTAGACCAAACTGAAAGTGTAAAGGCTTGTAGGCTAATAACACTGTCTAGAAAAAAAAAACGTACTAATATAACGTACAGTAGTACTCCATATGTTTCTGTAGCAAATTTAAAAAAAAAAAAGGAAAAAAAGAGCGAGCGAAAGACAGTCGGATAATCAGTTAATCGGTTAATAGGGTGTCGGATAATCGAGGTTCTACTGTAGTTGCTAACCACTAGGATCGCTACTATCACCTCATTACAGACAATGCGAAATAGTACCTGCACAGTCTATTGTTCCTAGTACCCTCATAAACTCAAGCTTCGTGACTGTATATACTAGACTGTGATAATAGTATATTTTTGGTTGGCACTCCCGATGAAGCAAGAGCTTGTGGCCGGGAGTGGAGTTTACATTAATAGCAGGGAGTATGAGCAGGGCCTACTTAAGTGAAATCATTTAACATGCATTCTAACAAGAATTTGAATTATTCATTTTCTGAATTTCAGACAAAAGAAATTCTCTATTATCATAAAAGTAAGATATTTTATTCTATTTATAAATGATATTAGTTTAACGAGACGTAATTAATTTAATATGTAATTTACGAAAGTACACAGATGATTGGTTATGTCATAATTCACCCTCGGTGAACAAAACGACTAAGGCACCTAAACTTTGCGTGAAAATCACAGTAATTGGTTCGAATCCCATTTCAGAAATGGGATTGCGATGTCCTGTTTTGTCTCAGATGGAGGCCCGGCGACACACTGATCGAATGTCATGGAATGTTGCTTCAGGTCGAGGAAGTTCGTAAAATAGACTGCAGATAAAATCCTGACAGAAGAACATCCCGAGTTTCGATACATACGCATGTCATTTATGTTCATTTGTTGAGTGAATTAATTCAGACGATTAATCACAACATCAAGGTCATTGTTGAACCAGATCATTGAATAACGAACCCCAAGTGTACGAACAATGCTTATGAATGACAGTTCATCCGAGGCTGATGTTTGTTATGTGAGGAATGATGCTTAAAATCAATAGTGCTTTGTTTTGGCATGCATTGAAACATTGATTGCTGTATAGCTCCATCGAAAATATTGCTTGACACGTCCATGAGTCAATATTATGAAATTATAGCCACTGGACTTCACTGGATCTGCTAAAAAGCGTATACTATTGTTACTAAATATGTTATACAGTGTGTTAATTAAGTATGAAATATTGCTAATAACTCTTTATAAATTCATTTTATGAAAAAATACCAAAAACGAAAGTCTTACAAAAGTATTGATTTATGTACAGAGTGTGGCAAAAAATAACACTTTTTTTAAATGGCATCCTATATTAAATTTTATATATTTGAAATCTCCATTCAATTTTACATACAAATAGAAGTTTGACTCAGCATAAATGATGAATATTCTCTTGTAAATGTTATGGTTCTTTCAAATGCTTTGATAATGTAACACAAAATAAATGTGTGTATTCATATGGAGTAGGCCATGAAATAAACAAAACAATTTGCACCTTCACCTTATGCTAGAAGAGTAATGGATTTCCTCAACCAAATTAATAAAGATAATACAATAGTTATCCCATTTTCTTTAAATAATAAAGGTAAGAAATCAATTTCACCTACACTAAAAATTAAAATGCATAATTTTGATTGTTCCGATGTAAATTACAATTGTTCAGTTATTAATGAAGTTAATGAGGTTAAATACTTAGGAATAATTATTGATAATAATTTAAGATGGAATAATCATATTCATTATATTTGTAATAAATTACGTAAAACATTATACTACTTTGTTGTTCTAAGAAATATTTTGTCAATTAACTGTTTACCTATTATTTATTTAGCATTATTTCAATCTATATTTATGTATGGTATTATAGGTCCAACTTATATCCGTTAATTTTACTACAGAAAAGACTATTAAAAATTTGTTTAAAAAAGCAGAAAGATTACCCAACTGAATTGTTGTTTAAACATTTAAAAGTTTTCAACATTAAACAAATTTATTATTTTATTTTATTAAAATATGTTCACAGAAATGTTAATAACTTTGAAAGGTACATACATAAATATAGAACTAAAACTATGAATTCTCTGCGTTTGTGTGAACCAAAATGTAAAACCAATCCAGCTTTTTATCATAGCATGAGTCAAGGTCCCAGATTATTAAACAATTTTATTCTAATATTATTCTAACCATGAATCCTTTCCAAATTAATACAAAAATAAAAAAAAAATGTATTCGATTTACAGTGTGGGTTTAAACATATTAAACACTTTTTAATCTGTATTCACTCTCAATTTTAATTTTATTTTTGTCTGTATTGGAATCCCCTCCTGAGCACGAGTCTTACTCATTCAGGAGTGAGCTAGTTTATCTTACATTGTATTAACTTGTATTCATTTCAGACTTACTAGCAATAAAATAAATAAATAAACAGAAACAATTACAATTACAAAATGTTCCTTGGTAGATGGATTGGAAGAAGAGGACACATTGAATGGCCTGCTAGATCACGTGACCTCAACCCATTGTATTTCTTCCTGTGGGGTTACTTAAAGTCCAGGGTGTATCGTGATAGACCGAACAGTATTGAAGACATGAAATTAAGGATTAGTAATCAGATGGAGCTTATCAGTCCTCAAATTGTGAGAAAGTCAATGGACTGCTTTCGTGACAGACTGGGGCATTCTTTGGCCGTGAATGGTTCTCATTTTGAACATTTGTTATAATTTTAAACATTCTCTGAAACAGATATGTTATTGTTTTGTTTGTTTCATGGACTACTCCATATGAATACAGACATTTATTTTGGAATATGAGTAATAAATTCTATGTTGTACACAGCATTTTCTGTTGTAATTTTCTGATAATTTCACTGAACTTAATGAATGTTTCTTGTGATAATTGTTTCGAGACCGACCTTCAAGATTAGAAACATGAGTACCGGTATAAAACGAAATGGAATTATCACAGAAAGTTATCACCACGAGTAGTTTTCGTTTTGATAACTTCTACAGGAAAAATTAATCTTATTGCATTAGTTCATTCCATTATTTTTTGTAAAAGCAGAGGTTACAGTAGACCTACATACCTAAGCCTTCTGGACTGAAAAAATTCGTTGATAAATGTGAGAAAATAATACTTTGACCTCCTTGCAATAAAACAAGTAAACATTTGATATCAATGTAATATTATAATGCTTTATCATCAAATAAGTTATCATGACGGTATTTGAAAATTGTCATATATAAATTTTAAAAGTGCGAGCAGTAGCTTTAACAGCGGTTTGATGTGTTGTGTCCAAAGTA
Source organism: Periplaneta americana (assembly GCF_040183065.1). Taxonomy (NCBI): domain Eukaryota; kingdom Metazoa; phylum Arthropoda; class Insecta; order Blattodea; family Blattidae; genus Periplaneta; species Periplaneta americana. The sequence goes on from NC_091128.1 coordinate 150,358,837, forward strand.
AGCGTTTATCAAGAATGACTCCGAGATATTTAACTTGATCAGCATATTGTAGAGATTGGCCAAATAACGTAATTTTACTATCAGGTATTTTGGTGCACTTGGTGAAAATTATGGATTCGCACTTGTCAGGGTTAATTTGTATTCTCCAGCACAGGAACCATCGTTCAATGAAACACGCATGTCTTTGAATGACAGCAATAGCTTCATTTGGATGAGATTTGGTGCAGTAAATTATGGTGTCATCAGCCTACATAGACGTTGATGTTTGTAGAGATGTTGGTAAATCAGAAGTTCCATTTATACAAAGGAAAATATGGAATGTCAAAATACTGTATAACTCTGCCATCTATTGGTTTTCAATAAACATTACTTGCTCCAAAGAAAGCCAACATCTTGAAGAAGTCGATAATGCAGATAACTCAAGTTTCGTTAAAAATTTGGGTTGTCAAGTTTTTCGCCCACACCCCTTGAATCATGAACAGAAATGTAGCCTAATTCGCAGATTTCCTTATTCTAAGAGAATTATGTAAATGAAAAGAGTTTAATGAGGACATACGAGATATCATCAAAGTCTAGTATATACAGTCACGAAGCTTGAGTTGTGAGGGTGCTAGGAACAATAGACTGTGCCGGTACTATTTCGCATTGTCTGTAATGAGGCGATGTTAGCGATCCTAGTGGTTATCAACTATCTATGGATGCATATTTACTACGTATTGAGCTTCGTGATTGTATGTACTAGACTGTGATATCATCGTGATGATGTAACCCTAAACATATCTGGCCTGTCTATTAAAATGTTACCGTTAGTTTGAATAAATAAATTTGAAGTTGATCTTGTTTAATTTAACATTGATTCATGAATTAATTTAAATGAACACATGCTGCATAATTTTTGGCTTAAAGTTTTCCTGGAAATGTTAAACTCATTATGATTGTCTTAAATTATATGAATTGTAAATCTGCGTGAATCTTTATAAATAGTAAATTCGTCAAAACAGTGAAAAATATAATAGAAATTAATCTTTAAAGCCTAACCTGAGGCGACATTCCGGACAACCTTTAATTAACAGCGTTTCATAGCATTAATTTTTTTAATTTAAAAATATTTTTCATTATGTTTAGAGTTATTAAGTCTTACACTTTTACTTTCTAGGCACTGGGGAAAGGACCTCTGAGAGCAATATTTAGAACTCACTGTATCTTTCTGCTAACGGTAATACATGATTTGATTAAATAGCAAGAGAAAACCTCTGAGTTCTAATTACTCGTTCTACTTCTTCCATTTTTGTTTTTCAGCTTTTTGTCATTTCAATTTTTATTGTAGGTAATCTCAGGTTTTACTTATTTCCATTCAAAAAATACAAAATTGTAATTAAATATTTTATCAGTTTTCTGTTTAAAATGATTCTATCGTTCGTTCATGATGTATTCTATATCTTATTTTCATTTGAAGACTGGACATAAAAAAGGCTGTAAGTGCCAATATCTTTGGAAATTATTTTTTCCAAAAAAAAAAAAAAAAAAGGAGGAGTCTATGTCCCTTGCTCAACCTATTGAGAAAAGTCCACTGAGGTAAGTGCCATTGTAATTTTATTTAGAGCCTAGCTTCTCCCATAGACGTGCAAAACGTATGATGTTAGGGTATACATTACTAGTCCCACAAGAAAGCCCTGCTTTCTACGATTTGTCTCTTTGGCACTTACAGCCTTTTATGTCCAGTCTTCATTTATACTTCATTTATACTTCATCATTATTTTTATATTTATTATTATTATTATTATTATTATTATTATTATTATTACTATTATTATTATTATTATTATTATTATTATTATTTTATTATTATTATTTTCATTTTATTATTATTAATATTATGATTATTATTACTATCATTATTACCATCATTTTTATTATTATTATTATTATTATTATTATTATTATTATTATTATCATTATCATCATCATCATCATCATTTCGAAGTACAGTACTTATATTTGACAAACTTTTAAGATCACTTACGGGCAATAACCCAAGATGACTCTTCAATCAAGCACAGTAAAACCCTGACTATGTTACAGATGAATGGTGAATTTGCAAAACAACTTAAGTCCCTAGAAGTAGTTTTGAGAAAATTAAAGAAAACTGTTTTTGGCCTCGCTGAACCGTATATTCTTACAATATATTTTTTTTATAAAAATTCACACTTTTGTACTCTTCTTCAGGTCGTAAAAAATTTAATTATCTTTAAGACTTAAGTTGTTCTGCAAATTAACTTCAATCCTGCATCATAATTATTAGGTTACTGACACATAAACATCTTTAACTAAATGTATTTATACCAAAATCATAAAATAACCTTATTTCAATTGTTGAACAACATTATTTTGGACAACTTATTAATCACAAGAGCACAGACCTCTGATGGAGAAAAGTATGATGTTGAAGAAATGTTTCTGAGCACTTATTGCTATTAAGAATTTGATTAGTGTGTTGTTCTTATTTTGTTCCGAACAACTGTCTGCAAAACAAACAGAGTTCTTTAATATAATAATAATAATAATGATTTATTTTAGCTGGCAGAGTTAAGGCCGTAAGGCCTTCTCTTCCACTCAACCAGCAAAAAGTGTATATACATATGCATGAACTTACAAAGAATCCAACAATTTGATTGAGATGAGAGTTACATGTATACAAAAGTTATTTACAAATTAAACAACAAAATACTATGAACTATTAATTAAACACTGAAATAAACTGTGTAGCAGAATTAAACTAAAATACATAGAATGTTAATATATTTCAAATAATATTAGATAATAGAAAGAGATTATTACGAGACAATTAAAATACAGCACAATCAGGATGATGTCTAAAGAAAAAAGTAACAATGTAGTCAGTGATAGTTTAAATCAGTATGATTGGAGTGAAATGCTAATAAGGTTATCTTTTAAGCTGTTCTTAAAGGTGTTTATTGTCTTGCAGCCCCTAATACTTTGTGACAAGGAATTCCATTGACGCGAGGTGGATATTGTAAAAGATGATGAATAACAAGATGTTCTATGAAGAGGTATACTTAGCGTGCCACAGATAAGTGATCTGGTATTTACATCGTGGTTAGAGTATAGATAAGAGAAACGAGACGAAAGGTAATTTGGTGTTGAAGTGTGCAGAATTCGAAAGAGTAAAGACAAAGAGTGTAAAGTTCTACGTTCTTTAAGTCGGAGCCACGAGAGACTTGCGAAGGACGGTGATATGTGATCATACCGTCGGATGTTGCACACGTATCTGACGCACATATTCTGAGCTCGCTGTAACTTGACTGACAATTCAGAACTTAGGTCACTTAACAAAACGTCACAATAATCGAAGTGCGGCGTTACTAGGGTTTGCACTAGGGTAAGTTTTAGTTGCTGGGGCAAGAAGTTTCTCAAGCGACTCAAACAGTGAATGGAGGAACAGATTTTTTTTATCGTTTCTTTAACTTGAAAATTCCAACTTAGATTATTATCAAAAAAGAAGCCAAGATTTTTTACGACAGATGAATAAGGGATTAGCGTGTTGTTAAGAGTAACAACTGAAAGATTACTGTTATTAAGGGAGTTAACTAAACGCTTATGTCCAATAATTATGGCTTGAGTCTTACTTGGATTAAGATATACTGGATGGGACACAGTTATTTAAGTAGTATGCAGGAGAAAATTACGTACCTCATTAAGACAGTTCACTAGTTTTCATGTTGTGCACAGAGAAAGCTGGGACGGCAAGCTGGCGATAGCAGTATATATCCTGAAATGGTGTTTAGGCAAGCATACATTTTTCATGTAGTCAAACGTGACAGCAAGAAAATCCTCTCTCTCTCTCTCGATGCCTAACTTGGCTCCATTTTGCAATACTTTTTACTTCAGCTACAGTTTAGCACGATTACTGAGGATATTGCTTTTCGTTTTCATGCTCTGTTCTTCAAACGTAATAAATTTTCTCAACTAAAGAATTACCAATGGCAACAGACAAAAAACATTTTGTCAGCTGATTGTATGATTAAAATTACATATTATTTAAGTTTCTTCAGTATTTGACAGGCAAAACAACTTAAGTCTAGGACTGAAGTCGTTTTACCCCTTAACCAAACATTCTGCTGCTAAGAAAAACTATATAAAAGTCGTGCATTAAAGTCATTCTGCTACTAAACGATGGCCCTTGCACACAGTAACATAATCATGCTCTCAACTCAAAACCCCCAAAATGTGGACTTAATTTGTTTTGCAAATTCACCATTCAGATGTAGAGAAATGTTTCTTGAACTTCGTCTGAAGTAATTTTAACGTATTTCAATTTCTTAGTTTCCAGTGGCGTACACAGTATTATTCTGCTGTAGAGTTGACTTTATTGGCATGATGGTGACTTTCTCTTATTTCCACATTTATCTAGTTTCTTCAACGAAATGAATTTATCCTTCATCTTCCCAATATGCTTATTATTACAAAAATGTTCAAAATAATTTCATCATGTAAGTTGTGAATGTTTATTAAGTACATCACCATCACTCTTCATGTACCGGCATGAGGTTTCTTGTCCTTAGCAACTACATCTAGGTAGATCAGCGTTTTCTTCTGTCTTTCCAAAATAACTCTTGTCTACTGTTATTATTTATTCAGTTCTTGTGAAACTGAACTACGATCATCCTCAAAAACGTTTATTTATAGTGATGACACTGTTTAGTCGCATACTGCATTTTTAACACAAACCAGGATTTCAAAGCCCCCACGCCCATCAAAGTACAGGATGTTAATATTCATTCACTTAAAAACACTACATCCTACAATACTTCATTCGAAAATATGTCATGGATTAATTCTCAGTTCAACGAATAGTCTTCATCTATACTAATAATAAATCTGTAGCCGAAATTTTTCTGGTAATTTTCGATTTTCCAAAAATAATTGGTCCTAACATATATAATTAACCACCCTGAAACCGAAAATCGCTTTTTTGAAATTTTTGTTTGTATGCCTGTCTGTCTGTCTGTCTGTCTGTCTGTCTGTCTGTCTGTCTGTCTGTCTGTCTGTCTGTCTGTCCGTCTGTCTGTCTGTCTGTCTGTCTGTCTGTCTGTCTGTCTGTCTGGATGTTTGTTACCTTTTCACGCGATAATGGTTGAACGGATTTCGATGAAAATTGGAATATAAATTAAGTTCGTTGTAACTTAGATTTTAGGCTATATGGCATTCAAAATGCATTATTTAAAAGGGGGATTGTAAGAGGGCCTGAATTAAATAAATCTAAATATCTCACTTATTATTGATTTTTGTGAAAAATGTTACATAACAAACGTTTCTTTATAAATCATTTCCGATAAGTTTTATTCTTTGAAAAAGTTTGATAGGACTGATATTTAATGAGATAAATGAGTTTTAAAATTAAAATTACTGCCATCTAAGATCATGTAATGAAATAAGAAACAAATGACTTCATCTATAAGGGGCCTTGGACAACAATCGAAAGCTATGAAAGATAGCCTACAGAGAATGGTTCTGTGTTTGTATGAAGTAATATCGGAAGCTAAATTAACCGATTTGTATAATTAATTATTATTTCACCAGTGGAAAGTGTAGTTTCTCTAGATGGACATAATGCTATAATGTTATTACAGTAACTTCTGAGTGAATTGAGGACAGTTAAGATTAAAATAGCTTCTCATGCACAGAAAACTTGATAGGCTAATCTGTACATTCGTTTCCTGTATATCCTAAAATAATTTTTATGACCAAATGAGTGGTCTCTGGATAAAAATGATCGCATTTTAATTTTTAAATACAATTTAAATTAAGTAACATAATAACCTATTTATCCTTCTATCAAACACGAATGTTCCCTGGATCTAATATCCTATTTTAATTATGTAATTACTTTATATTTATTTCTAACGGGTGCAGCGGAGCGCACGGGTACGGCTAGTTTTTATAATATTATTCTATTAAATTAAGGCTATAATAATTATTCTTCAGAGATGTTATCACTTATCACGCCTTTTGCAGTAAAAATTACAGCATACAAATGAATGAAAAGGTCAATCATTCTACGTTTTCAGTGTTACATCTAAAATTAACAAGTTTTTAACGCACTAAATATAATAACGCTAAAAAAATCGCTATATACTAAAGTAGATTTCCTCGCTAATATGACTATGTATAACAAGCAACAAGATTTTCAATTAATTTCAATCATTTTTTTTTTCAAATAAAGAAGAAACATAACTCAGTGCTACTGGGATATGCGATTTCCATTTCTGGAAGTGCACTTCCATTTTTCTAAAATATATCTCATTGTAGAGTTTTTGATCGGGTCAAAACCCTGATAGAACTGATATTTAACCCTTGCGGTGAAATAAATCAAATCCATCTCCTCACCTCCACACTGGGGCCCCCCGGGATCTTTACAGATGCGAAATAGGGAGTGGTGTGCGGAAAGCAACGGGAAGCTCCCACATTTACCTTTCCCAAGAAAATTGCAAAAAAGGAATTGGCTGGGTCATTAGCTGAGAACAAACTGCCTTCTGAAGGATGCACTGGAAGGAATGGTGACCGGGAGAAGAGTTAGGGGCAGAAGAAGATATCAGATGATAGACGATATTAAGATATGTGGATCATATGCGGAGACAAAGAGAAAGGCAGAAAATAGGAAAGATTGAAGAATACTGGATTTGCAGTGAAAGACCTGCTCTTGGGCGGAACACTATGAATGAATGTAGAGTTTTTCTCAAAATAAATTCATTACACATATCGCAAAGCTATTAGGCCTAGTTCGCATTAAAGATGATTCGTAACTTTCGAAAAGCAACGACCACTTAATCGAGTAATCACAAAATCGACTCGACAATAAAAACCGGCTTATTTGTTACAATGAATTCATAAATCAATGGTATAAATCCTGCCCAAATTCAACCTCGCAAATTTCAAGCACAATAATTAATAACAAGTTCCTAATAGAAACAACAACTAAATTTCTTGGCTAAAAAATCGATAATATGTTAAATTGGGAAAATCATATTAAAGAAATTACCCGCAAACTAAATTCAGCATATATTACGATGTACCGAAGTACATATGATATTTCCATACAGAAATTCTGCGTCATCATATGATGAAGGATGGGTGGGACGGAGAAAAATTCTCTCCGGCACCGGGATTTGAACTCTGGTTTTCAGGTCTATGTGCTGACGCTCTATCTTCTAAGCTACACCGGATTCCCATTCCGATGCCGGATTGAATCCTCTCAGTTTAAGTTCCACCTCTTAGGTTCCGTCGGATCTCGGCCGCTTAGTCACTCGTAATGAGTGCACCTCTGCACATTAATGTGTTGGACATTATGTCACTGTCACACATCTGTGACGCAGCATGAGGGTTGGCCACTAGAGGGAACCTAAGAGGATTCAATCCGGCATCGGAATGGGAATCCGGTGCGACTTAGTAGATAGAGCGTTAGCACATAGAGCTGAAAACCCGGTTTCAAATCCCGGTGCCGGAGAGAATTTTTCTCTGTTCCACCCATCCTTCATCATAAATTCAGCATGTTTTGCTATTATATCTGTGCAAGAGATAGTAAATATCAATATCATAAAAAACAATATACTTTGCATACTTTCAATCAGTAATAAGTTTTGGAATACCGGTACCATAATATTCTGGGGAAATTCTACAGATAGTAACAGTATATTTCTACTACAAAAAAGAGTAATTCGAATAATAGCATGTGCCAAATTTAGGGAATCGTGCAGAACCATTTGCAAAAAACTAGTTACAAATAATGCCCATGGCTTGTCGGTAGACTATATGTTTTTTTATTAATAAACTTCTTCGTATTTAATCATGAAAACTTGGTAACTAATTCAACAGTTCTTAGCATAAATCTTTGGTCGGCGGAATAAGGCACATAAAGTCAAAAAAAATTAATTTTTCAGGAGAGACTTTCTTTTTAATTTACTCTTAATTGAATATAAATTCATGTATGTTGGTTAAAGTAAGACCCTTTTCAATTTAAAATATAAGAAATTTTATTATTTCAAAAATTAGAAAAAAATACTAGACTTATATGATTAGGTACAACAGAAAAATCGACTTTTTTTACTTATGTGCCTTTTCCCGCCGACCAAAAAAATATTCGTCAAAAATGACTTTCATACTCCATCAGCAAGTCTATCGTGGTATCAAAAAGGAGTGCGTTATATGGCGGTAAAAAAATTTAATTGCCTCCCTATGGATATAAAAAATCAAACTCATAACATAAGATTATTTACGGCCAAATTAAGGAAGTACCTAATTTCTCATGCCTTCTATTCTGTAGGTGAATTTATGACATTCAACAACACTTCATGAATATTTCTGTCTTGTATTAAGTATCGATAATAACCCGTTGTGTTGTACTAGTATATTTTATATATTTTAACTAGACTGCGACTATAATTAAGACATTGTAGTACTATTAAGATTTCTTTTATATTCTAGCTGTGAAGCGATGTACGAATACCATGGAATGTAAATAAATAGGCCTACTTATTATGAAGGATAAATCGATAAATTTCAATGTAAGTCCGTGTAGATATCACGACTATTTATTTAACGCAGGGGATAATGTAGAATGACAGTGTGTTTCATTAGTGTCTATTAACTGAAGTCAAATTACTCCCCTACCTTGACCTTCCTGCATCTTCTCGCAGCAATGGATCTTGATTTTCGCCGAAGTGACTCCAGAGGAACAGTTTATTCAGAGGCAAGGATTATTAAACAAAATATTTCACAGGTAGTCAACAAACAAGCACTGAAATTTGTCACTTCTTCCCACGAGAGTTCAACAGGACTCACTGATAACACTTACGCACATAAAGCGGAGAGCACACCGCAAAGTTGAGAGCTTCTAGAGAAAATGCCAATGTTGTTAAAAGTGTACCGGTAAACAATCAATATTGCAACTGCCTAAGAACTGAATAATGGAAACACAGTCACACACAATTGATTGGTAAGTTTGGATCACACGTCAATCGAAATGCTGGTACTTTATCCGTTACAAGTAAAATTAATTAAATATTCCTAATTTAATTTCACAAAAAAACTTCGCGGATTCATCTAATACATAGTAGCACTTCACTTATCGACGTTTGCCAAACTCTGTCGCGAAACTTAACAAAAGAACAACGAAACACAGTGGCAACGCGCAGCGAACAAATGAGGAGCAGCTAGCGGTCCGTTTCCAGCATCTCCCAGATCGCGTCTGGCGAGATGAACACATGCGTCCCGACGCCGGCGTCTAATCCGCCCATCCACCCCCACCATCTCACCCCGTCGCATCCATCACACATCGGTGCATTACAAATTGTAAGAGAATCATTACTACGGCCGACACACTGATTTCTTTTCCAAAATCCTTGTTTAATATTTGTTCGCCTGCATCTCTATAAATGCATATTTCCTAGAAACGGAACTAACTCTTGTACTAGAATCAGATAGAAACAAATTAATATGCTCTTACTTCCTTACTTCAGAATATAATAGTTCTTTTCCTTATAGCTTTCTGAAAGAAATAGGGCTCCTTTTTATGTCTAAAATGTTAAATACATGTTTCTATAGTCATTAAACTACCTTAATGTAATAATATCCTCTGCATATTTTGTGTTAATTCATTCTGATTCTCTTTTTGCGAAGTAATCCATTTTTTTTCAGCTGATATATATCAATTACAAAACAATCTTCTGAAATATACAAATCTGACTTTCAGGTAGTAGCTCCCTGTAAAGCAGGTTTGAATAATTTCAAGGAAAAATTGTTCCGGAGCCACAAATTAAGTCACACAGTATTGTGTGCACTCATAGTTGAGTTCTGGCGTCTTGTCAGCTCATTTCAGTTGTGTGGATACAAAAGAAAAAATTGTGACGGTGTTGTGTATAGTTCCTGGGGTAGCTCAGTCGGTAGAGCGTTCGCGCGCTAAGCGAAGGGTCCCGGGATAGATACCCGACTCCGGAACAATTTTTCCTTCAAATTATTCAAACCTGCTTTACAGGGAGCTACTACCTGAAAGTCAGATTTGCATAATACATTCGTTACTGGAGGTACGTTAACAGGAAGCCACAAATTAAGTCACACAGTATTGTGTGCACTCATAGTTGAGTTCTGGCGTCTTGTCAGCTCATTTGAGTTGTGTGGATATAAAAGGAAAAATTGTGACGGTGTCGTGTATAGTTCCTGGGGTAGCTCAGTCGGTAGAGCGTTCATGCGCTAAGCGAAGGGTCCCGGGATCGATACCCGGCTCCGGAACAATTTTTCCTTGAAATTATTCAATCTTTTGAAATGCTGGAAATATTCAAATACCTCGGAGCAACAGTAACAAACATAAATGGCATTTGCGAGAAAATTAAACCCAGAATAAATACGGAAAATGCCTGTTATTATTCGCTTGAGAAGCTTTTGTCATGCAGTAAGCTTTCAAAAAGACTTGAACTCTCACTTTGAGAGAGAAACAGAGATTAAGAGTGTTTGATAATAAAGTACTTAGGAAAATATTTGGTGCTAAGAGGGATGAAGTTACAGGAGAATGGAGAAAGTTAAGCTATGCCGTTGGTAATAATGTTAGGACGTCTCATGAGTAATGTCGGTTTTTTAAGTTCGGTGTTTTGTAAGATTTAATGATTTTCTCTAGTTGGGCAATGCAATTTACAGACCGCTATGGTTATTATTGCGTATTGTGAGCATGCGACAGTTATCAATTGTTAATACAAAGAATATGAAATGGAGGTGATAAATCTTGAGATTAGTCCTTCTAAAGCATTAATGGAAACAAGATTATAAAGCTGCGGCTCGAAGAGCATACGAAGTCGAGGGTGAAGGTGATTATTTAGTCCTGACAGTCGCCTGAGATGTGCGCGTGGGACAGTCGAGTCCATTTAGTTACGCCAAGGGGTGTTTGGGTTATTCACTCGCTTGCCTTTACCGACCGCTCGTCCTATCTGTACTCCGGAGCTCTCCCCACTACTCCTATTACTTCCCCTCTTTCGCGTCGCTGAGCTGTCAGGACTAAATAATCGGTCTATAAGGGCCGTATTCATAGACATTTTTAGCGCGGGCTTTCGGTGGATTATCAGCGTTTTTCTTATTCATAAACCAGTGTTAGCGATAGGATATGATTTGAATTCTGTACTAGTAACCAATGGATAACCGGGGCTAGCTTAGTACGCTCGTAGCGCGTGCTGCGAAATGTCTATGAATAGCACCCTAAGTGTGTAGCACAAAGATAGTTTCAGCGCTTCAATAATGGAGAAGGAATATTAAAGATTCACAACGTCCTAGAAGACCTAAGGTATGGAACACTGAGGATACACGCAGTTTTAGAATAAAATTAACAAAAAATGTACTCGTAGGTTGTCAGAAGAACTTGGTGCTTCAAAAGATAAAATAGATCGCAACGTTAAGACGTTTACAAAATTGTACAGAAGTTATAGATCTGTACCTCACGAATTCACACCTGAACAGGCTCAACGCAGAGTGAATGTCTGTTTCCAGCGTACAGAATGCCTATCGTTAATCCCATGGATGACAGATTTTTGAGGACAATTTTCATATGTGACGAATAATGGATGTATTACCGCAACTCTGACACCTCAAAACAGTCGCTCGATTCTCGTCAGCCTGCAAAAGACGTTCGGTTCGGTCCCAGGGTAAAGTTGTGTGTGGAATTTTTGAAGATGTGAGTTTGTTCCAAAAGGACGTGCAGTCGAAGCTTATTCTCAACAGCTGTAACGAGTCCATGAAGTTCTGAGACAGAGAGGTATCCGGCATTAGTTAATCGAAATAGAATTCTCTTGCAGCAGAACAATGCGAGACCCTCGAACAACCGCGGAAGAGATCCAGGGATTGAGAGGAATCGAATAGCTACCACACCCGGCATGATCTTACGCCTTCAGATTACAGATTACCATCTGTTTCGATCCATGGCCCAGTTCCTAACTGATTGAATTGTTTATGCCTTAAATTTAATTAACTTATTTGTTTTGTATTATACATATAGCTCAACTGATGAATGATCGTTTCCATTACTAAATTTAATAATCTGATTGGCTATGTATTGCATATTTTTAGTAGAGTCATCGATGTAGATCGGCAGACTCGCCCAGCTGATCCGGAGCTGCGTTCGGGCTTGAGTTGGATCTCCCTTTGGTGGTTTCTTCCGAGGTTTTCCCCAGCCGTGGGACTGAAGCCGGATGGTCTATTGCGAGTCCTTCGCATCAACCCCTTCGATTTGATTACCCCCCTTTGATTTGATTACCTGGTTGGGTTTTTCCGAGGTTTTCCCCAACCAAAAGGCAAATGCCGGGTAATCTTTTGGCGAATCCTCGGACCTCACTTCATCTCACTACATCTCGCCAAAATATTGTAAAAAATTGCACAAAATTGTAAAAATTGTAGAAAATTATTAAATTGTAAAACTGTAAAAATTTGTAAAAATTGTAATTTTAATATTGTAAAATTTTGATTTGTTCCACATCTTAAAACTTCATTGCTCATGTAAGATCTATGGAATAAAATGAATTAATTAATTAATTAATTAATTAATGAAAAGTGGAAGAATTTTCCAAAGCTTAGAAACCGTTGAAATGAATATCACCGAACTCTTTATATGAAAAACCAAATACTGGTACCGTCATGGAATAACAAACCTTACTGAAAAGTGCCTCAAGACCATGGAATCTAATAGCCTTTACTTTGAAGATTAGGTTAATTTCTTGTCACAACATAGTGCAACATAAATTTTTCTACAAAACCGACATTGCTTATGAGACCGTATCTGTAGTAGTAATAGTAGTAGTAGTAGTAGTAGTAGTAGTAGTAGTAGTAGTAGTAGTGGTAGTAGTAGTAGTGGTGGTAGTGGTAATAGTGGTGGTAGTAGTAGTAGTAGTAGTAGTAGTAGTAGTAGTAGTAGTAGTAGTAGTAGTAATAATCATCCAAAATATGTATTAGACCAGGTCTCAACCGTTCTTTTCTTAGCCGCGCGACCAGTGGATCTTCCACCGTCAGCAAGGTAGCGTACTGCAGGATTTATTTTAGGTTGCGTGTTGTAGGCCTTTTCATCTTTCTGACATGATTTTTCCAGTTTTTCCAATAATAATAATAATAATAATAATAATAATAATAATAATAATAATAATAATAAACAATAACAATATATGAAGTGTCCAACTTGTTTCACAAATGAAAAGGGGGAAACATTTTCTTTTCCTTCTTAGTTTAATATCGATTTTCATTATTTTATTTTTGTTTTGTTCTGTTCTATTAAAGATTTTATTAATTTTTTTCCTACAGAATAATATCTGTAATGTTGACAATTAATATTTAAAGAGAAAAATTCGCTCCGGCGCCGGGGATCGAACCCTCCTCAAATATTGTCAACATTACAGATATTATTCTGTAGGACGAAATTAATAAAATCTTTAATAAAATCTCATAGCTAGCAGTGCATATTTCTGTACAGATTGCTGTGCTCTTTACTGCGGAATCCCGGCCAAATAGTCACTCAGTTGAGTGCGCCCCTTGTATAATGGCAGTTGACTTGAACATAAACGTCAACGTATATGCCTAACTTGGAGTCAGGCCACAACGGGAAACATTGAAGGAGGGGAGTTCGATCCGATGCTCTGGATCGAATTCGGCGTAGCTCAGTGGTCAGAGCGCTTGCTATGTAGAACCAAGGACTCGGGTTCGCTCCCCGGTGCCGGAGTGAATTTTTATCCTCAAATATTAATTTGTTCTGTTTTGTTTTCTAATATTTGAATCGCCCCATGCAGAAAGGGCTTCAGTAAAAAATTTTGAAAAACGAGAAATCGATGGAAATCATATCTTTATGGGTGGCTCCAGCGGCTTGTGCAGAAAGGTATTCAGTCCAATGCTTGGAAAGATAGAAACTGAAGCGTCAGGCTCAGAGTTCTATGCAGAAAGGAATATAGTGTACAGAATGTTTTTCTTAGTTTTCTCAAAACTAGGTCTAATGGACTGAAGTCCTTTCTGCATGGGGCGATTCATTTACGTAATAAGTTCACTTCTTTCTTTCTCGGCTGTTTCTATTTTGCTTCATAGAAAGTAGAGAAAAATTCCACAGACAAATTTTGTGAGGCAATAAATGGGATCAAGGTAAGTCATTTTAATCATAAACTCATGACCAGAAATATCGCCGTAGCAACAGTGCGCCAAAATGCTCCATTAAGCAGATTTTTTTTCTTTTTTAAGGCCTTACTTCCTTGAATTTGTGATTGCGAATACGGACTATTATCTTTCTGAGAACAGAGGAATACGCTTTAATGTATAAAGACTTGTAAATTCTCGCGTTCTATGTTTCAAATAAGACATATAATAAGAAATATTAACAAATACTAATAATAAATAAGGCGTTTAGTTGCAAAATCAGATAGGGTAAATTAGGGTCTATTCACTAAAACATAATTTTTCAGTATGAAGGAAAAACGTTTGCAAAGAACCAAGGATTTGCAACCTATACTATTCTTTCATCATACAAATCCATGTGATGTATCTGACTTTGGAGCATAACAGTGTTTTAGCAGTTGTAGAATCATATGAAGATATGAAATATAACATTAACTCATTTTCGAAAAAAAGTGATGTGTCTGATTTTGCAACTACACGCTTCAATTTAATAAGTGTTGCAGCTATGTTTGATGTATCTTTAAAAGGTTGTATTCAGTTTATGTTTCCAGTATTAAACTAATTTATAAAGCTAGGAAATAATATAATTTTGTTATGTGTGTTTGAATAGAAATATTGGAGACCTGCGTAACTCCTGTACTGTTATATGGGTGTCAGACATAGTCTCTCACTGCCAAACTTCGTAACAGTCTCCAAATATGCCAAAGAAAGATGCTGAGAAGGATACTAGGCTTATCACTGAGGGACAGAGTTCCAAACGAAGTGCTACAAAAGATGGCAGCAATTAAAGATCCAGCACTGCAAGCCACCAACATCAAATGGAAGTGGGGAGGCCACCTTGCACGACTTAGAGACGGAAGATGGACGCAGACAGTTACACTATGGAATCCCCGCATTGGCAAGAAATCACGCGGAAGACCAAGAAGAAGATGGGCCGACCTCTTCAGTGAACGTGTAGGAAGCCATTGGTCAAGCAGAGCAAGAAATAGGGAAGACTGGAAAAACTTATGAAGACAAGTGAACAGCGACTAAAACCAGTGCGACAGAAACAAGCGACCAATACCAAACAGTGCAGAATGTGAACCAAGTGAACAATTCCACTCTTACGCGGAGTAGCTCACCGCGTGAGACAAATAGAGCTCTCCCTCTATAGGAGGAGGCCTTTGCCCTTAACGGGACATTTTTAGGCTAATCATTTCATTTCATGTATGTTTAGGTACAGTCTGTGTAAAATTAGTATAATTATTGTATCATGCATCATTCTGAAATATAAATCATGGAGTAGATATCATGACCACCTGCATGACTTGTAACTGCTGCGGCTGGCTCCGTCTGTCTTTCTTTCTTTCAAGGTTTTTTTAACACTTCGTGAGCACGAGTTGCCCTGCCCATCCATGTACTTTTCGCATTTATGCTACCTCTTGAAACACACTCATGAATAAAAAAAAAATCAGATCAAATTTTGTGTTACGGAAGGTTTGCCTATCCCTTCGATGTTTCTTTTTTTATTATTTTAGTAGGTTATTTTACGACGCTTTATCAACATCTGAGGTTATTTAGCGTCTGAATGAGATGAAGGTGATAATGCCGGTGAAATGAGTCCGGGATCCAGCACCTAGTTACCCAGCATTTGCTCATATTGGGTTGAGGGAAAACCCCGGAAAAAACCTCAACCAGGTAATTTGCCCCGACCGGGAATCGAACCCGGGCCACCTGGTTTAGCGGCCAGACGCGCTAACCGTTACTCCACAGGTGTGGACCTTTCGATGTTTCAAGTTGGCACAAAAAGAAATATATTCCAGTTATGAGTTTCATCCCAGAGGTACAACTGCGTCAATCCTACCCTCCAAGCCTTGAGAGCGCGTGATAAATGACGTGTCGCTGAAATCCACAGAGATGTCACTGAATCCGTCATTAGTCAGGAGAAGGAAAGAGATCGCATCAATGAAGCCATTAGCGCAGAATTCATCGATGCTGTCAACACCTAGAGGCGAGATTTGTTGTATACTTGCTCAACCTCTTTGTTACCAGCTTTCGAAGTGTGTTTATTGTCTCACATACTAGTTCGTTTGTGCCTAGCACATACTGTTTTCAAGAACACGTCTCATAGATGTTATTCGTAATTGTATGATTCAGAAAATCAACATTTGTTCGTTTGTTTCTTAATGTATTCATTTTTTCTTTATCTGGAAACATGTGGCATTTTGTAAGAGGGTTCAGATGTAGTTCTTCGCTTTGATAGAAGGTTACTACATTCTGATGCCAGGCAGTTTTCGTCTTTCTTTCATGTGTCACACCCCCAGAAGAAAAATGTCGTAACTGAAAAAATGCCAAATTTTCAGGAGAATGCTTTGAAGGTTTGAAAACAGCTTATCGAAACAGGGAATGCGATTTTATAAGATATTCTTTTTCCTTGTGAAAGAATATGAATGTCATTTATAAGATTTTTTCGGAATATGTACCGGTATGATAAGACTTTCTTGTGTTAAATTTTAACGTACCTTGTTTACATGTTTCGACTTATTTATGGATCATCTTTAGAACTGGTCGTTGTTGGTCTTGACGCCACTTGTTTCCTGTGAGTGTGCGTTCGTAGTGTAGAGTCAAAGAGTGTATGTGTTTTGAAATTGAGTTGTGTGTTGAGAATATCGTTGGGGTGTGTTTTCGTGTGTCTGTATATTTCATATTGCAACCTCATTCAAGAAATTAAATTACAACATCGCATACAGAACAAATGACACTCTACAAAAACATCTCAACACACAAACAACACAAACAAACTAATACAACCACACAGGAGTATACAAACTCAATTGTAACACCTGGAACAACTTCTACATAGGACAGACAGGCAGATCATTTCAAACACGTTACAAAGAACACATCACAGCCATAACAAAATTACAAAACACCTCCACATATGCAGAACACATCACAAATGCCAACCACACCTACAGAGACATCAACACAGAGATGGAAATACTGCACATCCAACCAAAATGCCAGAAACTCAACACACTAGAACAATATGAAATATACAGACACACGAAAACACACCCCAACGATATTCTCAACACACAACTCAATTTCAAAACACATACACTCTTTGACTCTACACTACGAACGCACCCACACAGGAAACAACAAGTGGCGCCAAGACCAACAACGACCAGTTCTGAAGATGACTCATAAATAGATCGAAACACGTAAACAAGGTACGTTAAAATTTAACACAAGAAAGTCTTATCATACATATTCCGAAGTGATACAGTGTTAAAAGTTGTGTAATCAAGACGTATAAGATTTTTACTTGAAATAATGTTTTAAAAGTATTGAAAAACACATTTTTTAAACTTACGACAATTTTCTTCTGCAACTTAATTTCTTGGAGAAATAATGATTCTATGTTTACAACAGTTTTCTACTGAGTCCCAGTGAATTATTTTCTTTATATTACAATGCTTTTTGTTGAGTTTATTTAAAGAAATTCAGTTTTAATAACATACAAATAGGCTACTATAAAAACGATAAAGTATACAAATTCAAGAATTTATTAATACAAGCAGGTTTGTTATCAATGAAAACAAATTACATATGAGGTAAACAGGGGTAAGCGGAACTGATAAATTTAGTAGTTCAACTTTGACGTTTAATAACTTGCTGAATTGAAATTAAAATTTATCTAAAATTTAAACAGATGGCCATCAGTACCTTACCAGTGCTGGGGATAGTGTAACCTAGTATCTTTCTGCAACAAAGACCGGGATATATCTCGGCGCAAGAGGATATGAAAAACATTGTAGGCCTATTCTGTATAGAATGAAAATTTTATATTTTGGTCATTTAATACACTGCAAATATTTAAATGACACACAAACTAAATAAAAATCACTCTTTATGTTCCTAAGAACTTTGTAACTAATTCAACAGGTCATAACATACAGTAAATACGCGTCAAAAGAATGACTTTCATACTCCATCGGCAAGTCTATCGTGCTATCAAAAATGAGTGCGTTATTCATTCATTCATTTATTTTATTCCATAGATCTTACATGAGCAATGAAGCTTTAAGATGTGGAACAAGTCAAAATTTTACAATATTGCAATTACAATTTTTACAAATTTTTATAGCTTTACAATTTAGTAATTTTCTACAATTTTTACAATTTTGTGCAATTTTTTACAATATGAAGAGTTCGCGGGAAAAACGATGAATGTCACATTTCTGTTAAGGATTAGATAATGATCTAATTGAGTCTTAACTGCAAGATGTAGTGCTGTTTCTATAGAAAATAAAGGAAAGGATTACTGTATTCGTGGTGATAATTCTCCTTTTTACCATTTTTCATAAGAACAACATTAAATTTCGCAGTGATCCATTGAATTAGATAATGACATCAACCTTAAGAAAACAGTGACATTCATCGTTTTTCCCGCGAAATCTTCATATATTATATGGCAGTAAAAAATTTTTAATAGCTTCCCTATTGATATAAAACGCAAACTCAAAACATAAGATTACTTTGGGCCAAATTAAAGAAGTATCTAATTTCTCACGCCTTCTATTCTGTAGGTGAATTCATGATATTGAACACGCTTCATGAATATTTCTGTCTTCTATTAAGTATTGTTACTAAATCTTTGTGTTGTACTAGTAGACTATATTGTAAAACTCTTCTGTATATTATACGTATAATAACTACACTGTGACTATGGGGAAATGTTCATACAGGGGTCCCACAGGGATCTATATTAGGGCCTCTTCTTTTTTTAATTTTTATAAATGACTTAGGCCCCATAATAAAAGGAATAGGTTATCCTATACTATTTGCAGATGACACAAGTATCATAATTACAGACAATAACTTTGTCACATTTAAATATAAAACAGAAACAATTCTCCTTAAAATTTATGACTGGTTTATAACCAATAAACTAGCATTAAACATTAATAAAACTAACATAATTCAATTTAAAGCCACTTCAAATTTAATCTCTGAAACATTGGACACAACTATCAACAATATACCTCTACTAGAAACATCAACAACCAAATTTCTTGGTTTGCATATTAATAATACAATAAATTAGAAAAATCATATCAAAGAAATAATCCCCAAACTTAGCTCAGCATGCTTCGCAATTAGGTCGTTACAACAATTTCTAAACAGCAGTATCTTAAAGACAATATATTTTGCCTATTTTCATTCCATTATGTCCTACGGAATAATATTTTGGGGAAATTCTGTAGATAGTAAAAATATGTTCTTATTACAAAAAAGAGCCATTAGAATAATAGTTGGAGCAAAGGCTAGAGAATCATGTAGATTATTTTTTAAAAAATTAGAGATTCTAACCTTAACAAATCAATACATATACTCTACAATAAATTTCCTCTTATGTAATAAAGAAAATTTTCCAACTAACTCAGCCATACATAGTATAAATACCCGCAGAAGGAATGATTTTCATACGCCATCATCAAATTTATCATGCTTTCAAAGGGGAGTACGTTACATGGCGATAAAATTGTTCAATAGTCTTCCTGAAGACATTAAGAATCATAGCCAAAACCCTGCATTATTTAAGACAAAACTAAAAAATTACTTAATATCTCACACTTTCTATTCTGTAGATGAATTCTTGACATTTCACAGTACTGTGTAAATATTATAATAATATTAAACGGTAAACATATTACATTGTATAAAATATTATTGTTATTAAGGTATTAATTCTGTACATATTTCATATTTGCATTTTATATGTATTGCATTTTATTGTTAAACGTAAGAATTGGACATGTTCTGTATTCTATGCTGTAAAGCAAATGTAAGAATATTATGGAATAAATCTATCTATCTATCTATCTATCTATCTATCTATCTATCTATCTATCTATCTATCTATCTATCTATCTATCTGTCTGTCTGTCTGTCTGTCTGTCTGTCTGTCTGTCTGTCTGTCTGTCTGTCTGTCTGTCTGTCTGGCTGGCTGTCTGTCTGTCTGTATGTCTGTCTGTCTGTCTGTCTGTCTGACTGTCTATCTATCTATCTATCTATCTATCTATCTATCTATCTATCTATCTATCTATCTATCTATCTATCTATCTATCTATCTATCTATCTATCTATCTATCTATCTATCTATCTCTCTATCTAATTAAGACTTTGTAGTAGTGTTAACATTTTTTTGACATGTTGTATATTCTAGCTGTGAAGTGATGTACGAATACAATGGAATGTAAATAAATACAATACAATATAATTGCCGTTGTGAGTGATGAGCACAGTTTTCGGGCGTGGAAACCTTCCAGACAGACGTTCAATTCGTTTCGGTTCACAAGAACGGGCTGTAGTAATCAATACGAGCGTCCGTACTCATACTGCACCAGTTACTTTCACTGGACCGCTGACCCCGAAACTACCTGTAATTTATCGCTTGTAATGTAAGTCTAGCTATTTGTAACTGGACTCCACAACAGTATTCACTCCCAAAAACGACATTCCCCAGTCTGATCGTTACGGTCCTACACAATCTGATAGCTATAGGATCACCGACGATCGTCCAGTATGATATTTAAAAAAGAAAAATTTTCGAGGAGAAAAATTATATTATTATTATTATTATTATTATTATTATTATTATTATTATTAATGGGGCGTTGACATTGAAAAGGAGTTAAGTGACAAAAACTAAATTTTACAGGAGAAGCAAAAAAATGATTGGGAGTCACTTTAAAAAACTGCTAAAACCATACTATTCAGTCTACAATCGCTTTATTTTCAAAACAAAATATGCACTTCACTTTTTTCAACGCTATTGGCCTCTTCTCATAAAATCGTTTCCATGCAAAAACGAATTTTTCGATTTTTTTTTGTCACTTAACTCCTTTTCAATGTCAACGCCTCAATTCTCCAAAGTGAATAACCCTATTTTACCACATTAGATATGTTAGGGTTTTGGTTATTATACACAGAAATACTTTAATACTATTATATTATAAAACTTTTAATATTTTCGTTATGAAATAGTTGAACGACGAACTGCAACACTGTCTTTTGAATATCTCCGCAATTGCTTTTTATTCGTAGAAGTTCACATTACAAGATTCTAAATGACTATCAAAGTTACATCTCTTCTCGCTATAAAGAGGGCAGTCATATAAAATCTCATTACATTAATATTATTCTCATTATATCAATATATTTTAGATTCAGATTTTGCTCCCTACGACATAGTTCTAGTCAACTACTATTAAATTAATTCTCATCATTTAACCAACTAGCTGTCTCAACTTAATCATAATGCTTTACATATTTCATATAGACTGAACTGAATTAAATTAGCCCATAAATTAAGTTATTACTTTTTCGTATAGGCTTTACCTCAAATTAAATAAACATGTACTATTCGTTAAAATTTAAATGAAGAATATTGCTGGGGAATCTTTAATGTATTGTAAATATTCATAATTGAAATATGTGTACCACTAATGTATTGATTGAGGCTGGTTGAGTGGAAGAAAAGGCCTTATGCCTTAACTCTGCCAGCGAAAATAAAACATTCTATTCTATTCTACGTGTTCCCTTGGTTTCTCTTCGTCTCCTTGTTCCGATGTGTTTCTCTTTTCCTCTTGCTCTTTTATATTTATTTTGACTCTGAGATTCCTCTCATTTTCTCGCTTCTTTCTGTGCGTCTGTGATTTTTGCTTTGTTTTATAAGTTCTCATGTTTCTATCTCTATGTTCTTGTTCTTCTGTTTTGATTCACTTGCATTTTGATATGATATACACCATTGACTGGTGCATTGCCAATACATATCGCTAATCATGCTGATTAAATTACAAGCATATCTTTCTGCTGCATCTCTCATTATAAAATATCCATTCAGGTAAACTTTAATTGTGGAGTGATTAACATATAATTACCTGTTTCCTTCCTGCTGAATTTCTTCATAAAGTATGAGTCAGATATTTCTGATAATGCCGACCTCCAGTCTCCCCATCACATGAGCCTATGCGACATAATTCATTACCGTTTCATCCAGTGCGGTGAAATGATTTTATTACTGTGCTCTATGGGTCAGATTTCGATAGCTCAATTATGAGAACCGTGGTCAAGTTTCATTCAAAATTGCAGTAGAATGTCACATCCATATCCCACATCTTGCCTACGTATAATTCTATGATTGTACATAACACTCGTAACACGATATTATAATATCATGCAATCCATAATAAACTGTGACAATCCGAATTCCCTGCAACGTTCAATATTCGTTACTAACTCTCAAGCTGCAATACGCTGCACACTCTCTTTTCGCCCTGCCACCTCCATTTTATAACTATTACAAACTCTAGAAAATAAAAAAAAAAAAGCTTTGAGATTTTACCAATTTGGTATTCCCAAGAAACTAGTTCGATTAATTAAAATGTGTCTCAGTGAAACGTACAGCAGAGTTCGTATAGGTCAGTTTCTGTCAGATGCGTTTCCAATTCACTGTGGGCTAAAGCAAGGAGATGCACTATCACCTTTACTTTTTAACTTTGCTCTAGAGTAAGCTATTAGGAAAGTCCAGGATAACAGAGAGGGTTTGGAATTGAACGGGTTACATCAGCTGCTTGTATATGCGGATGACGTGAATATGTTAGGAGAAAATACACAAACGATCAGGGAAAACACGGGAATGTTACTGGAAGCAAGTGAAGAGAGAGGTTTGGAAGTAAATTCATAAAAGACAAAGTATATGATTATGTCTCGTGACGGGAATATTGTACGAAATGGAAATATAAAAATTGGAAATTTATCTGTTGAAGAGGTGGAGAAGTTCAAATATCTTGGAGCAACAGTAACAAATATAAATGATATTCGGGAGGAAATTAAATGCAGAATAAATATGGGAAATGCCTGGTATTATTCGGTTGAGAAACTTTTATCATCCAGTCTGCTGTCAAAAAATCTGAAAGTTAGAATTTATGAAACAGTTATATTACCGGTTGTTCTTTATGGTTGTGAAACTTGGACTCTCACTTTGAGAGAGGAACATAGGTTAAGGGTGTTTGAGAATAAGGTTCTTAGGAAAATATTTGGGGCTAAGAGGGATGAAGTTACAGGAGAATGGAGAAAGTTACACAACACAGAACTGCACGCATTGTATTCTTCACCTGACATAATTAGGAACATTAAATCCAGACGTTTGAGATGGGCAGGGCATGTAGCACGTATGGACGAATCCAGAAATGCATATAAAGTGTTAGTTGGGAGGCCGGAGGGAAAAAGACCTTTAGGGAGGCCGAGACGTAGATGGGAAGATAATATTAAAATGGATTTGAGGGAGGTGGGATATGATGATAGGGAATGGATTAATCTTGCTCAGGATAGGGATCAATGGCGGGCTTATGTGAGGGCGGCAATGAACCTCCGGGTTCCTTAAAAGCCAGTAAGTAAGTAATTCTATCATCTACTTCCCTTCAATACATTCTGAATCATGAACTCGATTGCGTTGGGTACATTGAACACATTTCCTCCCCAGTCCTCATAGAAAGTGTTTTCTTCGATATTTAAAAGATAACATTTCTCCTAGAACCCTCTCAATCACATACAGACTCCTTTATTTGCAGTAAGTCTATTACACACGTGTCTCGTTCTGAACGAAGCAATGCTAAAGATTTTAAGACTTTTAGAAACCAATCAATCTCAATCCTCACTCCTAATGGCAAACATGGTAACCTCTATACCAGAGAGAACGACTAATCTGTCCCTTAATTGCATATAAACTCAAGTGATATCTGGCAACTGCAAAACAATAAAAAGAGAATTAAAAACTGTGTTATAGTAAATTCATTTTTCATTTCTAAAAAGTGCACCGCCCGGGAATCGAACCCGGGTCACAAGAATGGGAATCTCGCATGATACCACTACACCAGCGGTGCCGCGGCTAGATGCCTCTGCATTCAATGTATATAACATGAAATCAATAAGTTAGTTCCCTTCTGTACACTCAAATGGACCGAAATGCTAAAATGTAACAAACCTCAAATGCACAGTAACCCAACACACAGTTTACAAAGACTTCCTGTTAATTACAACTAGTGGCTTGTGCAGCAAATGCTGCCAACTAAGTTCATTGGACGTTCAAATAAAAATTTTTCAGATTTATTTTCAATTAATAATACCAGACATTTTGAAAGTTATTTGCTTCCATAAGAATGAAACATACTCCCTCTGAATGTTTTTTTTATACCAAATACTTTTTCTTCAACCTCTCCACCTACAGTTTTTTAGTTTCAACGCGACAACGCAAGTAACAATGTCAGGACGATCAATGGATTTTTCATGTGGGAGTAAAGCAATAGCTGTTTCAGGTCATTGTGGATTGTAGGTGAAAGTTAAAAAAAACGTCAGGTTTGCTATGCTTTCGAACTATAGACATAGCATCTTGGTATAGCTGCTGTATGGAGAGCTTGAAATGTAGAGAGTAAAATCATTTTATCCTGCTAAGAGATCTTGCTGAAATGATCGGGAGACTACAAAATTTTGTAGGTCTCTTATTTTATCAGTAATTAAGACCTTTTGGTCTTTCCTTAGGAACTGTAATTTTTGCGCTGTCTCGACCCAATACTGAAGAGAATGACGCATATAAATACCTACACCACACCGCCATTAAGTATATGAAAAAGACCCAACCCCACTTGATTAATAACTATAAAAATATTTGATTTTTAATAATATCATCAGCTTAAGTAAGTTTTGTAGTTTTATATATAAATAATAGCTGCGACTCAGTAAATTATAGAAATTAAGATCCAATTTAGAATATTCTCTACATCTACTTATATAACCCCAAAATATTTCACTTTCAAATCATCAGTATAGCATTAATATGTATAATTAATGAAAAATAGTCACATAATGGCATTAACTATAATAATATTTAATTTCTAATGTTAATAATGTCAAGAAATCACCTCAAGTTTTGTAGAGTTTAATACCTAATGCACAGCTGTACTCAGAAAATTAAACACCGCAGAATCAGATCTGTAAATTATTTTAGTAAGTCTTGAAGTTTTTAATAACCAATTGAATTTGAACTCTAAATATGTCAGCAATCCTGCAGGTCATGGCCTTCGTGTAATAGTCTATTGTTTATTGTTGTGTGTGTTTTGTTTTATTCTGAAATGTAGTTCTCAAAACTGACGAAAGATGGATTTTGGAAAATAGGAAAATAATATAGGAAAATTG
The DNA here is from genome assembly GCF_040183065.1 of Periplaneta americana. Taxonomy (NCBI): domain Eukaryota; kingdom Metazoa; phylum Arthropoda; class Insecta; order Blattodea; family Blattidae; genus Periplaneta; species Periplaneta americana. Next base: position 150,384,280 of record NC_091128.1, read on the forward strand.
GCATTTCACTGAAAACTACTATTTTTCCGAAAAACTTTGGATTCCAAGCTTCAAAATGAGGGGTCATTTATTAAAATCCGTTAAGCCGTTTTCCCGTAATTTCCATTACCAGTTCAAATTATATCGTATATAGATACTGAAAACATAAACTCATGAAATTGAGAAGTTTAATATCGTCTCTCTCTTTATTGAGGCATTGTGTGAAACTCACATAATTTAGAGTAATCAGAGAAGTAAAAATTACCTACAAATTATTATGATCATGGGAAGAAGTCATTTACATACTTAAAATGACTTTTAAGGAACCCGAAGGTTCATTGCCGCCCTCACATAAGACCGCCATTGGCCCCTATCCTGAACAAGATTAATCCAGTCCCTAGCATCACAACCCACCTCCCTCAAATCCATTTTAATATTAACCTTCCATTTACGTCTCGGCTTCCTCAAAAGTCTTTTTCCCTCAGGCCTTTCAACCAAAAATCTACGATAAGAAAATAATGTTTTTTTTTTTTTTTTTTTTTTTTTTTTTTTCCCCCCCCAACTGTTTGAAGACAGGTTTGAACCTCATACGTGGCACAAATAAGGCATCACTCATGAGGCAAGTAGGCCATGAGATAATGGAGTAGAGTGGCCAGTTCCTTTCCCCCTCCATTGCATACATCGATGACTAGTAACATAATATTACACTAATCAGACTTCAGATGTATACGCAATTAATCATTTCATATATTTTTAATTATCTTTTCGACTTGTGTATTATAAAATTACAATAATCTTATGAGCATGTTACCATACATCCTTTGTGTAGAAATAGCACATATTCTAAGTTTATAAAATACTTTAAGATGTTCAGTTTCACTTCCAAACCATCTTTATTGATTCTGGAACATTTCCGCTACCCTCCGTTTGCACTACACAAAATAGAACCGACTCGTCGTAGCACCGCTGGTGTAGTGGTATCATGCGAGATTCCCATTCTTGTGACCCGGGTTCGATTCCCGGGCGGTGCAACTTTTTTCACCGTATCTAAACATGACTCCCTTTTCTGTGTGACACCTATATGCTACAATGCAGCGGGTATGAATATATCTAAAAAGAATAATTAGCGAATATTCTAAACAAAATAATTGCAAATGTATTAGGATGAGTAAGGAAATGAAGATGATGCAGGAATTTGATTAATTGACAATAAAGTTTACCGGGAATTTAAGACGAGCTCCGTCCGTAAGAAGCTATCAGATGCCATATAACTGTACTGCTGTTTACGCTATTAAGAAAGCACATTTTACTTAATACAAAATTGTTTCCGAACATCGGCTGTTATAAAATGAAAACAATTTCGATATATTCAGCACAAAAATATAGGAAGAACTAGTCTTACATTATTATAAATTATGCAAGTTAGTAATATGATATGCTTATTAAATAACACTTCTGTTGCCACTTCAAAGTAGACTGTAGACTGTTGCTTGAATTTCTATAACAGTCAACGACAGACATCAAATTTATGAGAAGTAATCGTTGGTGTCGCCCCTGCCGTAGAGAATATATGCAACCAGAGTAACAGCTTAGGCTCCCTCTCAGAGCTGACTACCTTCCTTAGCGGCAGAAAGATACAGGATTATTATCGTATGTTTTTTTTTTATTCTTTCTATTTTAGTAGGTTATTTTACGACGCTTTATCAACATCTTAGGTTATTAAGCGTCTGAATGAAATGAAGGTGATAATGCCAGTGAAATGAGTCCGGCGTTCAACACCGAAAGTTACCCAGCATTTGTTCATGTTGGGTTGAGGGAAAACCCTGGTAAAACCCTCAACCAGGAATCGAACCCGGGCCATCTGGTTTCGCGGCCAGACGCGCTAATCGTTACTCCAGAGGTGTGGACCTATTACCGTATGTCTCCCAGCTTTGCAAGGAAAGTATGCCGAAAACAGCTTATCATTTTTATATTCGTCTTACAGCTTGCATTCTCATGACCTTACATGTGTATGGGGTATGAATACTGACAATAATGAAAATAATTCACCACCCTAATTGTCCAATATTACTATAATTGGTTACTCTAAGATCAAACAAAATCAACAGCAAGTAGGCCTACATCACTCCATTCATCCATTCATTCGAAATTTTCTGCTCAAGAGCAGGTGTTTCACTGCAAATTCAGCATTATCTAATATTTCCTATTTTCTGCCTTTCTCCGCATATGATCCATAGGCCTATACATTAATGTCGTCTATCATCTGATATCTTCTACCCCGAACTTTTCTCCCGTTCACCATTCCTGCCAATACATTCTTCAGTACACAGTTTGTTCTCAGCCAGTGACCCAACCAATTCCTTTTTCTCTTCTTGATCAGTTTCAGCACCATTCTTCCTTCACCCACTCTTTCCAACAAAACTTCATTTCTTATTCTGTCTGTCCATTTCACACGCATTTCAAATGTTTCTAGTCGCTTCTCTTCACTTGCACATCACTAAACATAGCTAAATAATATAACGAATAAGATATAAGTTATAGCATTATACCTATTAATTCAAACATAGCTAAATAACCCGCCCGTGGCGTCGTTGTCTAAGACATCCTGCCTAGGACTCGCATTACGGAATGCACGCTGATTCGAATCTCCATAAGGGAAGAAATTTACTCATGAAATTTCGGCCAGTGTATAGGACCGGTGCCCACCCAGCATCGTGATGCATTTGGAGAGCTACGATAGGTAGGAATCGTGCTAATCACACGATACTTCGGTTCTGGTATCGTTCACCTCTGCAAAAGCATGTGGACGTGAGGCTAGCAGTCGACTGGTTGGCCCTGGCTGTTTATGGACTGTTGAGCCGCTGATTTGGATTTTAAATATCACCGAAGTTCAGTTATGTCTCATGTACTCTACCATACTACTGTTCAAACTCTGCCTTCAGCCTCTACATAGGCTACAGCCATCTTCCTGTCCGATATATTAGCGCTAGAGCGTGGGCTTAACGTTTTTTGGATTAGGGTCCAATTCTCGACAATGTCTCGAGTGATAATTCTGGAGGACAAGATTGGGTATCGACAGTTTTCCTGTATTCCACTTTTTCTTTCAATTTTACAAGCTTCATTAATACAGGAAACATTCATGAACATGTACCGGTCAGGGATGCCAGACATCCTGGACTTCCCAGGGTTGTTCTGGATTTTAATTCTATGTTCTGTGTCGTGGATCGAGTTATATTTGTCTCAGAATGTCAAAAATATTGAAAAAATACAATTTTTTGCTAATTTCTATAAAATTATTTTTAAAATTCTTTATTCATTTTTTCAAGACCATGTCAAAGCTATGTTCAATGTCATCGTCAACGACGTCTGGCACCTCCTATCTGGTTGTATTGAAATAAAAACAATAATACTGCGTGTTCAGTTCAAAGTGTGTCATGGCTCACTGTATGCCGTTGGCTAGCCGATGAGCCTAGAGCAGCGATGTCAGACAGGGACTAAACGGAGCGGAGCGCTTCACTAGACTGGTTGCGTGCTCCGGTGTTTCCACAGACATAAGTAAGTTCAAGCTCCGATCTAGCTCCACAACCGGTATTGGAGCTTACAACTCTGACACTACTGCCCTAGAGAATTCATTCTTCCTACACTTCCGCAAAGGTGTATTACCTTCGTGCTAGAGAAGTTGCCTAGCAAGTACGGCGTTCATTCTGAAGAGTACGTACCGATACGTACGGTAACGCCGGTAGTGGCAGGAATGTGAACTATTTGGAAACACGTACTGAGGTGAGTTTTTTCTTACTGTCGGGATATGGCTAGAGGGTTAAGACGATTACTTACGTATTTGTTGGCATTAACTTGGACGGTCAACATGGACACGGAGCATTTGATTTGTGTTGTGGAATGCTGCCGTACGCAACCGATGATAACAAATACCCTGCGTACGACTTGGCCGCCCAAAACACAGTTCGAAAGAGGTTATGGTAGCACACAGACAGTACAGACCGTCATCTGTTGCTACGACGTTCGTGTTATACCGTACACGTTCTCAAGTTCAGATTCAACGCCTTGAATAATAGGCAACTTCTCTGACATAAAAGTTGAAACTCGCTTCAAATCGCTGACCCACAACAGTGACGTCATGACAGTTTGTATTGGATATTAAACAGTATCTTTATTTTCTACCTCTTTGGATGTTGATTTATTAGGTCTACTGATAGGATTCAAACTGTATCATGCATTTTTTCTGTATAGATCTAGCGGTAATATATTATTTTTTCAGACTTTATCAATAATACAAAGTAAATTTAATAATCTAGCAAAAATTGTAACGAAATTAAATGTTAACTCCTATATAATTAGTTGAAATACATAAAACGAATGAAATCAGTTGCGTTAATTTTAATGTGTAGTCACGTTAAGGTATGCAGTATATCACCTGTCCTGGATTCCTGACGAGAGAATCTGGCAACCCTGGTAACGGTGCCAGTCGATGTGCTCAATGGCGAGACACTGATTGAAATTGTTTCTAGAATCAATCGAGATTGTTCAGTTGCCGAGACTTCGGATATACGAGATGATCGCGGCGTCAGTCGGAATAGACACGTATTGGCGAATCTCGTTAGTTTAAAGGATTCTGCTACAATATGTGGTGATCGTTAATACATTCGTGCACAACCGGTTACGAAAAACATAAATATTTTGCCACAGAACGCCTGGCGCTATAGACAGTATCCAAAGCTCTTCCGTCTCGTGGAGTGGCCCAGTGTTCAGTTTAACGAATGTCCGAGTCTTTCTCGGGTGGACGGCTGTGGATCATGAAAGACAGACGTGTCAGTTTCTGTCTAACGCTTTTCCAGTTCACTGCGGGCTAAAGCAAGGAATGCACTACCACCACTACCTACTTTTTAACTTTGCTCTAGAATATGCCATTAGGAAAGTACAGGAAAACAGAGAGGGTTTGCTTGTTTATGCGGATGACGTGAATATGTTAGGACAAAATCCACAAATGATTAGGGAAAACAAGGAAATTTTACTTGAAGCAAGTAAGGAGATAGGTTTGAAAATAAAACCCGAAAAAAAAAAAACAAAGTAGGCCTATATGATTATGTCTCGTAACCAGAACATAGTACGAAATGCAAATATAAAAATTGAAAATTTATCTTTTGAAGTAGTGGAGCACGTATGGGCGAATCCAGAAATGCATATAAAGTGTTAGTTGGGAGACCGGAGGGAAAAAGATCTTTGGGGAGGCCGAGACGTAGATGGGAGGATAATATTAAAATGGATTCGAGGGAGATGGAATATGATGGTAGAGACTGGATTAATCTTCCTCAGGATGGCGGGCCTATGTGAGGGCGGCAATGAACCTCCTGTTTCCTTAAAAGCCATAAGTAGTGGAAAAATTCAAGTACCTTGGTGTAACAGGAACAAGTATAAACGACATTCGACAGGAAATCAAACGCAGAATAAATATAGGAAATGCCTGTTATTATTCGGTTCAGCTTTTGCTATCCAGTCTGCTCTCAAAAAACCTGAAAGTTAGAATCTATAGAACAGTTATAGGCCTATTACCGGCTGTTCTTTATGGTTGTGAAACTTGGACTCGCACTTTGAGAGGAGAGCAGAGGTTAAGGGTGCTCGAGAATACGATGCTTAGGAAAATATTTGGGTCTAAGAGGGATGAAGTCACAGGAGAATGAAAAAAGTTACACAACGCAGAACTTCACGTATTGTATTCTTCACCTGACATAATTAGGAACATTAAATCCATACGTTTGAGATGAGCAGGGCATGTAGCACGTATGGGTGAATCCAGAAATGCGTATAGTGTTAGTTCGGAGACCTGAGGGAAAAAGACCTTTGGGGAGACCGAGACGTAGATGGGAAGTTAATATTAAAATTAATTTGAGGGAGGTGGGATATGATAAGAGACTGGATTAATCTTGCTCAGGATAGGGACCGATGGCGGGCTTATGTGAAGGCGGCAATGAACCTCCGGGTTCCTTAAAAGTAATAGTACTCGTAATAATGTCATTACTGTGTATTCCACGCATCTTATTTTTATTCAGAACGGACTGTAAAATTTAAGCACAGGAAATTTGCGACTGGCTGAGTGTTGCAACAGAATGGTGACGTGTGCTCTTCTTTTTTAACTTGCAATACATCCACAGAAAGAGTCAATCAGTGGCGAGTATTGTTTACTGAAATGCTAAATAGTCTTGAGCAGAACGCAGGAATGCCAGGCTAATAATAGAGTACTGGTATACGATCGTTCGGTTTTATTACCGACGTGTCGAAGAAGTGATCGCATTCTCTTTTCTACTCTTTCAAATGTTTTTGTCGGCGGTTTTCAAGAGTCTGAGAGAAAATTGCGTGCATGCTGTTACTATGGTAACAAAAATCGTTGCTGGAGTCGCAAATCAACGGCAAGAGTACTCTCTCTCTCTCTGTTTTTCTTCCCGGAAGTGGCTAGCTGGAACTAGATCGGCTGCCAATATATTTCGCCACGTCCGCGTCATTCGCCAGTTGTTCCTTCTAGCGATCTGGGCCTTTGTGGACGTGCCATCTCAGAGCCAATTAACAAGACGCCAACCGGCTTCCCCTGCCCTCACGTTTATAAGTCGAGCTGATGACCACTCGCCGCCGCCCTCGCACGGAGTTCATCTTTCACATTAGACTCGGATTAATCTTCCCAGCGTCACAGTAAGCCGAGATAGATTTCGCCGACTTGACATCCTTACTTATTTATACGTACAGAGGTGAGGTTCTAGTGATCAATTCGTTGCCTGTATGTTTTCTCATTAGCTTTCTAACGAACGGAGCGATAATTATTATGTAACTTATACATATAAAGTGAAAATAAAATAATCCTGCAGATTGAAAGGGATTATATGAGCCGTTCAGAGCAGAAGTGGTGTAAGTTAAGAATGGGTAATGAGGGTTAAAGTAAACATTCTGTAAAATACAGCGCAAAATAGCAATTAATATTCAATTTATTTAAACTATTAGTAGACAGGGATAGCAAGAAGGACTTATTAATTGCTACTTTGCGCTGTATATTACAGAATTTTTACTTTAAACCTCATTACCCAATTTTGACTTACACCACTTTTGCTCTGAATGGCTCATATGGTAGAGAAAATCTACACAGGGTGTATCCAAAACAATGGTGCAAACTTATAATAGAAACAAAAACAGTCCCAGTAAACATGGGTCCGCAAACGAGCCGTTTGCGAGAAAATTACAAATGTAATTAGGTTACAAGCCGCCACTGACGTCAATGTTTGTACCATATGGTTTACTCTTTGCGCACTAGAAGCGGTCCTTCCTATACTCTTTGTTTACAAAACTGAACATTGCCGAGAACTGGAGTTGTAATCAAACCATACACGTAGAACGTACATGACGGATACAGTACACAGTCTCAAAAGGGATCAGTCACGTTCTGCGTGTATGGTTTGATTACAACTCTACCTCCCGGCATTGGACCGCTTCTAGTGCGCAAGGAGTAAACCATATGATGTTACAAACAATGACGTCAGTGGCGTCTTGTAATCATACGCAAACGGCTCGTTTACGGATCCATATTTACTGGAACTTTTTTGCTTCTATTATAGTGTACTTTCAACCATGTAAGTTTGTGCCATCCTTTTTATACACCCTGTATTATGTTTTGTGATTAAATGCACGGTTAATGGCAGAAACATGACTTTTGGACGAAGTGAAGAGAAACGACTGAAGCATTTGAAGTGTGGATAAGGAGAAGAATGGAGCGTGTGAAATGGACAGACAGAATAAGAAATTAAACTGTGTTGGAAAAAGTGGGTGAAGAAAGAATGATGCTGAAACTGATCAGGAAGAGAGAAAGGAATTGACTGGGTCACTGGCTAAAAAGAAACTGCCTACTGAATGATGCACTGAAAGGAATGGTAAACGGGAGAAGATAGACGACATGAAGATATATGGATCATATGCGGAGATTAAGAGGAAGGCAGAAAATAGGAAAGATTGGTGAAAGTTGGGTTTGCAGTGAAAGACCTGTCCTTGGGCAGAACACTATGAATGAATGAATGAATGAATTAGAAAATTGAGTTGGAAGATTCAGCAGTCTGGCAACATCGTCGCCTCTTTCTTCTCGTAATACAGATGTAAGACATCAACGACCTCTGGTTTGTCTGCCTTAGTGAACTACCTTCCATCTTCCTTTCTGGCTACAATGTTTCAAGCTGATCGCATCGGTCAGTGCCTTCAAATAAATGGTTTTGAAATTAAATTTACACGAAAACCGTCCACTCTATTGAAATACGCCAGAGGGATAAATTATTCTTTATTAGATTTTCTATCGATATGGACAAAAGTCACGATCCTACTCGCAATAGTTACCGAATAAGAGTTTGTTAAACATTTGGGGGGAACTAATATGGTATTACTCTTTTTTGTTACATTACAACATAAGCTATCCGCTCCGAATATCTGCAGATTTATTTCACTTCCACCCTGTATAGGCCTATCATCACCGTGAACGTGATCAGGTTTAGGCTTGCAGAATCAAGATGAAAATTGATCTTTCCACCTAGCGTTTAGTCTGTCTCTGTTCCTCCTTCCTATGGGTCTATATTTCAGTCGCAGGGGCGTCGCCAGTTTCCAAGCTAGGAGGGGGGGCAGCTTAAAATGTTATAGAGCTTACACGGAAATAAGCAAACAAACTAGAAACATGTATACTGATAAGGAAATAAATTGATATTTTAATTAATTTTTACTTTATTAATAGAATAAGAGTAGAATTGTACACCATTGTGGAGTAACGGTCAACGCGTCTGACTGTGAAACTAGCGGGCCCGGGTTCAAATCTCGGTTGAGACAAGTTACCTGGTTGGGGCTTTTTCCAGGGTTTTCCCTCAACCAATTGAAACAGAACTGCTGAGTAACTTTCGGCTTTGGACCTCGGACTCATTTAAATCACTAAGTGATCATTTACGCATATCATATTATTTTTAGGTACCGAAGTACATATGGTATTTCCGTGCAGGAATACTGCATTATCATATGATGAAGGATGGGTGGAGTGGAGAAAAATTCTCTCCGGCACCAGGACTCGAACCCGGGTTTTCAGCTCTACGTGCTCACGCTTTATCCACTAAGCCACATCAGATTCCAGTTCCGATGCCGGATTGAATCCTCCCAGTTTAAGTTTCACCTCTTAGTTTCCCTTCCAGAACACACTATCACTTAAAATTCACTTTATAGGGACACTGATTTGAGAACTTCAATCTTAGGGTCCACTGTAAATAAAAATAATTCCGTATACTACTTCAAAAAGTGTATCTGTGGTTATAATTTACCAATTCCCTATCCACCATTTCTTTCATTCTTCATTAATCACTTCCTGGTTTCTATTAACATACGCCCTAGTTCCTTAACATACACCATATTTCCTTAAAACTCTGTGATCTATTAATATTTTTCTTTCATTCATCTTCGTCTTTTCACTATACAGAGTGGATACTAACCTCTGCACTAAACTTCAAGACGTGATTCTACATGTTAAATAGAACAAAACTTTTATTACACTTTTCCTTCAATGAAGCACCGTTAAGCAGGAAAAAAAAAATAGTCTTTGCCCAATGTTTGCAGCACTCTATTGTGGTAATGGCCCGAGAGAAATGGCTGACTGCTATGCAAGTAGATAGGTAAAAATAATCTGAACAGTTAATATCTTGAATTCTTTTTTTTTTTTTTTTTTCAAATTAAACCATTTCGCCATGAATTTAAATTAAATAATAGTGAAAATCGTTGAAATAAATCTTGCAATGCAGGATACTGTCGCGAGTCACAGACTGAGTACAGCAGAGGGTGAGGAGAAGGTAAGGAGTACATGCCACATTTGCTAGAGTAGCCAGGCTGTTGCCAAATGCTTCATAGAAACATAACGATTTCCTCTAAAACAGTAAATGTTAGAGAAAAAACTCAGTTCGATTTTTCAAAACCTTCCTCATGATCTATGACCAGTTTCATTTTGGTGCAGAAGTTACCATCCATCCTGTAAAGACATCTCTGCTATTTTTTATCCCCATTGATACACCATTTCCTAAGATCTATACTTGTTTTTTCCCCTATTACCCCTCTTCTCACACTACTTGCTCGATTCATATTTTTCTTCGCTCCTCCTCTTTCCTCACTATCTTCTTTCCTGAACTCAGCATTCTTCTTCCCCTACTGACCTCCATCATATACGGTAATATAATATACTGTATATTCTGAATGCTTTATAGTAGTAAACATATCTGAAAGTTAGTAAAGGTATTATTACCATAAAAATCAATGGGATGTAAAAGGAAAAGATTTCACACACTTCGAGTACTAGCTATGAGGTCATGGGGGACATTATACCATAGGGAACCTGTGGAGGATATTAACCTCAACTAGTACTACAAACCACCAATAGCAACTCTTCCTCTAAAGGTTACCAGTTCTTCTGCTTACAAGTTTCTTTTTTTTTCTGAAAAAATTTGATAGCATGGAATATTTTTTCTTTTACATCTCATCGATTAAATTATGTAAACTTTCTTTTGTTTTTCCTGATCTGACATAAATTATTATTGCTGCTTATTCACTATTAATTTGCTAGTTTCATTTTAGAAGAAGTAACACATTCTTTTTTCACCAGGTGTTTTTAAAGCTATGTTAAACACATTTTTACCAGTTCTAATTAAGGGTCATGAAACCTAATATTGATGATGCACGATTTGATGGGTAGAAGAGCAGGACCTCCAAACAGGGCTGCCATAGGACCGCAACATTTTAAGGTCCCAAATGGTTGTCCACATTATCGAAAGTATTATCATGTACCAGCTGGTGCTACTTTTCATAATATCTTTATAAGTATCAGAGGCATGGCGTCCATTTTGCGATATGGTAATAAATAATAAACAAGAAATAAAGACAATCCATAGTTCATAGTTAAAAGTAATACCAGTCAATGATGAAATCAAAAGAGACAATAATTACTAAACTTGATACATTGTGAAAATGAACACAACAGAATGCCTCGATTAAAAAAAGTTACAGACAGAAAGAATAACAATAAAGAATAACAATCAAAAAGACTACTGATATAAGACCGAAGCAGGTCTACGGCCACTGACAGTAACAGTGACGGTAAGAAAATAAAAAAGCTGTAGTTGAATCTTTATGACTTTCAAAATCCACATAAAGCTTAATAAAATGAAACATCTTGATTACACAACTTTCAACACTATATCACTTCGGAATATAATAGTACATTATGCAACGAGCCTATAATGGTAGTAATTAAGACGCGAGTATGTTTGTCTTTGAAACGAGCACAAGCGAGTTTCATAATTTTCATACGAGCGTCTTAATTACCATTATAGGCAAGTTTCATACGACTTTTTATGCTCGACCATATTTCTAACTTGAAATTATTCAGAAGTATTCATGTTATGCTTATGTGAGGAGTGGAACTGACCTGAATTGTGAGATGTGCGCAGACGCGAAAGTATTGATTTTTTCCGAGGCACGAATGTCATTGACCTTGATATAATCTAGAGAATAACGTGAACATTAGGTTTGATATAACCTGGAAATTGATTTAGAATTGAAAAACGAGATGACAAATTGAATTCATTTGAATATTATTTACAATTAACGCTAATTATTATAGTAACAGAACATAACGTTCTGCAACAGTATTGGATTTCCAGCCTCCGTGACTTTTCGCTAATTGTCTTTCAATTGCATATCCGAGAATAATCGATACTTGCGGTTTTCTAATGGTACAATCAGTACAAAGGTGATTTCTCATTGGCTGAACAACTGAATTATAATGAAGAGATGTACTTTAATGAGGTGCATTAAAGGGCTACTACCAGGTGTATAATTACTACATTTCGGCATGGTCGAGCATAAAGTATATATTATATGCTTTCACGTGTTAATTAACCAGGTTACCTTGTTGACTAGTTTCGGCCTGGCGGCCATCATCAGAACTGGGTGGTCTTCGCGCCTTCTGATTTCATTTCCTGTGGGGGTGCGTTTGTGTAATGTAATGTGGAGTCAAATAGTGTGTGTGTTCTGAAACTGAGTTGTGTGTTGAGGATTTGATGCAGGTGTGTTCTTTTGTTTTTAATATATTATTTAATTGGATATAATACTTCATTAACACACTAACACTTAATATTTACTCTATAGGAACAGTGCTTAACTTGATTTGAGAACTTTAATCTTAGAGTCCACTGTAATTATAAAAACACACCTGCATCAAATCCGCAACACACAACTCAATTTCAGAACACACACACACTACTTGACTCCACGTTACACTACACAAACACACCCTCACAGGAAATGGAATCAAAAGGCGTCAAGACCACCCAGTTCTGATGATAGCCCCCAGGCCAAAACTAGTCAACAAGGCAACCTAGTTAATTAACACATGAAAGCATATATATATTTTATATTCCGAAGTTAATAAACCTGTTCAAATCCAAAAGGATAGTACCTCAATTTGAACTTATTAAAGAATTAAATTGCAAGAATGACTCACAATAAATACAAGTTGGTTACAAGTAAAGGCATTATAAATTTTATTTCTTAAAAAATTGTAAATTATGGAAATGTTCATGTTTCAGAAAAATTACAAAACAAGTACCTAATAAGAGAAAGCACAGAAGTCACTGATTAAGATGGTAAACAGTAATTTGGTTAACATTTTCTTCTGCCTGTTGCTGAACGAATTCAGTCTGATGGGGCACGAGATCTAATAGAGCAGTCTGATCATCTAAAACAAGGTGATTGTCCGTGTGAATATCTCTCTGTATAACAGCAACTTTGGAATCCTCTAATGGAAGAATCACAAAGTTTTCTTGGTTCGATTTACTAATGCCTGTGAGGCTGATGTGGGTCACAGTACTGCAATCGGCTACTTTGTCATGTGAGATATTATTTATCAACGCAACAGTATGCTGGTCTATTTCTGATACAGTATCAAGTCCATCCACTAATGTCACAACTTGATGTATTTTGTCTTCCCTTGTACTGAAACCACTCAAAGGAAATATGGTTTTTTTAGTCGCATCTGAGAATGTTACTAAATGATGCACATCCTGCTTGCTTGCATTAAGGTCTCCAGCAAGACTGACAATGGTCTGAACTTCATCATTCGTTAAACCTGATCCATCTATTACAGTCACAGTTTGATCCGAATCTACATTTCCTGCATTCAACTCAAGAACCGAGTTTGTTACTTCTTCTGTGATCACAGTACTCTCCAAGTCATTTCTTGTAATTGAACATCTTCCTTGTGAAGTTTCGTATTCAGGGAGAGGCGGGAGCCGACTTGTTCCATCATCTTCAAGACAATTCGATGTCTCCTGGTAAGGACTGGAATGTTCCGACAAAACCGTTCCTTCAAAAAAATGGTCACTTGCTTCTATCACAGCACGTTCTTCAGAGATTTGTGCTGCATAGTTTATTTCTACATTCTGCTCTATATACGTTGGAAGAGATTCCAGTTTTCCCAAAGCAGTGTTAATAATTGCTTCAAAATCAGCGTCTGTTGGACCAACACACAAATTTTTAAAGGATTCTCCTGGATGTGAATGTTTGAGATGCGAGTGAAAGGTTTGGCGATATCGAGTCCTACAAAAACAAAATATAAACAATTTATTACAAATAAACTTCCCAGAATCATAACATTGAATAAAAATCAAATCAATATTTATTTACTTACGTATAACTACAACCTCTGCAAGAATACAAGTGTCGATCAGAATGAGATGGAAGATGATGCTTCATTAGAACATGAGTTCTAAAAGATCTCTTGCAAACAGGGCATATATGCCTAAAAGGATTAATGTAAAGGAGAATTAATTAGTTAATAGTAGTAGATACAGTAAAACCTCGATAAGATGCTATTCAAGGGACCACGTGTAAACCACATATTAACCGGTACCATGTATTAGGCATGTACCTAGTATACTGATTTTGACCTATATACAGTATCTATTAGCATTTTTATCTATTAAAATACATGATTCATGAAAGTAATACAGTATTACTCCATTACGTAATTACTGTACTGTATGTCAAAGACATTTACAATATTGTATGTACCGCATTTAATTCTTTCGAAAAAAGTCATTTATAGTTGTTTGCCATGTGTGTGTTCTCCAAGTCCTCATGTTTACCACATCTCACTTTCTTGCACTTACATTCTCCCGACTCGCAGCTGCAGTGATTGAGTTGCAATTTTTTATTATCGTCCTTAATATCAATGATGGGATTTCTAATGTTTCTGATTAAGAGTATTCTTCTCATCGTACTTTCGTATTATCGTCCTTAATGTCAATGATGGGATTTCTAATGTTTCTGATTAAGAGTACTCTTCTCATCGTACTTTCGTAAGATTTGTATTATCGTCCTTAATGTCAATGATGGGATTTCTAATGTTTCTGATTAAGAGTACTCTTTTCATCGTACTTTCGTAAGATTTTCAATTTTTCTGACACAGAAAGCGCTTTTCGTTTAACACTCATTGTAATCACATTCACAGACACTTCAGTATACTAAGGACAACAAACTGACCAGCAGAAATTTCCACAATTTTATTACTGCCGACTGAGGAACGTTGTTTGAGACAGATTTAGAAAGAGGGTGGAGTATTGTAACTGTATGTAGGCTTTAAGCGCGCAGGTAAAGAGCTGAATAAGAGAGCGTAAGAAGAGGGTGAAGTATTGTACAGTATGAAGGTTTGAATGTGCAGGTAAAGGGTCGAATACAGTTAATGACAACAGTGAGTTCAATGGCCAAAATGTTTCATTGCTGTTACAGTACATTGCTGAAAATTATAGTACATTTAAAATAATTCACAAAAATCGCATATTATGCGGGACCTGAGAGCAACAAACGGGGTATTGTATAAAGGAGTTATATATGAAATGTGCAGGGACTGGACAAAAAAAACGTATTACACGGGATAGCGTAATAAGCTATCTTATGGAGGTTTTATTGTCGTAATACTAAAGTAGTGAATGAAATAATACCAATAATAATAGTAAGAGTAATACATTCTGATCCATTTGTGAAGGAATAAAATAAAATCGCTATAAAAATTATATCAGGAGTGTTATAAAAGTTATTGCAGTTCCAATATGTTAAAACCACAGCCTGCTCAAACGCATCCAATGGCTGCTTATACTGTCTGCTCACAAGACCAATCTAACAATGCTTTCACTGAAATAGTGTATTTCCAAATTCCAATGGTAGGTGCAGCACCAACTAGCTCATCTGTATGTCTGCTTCAAACTATAAAAAAAAAAGTTGTTCTACCTACTTTGTGCCAGTGAGACATACTGAACTGTGTTACAAATAATAATCATCATAAACTTGTGTCAGAAACCTTTGTGGATAAATTTGTGAAACCTCTACTTAGCAATGTAGGGAAGTTCCACACAGAACAAGTTTTCTTGCTCGGAGAAACCCCTTTCTCGGAAAGTACTGAAGCTGTAAATTCCAGGGGCACTACAATAGTTCTTTTTTTTTTATTGAATTGCCTAATTGCAAAAGTGCCTATCTGAGAAGTTCATACATCTTTTTGTAAATCACCAAAAACTGGTAATATATGAACGGATCATGGTCTACTGCAGTTTTTTAAGGACAAAAATAATTAATTAACTTTACAAGTTCGTTAAAATGTCCTACTAATAGTTAGTTTGCAGTTTTATTTTGAAAACTGCTTTCAATTGTCACAGAGGGGTTTTTATAACTGAGCAACTCATTGGCTTTCATATTTTAAATTGTGCATGTCTTGTTGTTATTTCCTCTTGTTTCAAGAGCAAACAATATAATAGATTAACGAAACTATTAGAGCCGCGAAACAAAGTAACATTTTGATCACATAATATAAACATAAAGCATAGGACCTACATCCACAAGCGACTTCAAAGCCCATTAGAAGCTGCCATCTAGTGGCAATTTTTTCCTATTCATGTTACATGTTTAAACACTGATTAATAAAACAATAATAAAATGTTGATAAAAAATAACATGTATGGTTATTAAAAATGTAGGTTACATATGTAACATCAGTAACATTTTATTATTGTTTTATTAATCTTTGTCTAAATGTATATTTAAGGGTAGAATGTTAAATTAACCAGATTTATAAAGTGTTCGTTGTGTGTTATCCACTATTACGAGATCTGATGATGCCATTCCAAGGTGTAAACATTCGTCTCTTGTAAGTTCTACAATATATTCTATTTTTATGTCATAATTTAATGGCTTGAAGGTTTATCACAAAAGGTAAGTAATTTGACGGAAATAAACAAATATGTTGTGTTGTTGTTTTCTAATGCCAGGCGTTTGACAATAAAGTCATTTGACCTCTTGCACTCCAAAATTTTTCAAAGATATTATCATGGTCAGCCACTGAAGCACAGATTTTGAGGTGTTCCGAATCCATTTCTTGGTTTGAGTTGCACAATGGGCAGTTAGGGGACTGATATATTCCAATTCAATGCAGGTGTTTGGCCAAACAGCCATGGCCTGTTGCCAATCTAAATACAGCTACAGACGATTTTCGTGGTAAATCGGGAATTAACTGTGGATTATGATGCAGAGAGTTCCATGAGAGAGATTAGCCTGATGATGTAATTACACAATGGTGGGCATTTTGAGGTGTAATGTGCTCAAAACTCCCGTCTTCCTGCAATGTATTTACAGATTACTGAAAAATAAATAGTAGCCATTCTCATGTTACAGCAGTTTTATTTTATGTCTTCTCAAAAGGATCACTCTGTATTATAATGTTAATAATAATAATAATAATAATAATAATAATAATAATAATAATAATAATACAATGTCAATTTTATGTCTTCTCAAAAGCATCACTCTGTATTATAATGTTAATAATAATAATAATAATAATAATAATAATAATAATAATAATAATAATAATAATACAATGTCAACAACTAGAATCATACTTGTTTGTGTCTTGACTGTGAACTGTTCTTTCATGATCCAAAAGTTGTCTACGTTTCAGTCCACAATATGAGCAGTGCTTACAAGCAAATGTCCGATTCTCTGGGTTATGGTATATTTTTAAATGTTTATCTAATCCTCCCTGGGTTGAACTGCTATAATCACAAATACTGCACTGAAAGACAAAATGTATTTCTATATAACAAAACATTTTAAAACACTTGTATAAGAAACATTACAGTGTACAGTTCATTCTCCATTTTTTTACGAGAGTGAATAAAAAATAACAGAACTTATTTCATTGCATTCAAATAAACCATTCTGGAATGCGATGAATCCTAACGGCAGAGAGGTGAATCTTGCGTAATTATCTTATTTTCTTATTCAGTTTGTACTTAATTGTGAAATAAACTTATTGGACAACACAAGATAATGCACCCTATCACAATGTTCTAAAATGTAGAAAAACGTCTTACTTACTTACCTACCTACCTACCTACCTACCTACCTACTTACTTACTTACTTACTGGCTTTTAAGGAACCCGGAGGTTCATTGCCACCCTCACATAAGCCCGCCATTGGTGCCTATCCTGAGCAAGATTAATCCATTCTCTATCATCATATCCCACCTCCGTCAAATCCATTTTAATATTATCCTCCCATCTACGTCTCGGCCTTCCCAAAGGTCTTTTTCCCTCCGGCCTCCCAACTAACACTCTATATGCATTTCTGGATTCGCCCATACGTGCTACATGCCCTGCCCATCTAGGGGCATGAGCATTTATAACTACGATATCGCACCATATACCCTTAAGTACTAAATACGATAACCTATCACTGATAAATTCGACCTTTTTTACTGCTGATTTTATTCTTTTATGAATAAAGAATCCTGTTCCTAATTGGTGATTATCGTTTCCTTCCCCATAATACAACAAATAATCTCCTATTTGCGTTATGCCGTTCCCATCTAAACTAACCTCCTGTACTCCCACAAAATCTATTCTATATCTAGCTAGTTCTTTTGCTACTAATGTTACCCCTCCTGTTCTATATAGACTTGTAACATTCCAAGTACCAAATCTCAAAACCTTATTCCTTTGCCAGAGAATCAGTCCCATTCCGAGGCTTATTTGAAGGATTCGTAACAAGCTGTTTTTTACGGTAATGGGTTGTTAGCCCTTCGCCCAACCCCCAAGCTGGAGGACCACCCCCCATCGGCTGTACGCGACTGCTTATTCAATATATTCACAGCTACCCTCCATATCTGGAGGCCGTCTCCTCAATCCGCAACCTGAGGACGCACCATGCCGTGGTGATAGGGACCCACAATACATGGAGAAAAACGTCTATAATGACTTTCTCTATTTAAAAGTTCACCCTTCAATAACTTCCTCACCGTTACATTTCGGACATAGGTATATCAGGTTAAATTGATGTAGATTAACCCAAACTACATTATCCTGAACTATTTCACATTCTTCCTGAGACACTCTGTATAAGATACATACGCAGATCTATTACCATAACGACTTAGCTTTTCGTTTAGTTATCAATTTACCTTATACTTCTTCCTGTGATTCCTTAATGTATGTGATGCCAAGGAGTTAGCACTATGTCCAACGTAACTACAAACAGTGCAAGAGTATGTTCTCGAAGGTTCATGAACTGTCCTGAAAATAACAATAACATGTTATTTGGTGCAGGTACAAGTGTAGCCACTGGAACATAAAACGTTTGCGTATAAATAAAAGCACAGTCAAAACGAGTTCAACATAGAAAATTAAAATCTCAAATTTCCTAATTATTTTTGGGAAACACAGAAAACAGACGCACTACAATTGTAAGATTAACATACTGCATGAACATGGTGCTATCATGAAAGATATTAAAAGTTAACTAAGTACCGGTAATAATTTCACTGATACGGGCAATAAATCAACAGTGATTCCACATAAGAAATCTTCCATCATTCAACTACACCCACATACCTGAAAAAATTCAAAGTGCATAGTTAAAACAAAAGGACTTTACGACATGTAACTCCTTAGCCATCAACTAATATTGAAAATAAATTAATATAATATATTAATTAAATGATAACTGAATACAAAATAGGAATAGGAATATTTTTCTTAGGCCAATTCTAAACAGTTCAAAACTCCTTCTCACTTGTGAAGAGTTTCGTCTTATTTCCTCATTATTATTTATAGACTAGAGCATAACTTTTATATGATCTACTAGTCTTTGTGCATCTTGACATTTGTAATATTCAAAAGAAAATCTCTCTTCTGCAAATTCAACTACTTTTTAATGTCAATGGAAATTTTCCTCCACTTCGATCTGCCTACCACAGTCTCACATAAATATACTGGCTTATTGTAGTCTTCGAGACTTCTCACAAGGGCTGGCAACGACGGTAGTACTCGTCGCCTTCCCGCAATAGTCATGTGGTCAGATCGTACGACTTGTAGGTGTGAGAGGTTCGCTTATGTCGGACTGTGCAAAACAGCAGCATTGATGATATGAGTCCGAATAGCAATACTTAATTGAATCTTCACTGCGTGGTTTGCGTCGACTGCTGTAATGTGTGAGCCGGCACACTGAAGATCATGGCTTCATTAAAGATCGGACATCCTCTCTCCTTTCTTCGTGGAAGTTTTCTTCTTGTAAACTTTCTACCTGTGTATTCCCCAAATATCACTTCTCATATTCTTTCATTATCTGGAAGTGCATTTGATTTAGTAAAATTTTTATACATGCAGAGGAATTTAAAGGGCTTCTCACCTTCGATTTATCTGCTTTGAACTTTCTTTAAGCTTCTAACAATAATATATTATCAGAACAAGTAGAGGTACTTTATTAGCACAAACACAGATATGCTGTCATTTAAACATTTAATGGTCACATAACAGACTAGGGTCCAAGATTTATTTTCAATTATTAGCTTTAGTCAGACGTAGATTCAGAGAGGGAAACACAGGGGTATGTAGCTACACAAACGCTGGAAAAAAAGTTGGCTTAAAGCATCCTTCCCCCATTACTTATTAGCAAGATTAAAACCTTCGACAGTTGCATTCTTTGAGAACAACTCGTGATAAGATTATAGTAATGGAGTAATGATCAAAGCAGACACTGGACGAATTTCATGCGGTTCTGTGCAAAGATATCATCTTGATTACAGGACCGCTATGAAGCATGTGGCAATATGCAATAATATTTACATTTCTGAAGTTTCGGACACATCATCTGTGTAGCAGAAGTGAAACTTCTTTCTATACTATGTTTTTAAACCTAATGCGCTCTACTTTTCTTTCTTTCAGTCAATAATCCGATATGCCCTAATTTTCTGGGGAAATGGAACCAAAATTGTAAGCGTCTTGATTTTACAAAAGAAAGCCATTAGAATTTTATGTAAAGCAAACTATCTGGAACATTGTCGGCCACTTTTCAGACAATCACGGATTTTAACAATCATAAATTTGTATATATATGGTCTAGTACTTTACACTCGACAAAATATCGACAATTACTCATTAGTGGCCAATATACATGATCATGAAATTAGAAATAGTGAACAAATTAATATTCCATATTGTAGATTACACAAGAGCAACACAAACTTTTTAATTATGGGGATGAAATTATATAATAAGCTCCCAAGTCAATATTATAAATTACCAATCAATAGCTTCAAAACTAGATTTTACAATTGGTTATTAAATAATCCTTTTTATTCTGTTGCTGAGTTTTTCAGCACAAATTTGTATGAAATTGTATTTTAATAAATAAGTTTAATTGCAATTTAGTTAGTTTTCTTTAATTTAAAAGTTTCAAATTATTTCATGTTTTAATTGTATTATTTAAATTTTACTGTTTCTTTTATTAGTGTTTTTTAAAATGTATTTAGTTTTTAAATGTATTCTGACGAAGCCTAAAACTGTATGTCTAATGGCCAATTGAATTGAATATTGTTGCGTAAGTATGCAATTTGAATTGTAATGTATCAGTTAAAGGATAGCAGGCTGCAGTGTGGAACATTTCAACTGCCAGTATGAGGCAATATTATTAAATTAGTGCACTTACCGAATATGCATTTTAAGACCGGAAATTGACATAAATTTAGCACAGCATTCTTCACAGTTATGTAAACATCGAGTATTCTGATGAATATCTTTAATATGATATTTAAGGTAGATCTTTCTTGTAAAAACTTTGCTACAAAACTTGCACTTAAACTTTTCACTATGGATATTTTGATGATATTCTAATAGCTTTGATGACTTAGTTGTATAAGTACATTGTGTACACCTGCAAAAAAAGATGAGATAAAATGTTATATACAGAAATTTCACTATACCCACTTAATTAATATTTAAAGAAGCATGAATGTAAATATTACAAATTCATAAAACCTTGCAACATTGCCAGAGCTTTAGTCTAATATCTTTTGATACGAGTATTCTGGGCAACATTATTAATTTAATGAGCCATTCTAACATCTTCCTACCAAACAAAATAGCATAATAATTATCACGAAAAAATCAAAATATATAAAACTCGAAAACTTGCTCTATATTGATGAAGAATGGGTAGAACGGAGAAAAATTCTCTCCGGCGCCAGGATACCAATCCAGGTTTTCAGCTCTACATGCTGATGCTTTATCCACTAAGCCACACCGGATTCAAGTTTTGATGCCAGATTGAATCCCTCTCAGTTTAAGTTCTACCTCTCTGTTCCCCTTTGGTGGCTACCCTCATGTACTGTGTCACAGAATATGTGACAGTGGCACAATGTTCAACACTATGTACAGAGGTGCACTCATTATGAGTGACTAAGTGGCTGGGGTCTGACAGAACAAGGTGCCGCGGCACGCCATCTTGAATCAAGAAGTGATTACTTACGCTTATATTATTATGATGTACCGAAGTACATACTGGTATAATATTTCCGTGCAGAAAATATACTGTACTTACTTCAATACGATGTTTGAATGTTGTTCTATATGTGACGTAAGTATTTTTTTGTTCGCAAAACTCTTTGAACAGATATCACAGTAAAACAGACCATCTGTCGTAACTTGAGATGAAATGACACTATTATGTGTGACATGACCAAACTTTTCGCCACAAAAGGTTTCATTCCTAAAAATAGAACAGACACGTACAAGATTAATAAAAATGCACAGCTCTGTAAAGTCTTCAAATTAATCAAAATATTAACGTTGTATTTATTTAGACCTTGTTTGCAAAGGATACTTCACAACTTCCAGCTGAATGGCAGAAAAATCCACTTGGTTCATTTCAGGCATATAACCTTCTGCTGGCACATTATTGCCATTCTTCAATTCATCTGGCATTTCTGTTTCTCTATACACAACAACGTTAATATCATTTACTTGTCTCAGCTCTCTATCATTTTCCTGCACTTGTTTCTCTGTTGTTTCTTGTGTTTTGTCTAATGTACATATTTCAGTGCCCATCTTTGGTGAGGTTTCATTGTAAGTTATTCTTCTTGAATGAAGGGAAGTTGAAGTCCTTGGACTAGCATCCGTAATACTGTCTGAGGCAAGTGAAAGACCGCCAGTATCTGAGACATTGCTTGGAGAATTTGTTACCTCTTTATCAGAATACAAAGAATCTTCGACAGAAGCGGTTTCATTTGGACAGTTGTCAGGTGGATGAGCAAAATCCTTGTTTTTATCTGAAATTAAATATACGGTATTTAATTTTGGATTAATATTTAGGTCAGAGACAGAACCATACGCAGAAACAATGATTCATGGAATTCAGACTGAAAACTATATAACAGTACAATGGATATTGACATACAATGTAGTTTGACATACAATGTAGTTTTCATTATAAACAAAAATACAAGTGGTTACCATGGAAAAGAATATACTGTTCGCTAAATTTAATATGTCATGTTTGGTGATAAAAAGTTCAGCAGATTCTATACATTAACTTAAAAAAGTTAATATTATTACTAAAATATGGTGAGTACGCTGTATATCAGTAAAAATTTTTAATAGCCTCCCTATTGATATAAAAAATCAAACTCAAAACATAAGATTATTTAGGCAAATTAAAGAAGTACCTAATTTCTCACACTTTCTATTCTGTAGGTGAATTTATGACATTCAACAATGTTGCAAGAATATTTCTGTCTTTTATTAAGTACTGGTATTGATACTAATCCCTTGTGTTGTACTAGAATATTGTAAAACTCCTCTGTATATATTTAAACTATAGACTGTGACCAGTGCTGTCATGGTAATTTTTCTCTTGGCCATATGCCCCACCCCTTGTTTTCTCCCTTGAAATATATTTTACTCTCCTCTCTCTATCTCTCCAACTGTAATTTAATGATTTTTTTTATATTAAAGAAGAAGTAAAGAAATTGTTTTGCTTTACATTTTAATTGTACAACAAGCTTGATTCAAAGAATACACCATGTAGCCCCACCGTAGATGCACACTTATCTCGAATCTTGGAGTGTGTATTTGAAGCACTTCTTGTTTTTCAACCATTATTTTATATAATTCTGGATTCCAGTGCAGCAGAAGTGGACAATTTTTGTTTATGAACATCAAACAAAATACATTAAGAATAGCAAGAGATGATCTAAGATCTGTACAGATGTCCGCGTACAAAACTTAGGCACCCATATGCCGTAAGGCTCCATACACACAAAATTTTCTTTTCCCTATACAATTAATTAAAACAATTGTAGGTTCCCATACGATGTATAGTCCCGTATGGCCTCCATGACAGCACTGACTGTGACTATAATTAAGACTTTGTAGTACTATTAAGATTTGTTTGACATGTTGTATATTCTAGCTGTGAAGCAATGTACGAATACCATGAAATATAAATAAATACAATACAATACTCCACCTGGTTTTTGAAGAACTTCGAGGTCATTTATAAATGCATTTCACACAGTTTACAAAATGCAGCACTCCGAGTACGATTGGAATACAACCAATCATATTTAGTTTCCTCATCGATTTTTATGTTTGATTTCACTTCCAAACATTTTATTCAGACTCATCACTAACAGCACTAGATGAAGGTAATACAGATGGAATTACCGGTTCACAAATTTTAGTTTCACTTAAAGCCAATTGAGAATTTTCTTGGTAATTCTCCAAAAGTCTACACCACTACCACACTTCCTCCCATCCTAAGAAGTATTTGGGGCCGTGGTAGTACCCCCTACTAAGGTGAGAAAAAATACACATGATGAAGAGATTGGAAAGTCGTAGCTGGCGTGAACATGAATGGTTGATGTAAAACACTAGATAGCAGAGTAGTTACAGGGATAAAACTTCTGTCTTATTATTGTCTCTTCTCTCTCTCTCTCCTTTCCTTCCTCATCCCAACTCGTAGCTCACTTCCTTAGTCTTTTTCTTCCTTTTTCCTTTCTCCCTTTGTAATCTTCAAGTTTCTCTTCTCCATTTCTTCTCTATTATGGCCTGTAATTATAACATGTTATTAATGTACAACTTACCTTGTGTGGTTTTGATCCAGTGATGTTCATGTTAAGAGTATGTTACCTTAACAATCTCGGATACCAAAGCATTTGGCAGAACAGATTTTAAATATACCGACTGTAATATTTGCTGAGAAATGGGTATGTGGTAGGCGTATCATATTAACACGCTGTATGATACTACTTCGCGTATGATACTTTAGTTAATGTGGTTAAACGGGCAAGGCCTGGGGGATGGAGGGAAGGAATGGGAGGGTATTGTGCCATGAAAATGACGTCAGCATGTTTAAACTCCATATGAATATACAGACAAGTAATAAAGGATAGTTACATGGAAAATATGTGTCGCTGCAATGTGAAACCACTTGTTTATTACTACAGAGAGAGGCAGTGAAAAGTTACCACACTATGCAGAAAACGTCGGGGAAAAGACTGCTTGCAATCCATTGCTCGACTCGCTGGTAAGCTGTAACAGCACGGGCAGGCGTTTCGTTTCATTACATTAAGCCTAAAATTAGAGAGTGGCGGGGATGGAGTGCACGAACATGGTTGCCAATCCACCATTTATTACACCAGCTATTCGTTTGTTCAAGTTATGGCATCTGTATATGTGTACAAGTATGAAACATAAGAACGAATATTGGGGAAAGTGACTTTTGACCCACCTTGTATTTCCACTTATTTCCTTAACACTGCATTTATCTTACAGAATTTCCAAGCAAGTAAATTATCTTTTCCTTGTATATATGTGTATACCAGGGGCAATTTCTCAGGGCATGCTATGTTTGCTGCGCAAGCCCAATATTTTCGTAGAATGTGTATTTCTCAAAATGGGATTATGTACATTAAAATTTATTTTGATTTTTGGAACATTGTGTAGGCGTAATATCATCCGCAGGTTGCACACCTCAAGTATCGCAACGCTTGCTCGTTTCTCGGAGCTACAGGAAAGACGTAGAAATAGCAAGAATATGATGCGCGCGCAAGTGCCTTCCTCCTTGGTCCGTCCTAGGTGCACATGCTTCTGTTATGTGTTGTTTGAAGCTCTGGTCCGAGAGCTACACCAACGACTATTTAACGTTACACAGAGCAGTATTGAAACCGGGAATGTGCTGTGATTTGCGAGTGCAATGTAACTGTATGAGCGGAATGCATGTGTTAGCTGCTGCATGTATTATTAATTCTTAAACATTAATTTGAAATATTGCAATGAGTTCGGAATTGTGTGTTATTGAAACCTTATTATTAAATCCATTTTCCCGAAGGACTATTCAAGAGAAGACAGACATTATAGAAAATATGTGCACTCGTTCAGTGCAGCTCAATACAACAATATGCATTGGTTGGCAGGGTCGAAAAAAACTGAATGAACTGTTTTTTTGGCCAATTATTTTTATTAATTATGAATTATTATATCATCTCATCTTCCCTTATGAATAAAAGAGCAAGCCTAACTTTCGTGACTAGCATTCGCCCCTGGTGTATACATATATAAACACAACAGGAAGAATAATTATATAATACATAAGTATACACAGCATTGTATAGTTTAATTTTCTTAGTACATACACAGCATTCAGTTACAATAGTTATTATATGATTACTTTCAGCTTGGTGTAATCGAACATAAAATGCACTCAAAGATTTTTGGAAAGAATTAATACTGAAATTAATTACACAGATTAGAACTAAAAGTGCTAATACTATGGAAGACACATGTAGAAGGTGAGCCAAAGAAACAGGAGATTTTAATTTTGTTATTGGTAGTACATGGATTAATTTAGTAGGCTTAGATTCATTGTTATTGTTTAGCCTGTTGTTGTAATTTATTAAACGTGGAGCATTGGACTGATGAACAACGAGGATTTGCTGTAACATCACAGTGTATACTTGTTTTTTTGAAAGATGGGACATGACAGGAGCGTTGCGATCGGAAAAACAACTGAATGTCACATAGCGTGGTAGGCCTGTTGCTATGGTAACAATGGTTGAGTTGCCAAACTTGCCATTCCCACGTGGCGAGTGCTTAATAGCTCTCATGGCGACATTTATTGTGCACACAGTGTTAGCATTGGTACGTTTCGTCTTTGATTCTCTGTCGATTTTTGTATTGTTTTCTTACCTTTGCGTCAATTGTCAATTAATGTTTTAATGTCAGCCATCGTAACGTCAATTGATACCTTCCATCAGCTAGCAGCGTGGTAGTCCATATTGGCAACATAGCACTGTAGTTCCAAGTTCGGCCACTTAACTGTTATGTCCCATCTTTCAAAAAAACAAGTATAGTTTATACAGTCACGAAGCTCAATACATAGTAAATATACATACATAGATAGTTGCTAACCACTAGGATCGCTAATATCACCTCATTACAGGCAATGTGAAATAGTACTGGCACAGTCAATTGTTCCTAGCACCCTTACAACTCAAGCTTCGTGACTGTATATACTAGACTGTGGTAACATCTTACTGTCTAAATGGTAAATGTGCAGAAGCTGCTCATAGGGAGTTTTGCCACCACTTTCAAATCTCTCATCATGATACTGTGCCCTCTTCACATGCGATTAAAACCTAAGTTTACAATTTAGAAGAAACAGGCTCAGCACTAAAGAAGAAAGCTCCAAGTAAAGAAAAAAACTGTTCGTATTCCTGAAAATATTGAGACTGTTAGACTTGCTTCAGTAAGTAGTCCGACACCAGACATGCTCTGACACTTAACATGAGCCGCTCTAGTGTATGACGAATACTGAATAGAGATTTAAAATTTCACCATACAAATTGCAAATTGTGCATAAATTAAATCACCAGGACTTAAATAAATCGTGTCATTTTTTGTGAAAGATTTTTGAATGAGATCGAAAATGATGAAAATGCTCTTTCCAATTTATGAAGCCCACTTTCACTTAAATAACTTCGTAAATAAACGTAACTTTCGGCATTATGCAACTACACTCACAGGAGGTAACCGTTTGGAGTGCTGTCTCTTCTAAAGGGATTATTGGGCCATATTTCTTTGAGGATACCAACGTTATTTTCAAGTAATGGTTACATGCAAATGGCATAGATAGTATATTCTATATTTTTATATATCGGTAATAAAAGTTAATTGAATACAATATATATAAAAAGTTTCATTTCACTATTTAAAAATCTCCCGTTTCTTTGGCCCATCCTGTATTTGAATAAGAAAATACAAAATTCAGATACTAACATGAAACGGTCAATATCAAATAACAAATATCAATATCAGAATGAAAACATTTTACTTACTTAATTCAATGATTATAAAGGTACAGAATCCAAATTCTATTGCAAATTCCTTTAACACTTTTATAACAAATATCACTGACAACTTATGATTATGTAGAAGGTACTGCAATCGATTATTTCATATATATATATATATATATATATATATATAAAATGGCTTTCCAGGCCAATATAAAAAAAGGAAAAATTATATATGTGATAAAACACCTAAAAACATAAATTTCCCCTCAATATGATGACATACCAAGTAAAGTTCTGAAAGCTTGTTCTGAAATAATTTCATCTTTAAACTATTTATGTAATTTGTCAATGAAACAGTGGTGGCCGATTGGCTGAGGCAAGTGAGGCTGGGTTTCAGTCAAATTTTATGTTTTTATATACTTAACATATTATGTATTTGAATGAAGCATGTAGCATTGTAGAAGTATTTGAAAACATTTTATGATGTACTGTACGTATATAGACCTGTCTTGCAGTAAAATTTGTTCCTGAGGCCAGAAATCATTTGGCCGGGTCTGGCTTCTACATTTCGTATGTTTTCTAAAATCCATAATTCTTTAGCTAGAGAATTGAAATTGTTATTGAATATGTATAAAGTATCATAATCACACATTGTAAATTTCAACCTTTCCTCATAAAAAACATTAAACTTATTTTGTTTTTCTTTTCTTGTTTTAAATTTTCTTAATGAAAATCCTATTTCTAAAAAAAAAAAATAATAATAATAATATTAATCTAATTTTTCCTTAAAGGTAACACTACATATTGTGCAATGGAGCATTAGTAATGCTGTATTCTAATTTGTTCATTTATAAAAAAAAATATAATTCCTTCAATGTTCACACATTAATAAAAAGAATAATATTGCTTTGTGTATAGTTCTCTAGCAATAAAACTACATTGAATACAGCCAATCAAATGCTCCATTTCACAACAGAGATATTAATGAATAAGTATGCCAAGTTTCATCACTCTAACTTTAACCACTGAGAAATAGAATGAATAGTCATTGAAAACGTAGAAATTTTTTTTGAGATAATTAAATTTAAAGTTTTGGTTACACATAACTCCTACATTAACATAACTTCTACCAAAAATCGCTTGTAAATTTAATATTGTGAATCCAATGCCTACACACTTCACTTCGTGATTCGGGTTAGTTGATTTAATATATATATATATATATATATATATATATAATGCCATAATTTCCATTGGAACACATCTACCACACTCTGACTCAATGCAGCAAACTAAGAAACTTCTATGAGGACATACTTCCATCATAAGAGTTAAACCCCCCTGACAGTAAGTACCGTGTCCTGATTCAGAAGGATTCAATTTAAGGAACTGTGGATGAGCTAAGTGCTTACCAAGTAGTAAAGTGTTTGGATTATTGCACGTAAGTAATTGTCAAAGGAGATACTGAAGAGTCATGAACATGTATTATAATATACATTTGTGTAAAAGAGAACTATAATAGTACATTATGCAACGAGCCTATAATGGTAGTAATTAAGATGCGAGTATGTTTATGAAACGAGCGCAAGCGAGTTTAATAATTTTCATACAAGCGTCTTAATTACCATTATAGTCAAGTTTCATACGACTTTTTATGCTCGACCATATTTCTAACTTGAAATTATTCATAAGTATTCATGTTAGCCTTATCTGACTGAGGAGCGGAACTGACCTTGTGCAATACCTCGTAAACTGTGAGATGTGCGCGACGCGAAAGTATTGATTTTTTCCGAGAAACAAATGTCGACATTGACCTTGATATAATCTAGAGAGTAAAATAAACATTATTCTTGATATAACCTTGAAATTGAATTAAGACATTGAAAAACGAGATGACAAATTGAATTTATTTGAATATTATTTACAATTAACGCTAATTATTATAGTAACAGAACTAGTTGTCTTTCGATTGCATATCCGAGAATAATCTATACTTGCGCTTTCATATTGCTACAATGGTATTTTCTGATTGGTGGAACACCTGAACTTTAATGAAAGGTGTACTTTAATGAGGTCCATTAAAGGGCTGCTACCAGGTGTATAATTACTACATTTCGGCATGGTCGAGCATAAACAATTAATGATGAACTGTTTATGCTTGTAAGTTTAATTAATCTACTTATGATGTATTATACAGGGTGTATCTAAATTGGTGTCAAATATTTCGGGGACATGTTCCTAACACCAAAATATTACAAAACTTTCATATGAACATTGGTCTCAAAATAATTTATTTCAGAGTTACAAGACAAAATTTAATGTTACAAAAATTGCTCGGAGTGGCTTCCTCCTGCTTCGAAGTGTCCCCTAAACCTGCGTTACATGCTCTGGCGTGCTCTGTTGAAAATTCCTGGAGTGTTTCGTATTTCGTGAAATCCAGTTTGGATACGCTCTCAGAATATCAACATTAAGTACAGGAGTCGCATAAACCAGGGACTTTAATGTCCCCAGACGAAGAAATCCATTGGATTCAAATCAGACGATTGAGCAGGCCATGCAATGAATCCCCTTCGACCAATACATCTTTGGAGAAATCGATCCTTAAAAAAATTACGAACTATCAGATTGAAATGAGCTGGAACAGCATCGTGTTAAAACACATTCGTTGGATGACGTCCAGAAGCACATCATTAATTAAATGATGCAAATAATTTCGTTCTGTTCACTCACAGAATGCATTTTCTTCTGATTTCTTCTCTCTACAAAATACAAACAAACAAAAAACCATCAAACAATCAGCGGTCAATGAAGGGACAAATCCTTTAATAACTCCCTAACGAATGGTTTTCAGACCCATGTTATTAACTTTTTTAATTGTTTTGATGTTAAGAACACGTCCCCGAAATATTTGATACCAATTTAGATACAACCTGTATACTTCACATAATTGTTTATTTGTTTCACATCTCAAAGAACCCAGCTGGTGTAAGATCAATGGCATACAACAAATTAAACATTGCAAATATATAGTAATTGAAGAATACAAATGAATATAAATGAAATGTCAGAAATCACAGCAGCACCAACATGTTTTATTATCTGTAAGAGTATTAACATGGATATAATACATTTCTATTCAATATTAGCCAAGTGTTCCTTAATAGCAATAATACAAAGTACATAATACTTTTTTTTTTGTTTTTACTAATGGTGGGTACTTGACTGTTCGTCATTCACCCATATGAAGCCAGTTGTGTAGACCAATTTACTGACAGAATCGTTGCCCAGGGTGCACCATGGTTTATGCTACACCCGCGATGAGATAAGGTGATGGAGATTTGTTGGGATGCCACAGAGGAACCAGAGTTCTCAGAGAAAACCCCAGTGTTACCTGGACCACAAGCTTGCCCAACACAAGTTATAAATCTGGGGTACACCAGGGATCGAACCCAGATCCACAGGATTATAAGTCCAGTGCTCTAGCCACTAGACCACCGTGGCTGCTCAGTACATAATATTAATATATCTGAAAATGACTAGAGTTTTTTACTTTTAATTTACCACAACCAAGTATACAAATACAAAAATGTCATAGGAGTAATTAAAACTGTACAGAACATGCTGCTTCAATATGAGACTCTGAAATTCAATACACAATTAAATGCTAATATACAATTAGTTTTTAATAACTATATATCATCTCGGAAGTTTTGTATATGTAGACTTACTTAAAATACAGAATGATTCAGTACTGTATGTTCGAATAGGAAGCAAATTATGCAACAGCTAATGGACACTAATATTAGGAGAAAGAGTTTTCTGTGAAGCTGTAATATTAGTAAGTGTCTGGTTTTGAGCTTCAGAAATTCTGGTCACATTATATTATTGGGTTTCTTTATATTTCCACATTCAAACCAAATTAAAATACAGAGAAATATATTCTATATTGGAGTTAACTATGCAGTGAATTATTCTGTATGTTTTACGACATTTTAATATAATTCGAATCTGGTAAGATATCAGCAGAGAAGAGACTTCATCCTTTAAGATTCACAATGCAGCATTTACAAAAATGGAAGACATCTGCAATATTCTGGCATTTTTAAATAAAACTAAAAAGCTACCTTTAAAAGAGTCATCCACATATCCATTTCTATGCTATCTCTTAATTAAACTGATACTTTCTTCGCATTAGCAAATGGAAAAACTAATACACAGGAATCATGAAAAATAGTAATACCAGCTTTCAGGTCTCATGAACATATTTTAACTACATTCATAATAATGAATTTGTATGAATATGTTTTACTATCTGTCTGTGTGAAGGAGAAAAAGCGATCCACAATCCCTCAAAGTCGATATAATTTTCAATCTATAACTTACTTTTTCAACCTCATTTTCGGGAGAAGTTAACTTTCATTCGAAAAAACAAACATTAATTTCAAAATAAATCAGTTCAATTTCGGAAATGGTAATACAATATATGGCTCTCACCATTTCTGTAGGTTTTTCATAATGTTCAAACCTCATGGAAATTTTGCGAACTCGAAGTGTGAGCTCAGTAATCTTTAACTCTTGAATTTCCTCCACAGTGTGTGACCATAAATTGTCAAATTCGCTCTCCTCTTTACCTTCAGTGTACTGACTACAACTATAGCAGCATTTTGTGTATTATTGAAAGTCGATGTTAGTTTTTGTAATACTTTGTTCTTCTCTAGGAGTGAAAAAATCACGTCAAACACAAGATGTGCGAAGATACGAAGCCTTTTAGAAACGAATCATGCAGACCCTGGCCTTTGGAAGCACAATCATCAGTTGATTCTGGCAATTCATCAAGGAACTCAAGCACAGCTGAATAATTGTCGAAAAGTGCACTGACACAAATCGCACAGTCCTCCCAATTGGACAAAGAGGACGAAGAGAACTTTGAGTAAGAAACTTTTCAGTAGATTTGATGTCTTCAAACCTTGCAATTCTTTCAGGGGAATCCCTAAGAACACCAAAATCATTTGTCCACAAAGCAGTGGCGGCCGGTGAAGTTTGTGTCTAGGTGTTGCACTTTCTGTGATGAGTGGGGTAGAATTAGTTACCTTTATCAATACATGGTCATGAACATTTTAATCCAATCCTGGTACTTAAACGATTAATATCAGTAATGCCCATTCTTGTCCACGACTGTTCCCCATCAAACAAAATACACGGAAAACAAAACAGTGCGTTTTTCACTTCATAACCACAAAGCCAGTCATGATTACTGTAAATTTCTAAAAATTCCCTTGAACTGTCTTTTCCCCGTAGTAACTGTCTGGACAATATTTAGATCAGGCAATGGTGTACCAAGTTCTTTAATTTTTTTATTTTTCTTCGTCAGAAAGTACAGAGAGGTTCTTGTTTTGTAAACTATTTACAGAATTCGTAAAGGTAAACGCATGTATATCACAAACTTGAAGAAAACATCACTTCACAATGCACTATAAAAATTGTGATAACTACCACATTTCACATAAAACTCATTAAACTCCAGAAAAGTTCCTGTTTTTTAAACAACTTACAAAATTCATAATGTTATATGCCTACGTACCTATGTCACAAACTTGACGAAAATATCACATCCAATAAAAAAAATTGTATTATGCAGCACAATTCACATAAAATTATTTAAATTCCAACAAAAACTAAATATTTAAGAGAGAATTAAATCGATTTCACATGATTATAAAACGACTGGACCACGTGCTCACCTAGCTACACGTTGGTCAGGAAACAGGAAGTCAGGAAGTGAGAAACCACGTAAGAAACGAAGACTCGGAAAAAATCTGAAAATTTCGTCTCAAGTCACTATTCATCCAGCGAATGTGTCCATTCGGAATGGTCACTTCTGCAATCTAAGGGCAAATACAAGAACTATTTGCTTCCGGTTGTTGCAAGAGCTTTGCCGCGACCAACTGTGTCAACTGCTGGGATAGGGAACTCTGAACTGAACCTACCTTCAATACCAGCCGCTACACGAATCTGGCTGTTGCTTGAGCCACACAACGACCACTTCTGAAGTGTTCACAATTTGATGAATTTTATAAATGCTGATTACTTTATACTCGAATTCTTGAATGATATATAAATAAAAAAATGTATATATTTAAATTGGACGAGAAGGAAACTTAAAATCTGTTTAGTTATTTAATATAAACAAAATTTTAATGTGCGGGAAAAACTTGGTCGTTGCACAACGCTGCAACATGATCAGCGGCCGCCACTGCCACAAAGTACGGTAACAATAACTGTCATATTTTAGTAGACCTAAAGCAATAATAATGAGTGTAGCTGTCAGTTGTGTTTAATTATTACAACCTCCACTCAAACGCACGTGTTTTAATATGTAATATAGGGTACATTCTCTAAATAAGTTTTTTTTTTCTGTTATAGCTGTGAATTTCTACAGGATGTCTCCAGTGAAAAACTGGTTGAAATTGGCCATAACAACTATTGAGTTCCTTTAACAGGCAACCATTTCACACATTGCACGATGGAAGGTCATAATCAGTGGTAGAATGCACTACTACTGTGAAAGTGACGGAATGTGAATTAAATCCAACCATAAATAATTTCATGAGAAAAATTGTTCTGGGGCCAGGCATCGAACCCGGGACCTTTGACTGAGTGCACTCTACCGACTGAGCTACCCAGGAACTCCACCAGACACCAGCTCAATTATTCCCCTTTTTATCCACATACCTCAAGTGGGTTGACAAGATGTCAGAGACCCACTATTGAGTGCACACTTTCTGTGTGACTTAAATTTGTCGTTTTCTGTTAACGAATAGTAACGTGTATTATACACGGGGTCTGGTAGAGTTCCTGGGTAGCTCAGTCGGTAGAGCGTTGGCGCGCTTGGCCAAAGGTCCTGGGTTTGATACCAGGCCCAGGAATAATTTTTCCCTTGAATAAATTTTTCCCTTGAAATTATTCAAGTCAGCTTCATAGAGAACTATGCCTGAAAGCCAGATTTGTAAAATCCAACCCTGTTTGATGAAGTTTTCACAATTTTAACAACGCATGAGTCTGTTATTTCAAGTGGACGTCAGAAAAGAGGTAGAAGTCTTTGCCGAGATTTTCCCACAAACGTAAACAACATGGGAATACAGTGTGAAATAGAGAAGCAAAACACTGAGGCAGTAACCGCAGAAGATATGTTAAAAAATGATCTATTTCTGTTACGTATAGGGGACCTTCCAAAAAAGTAAGTGCTAGTAATTATGTAAGACTACTAACACAGATCTACTCTAGCAGTCAATATTGTATATCTTTCCATATTAACACTCAGGGACAAAAAACCTGACAAAATTCGCAGCACCATTTTTGTAGCAACATGTCTCATGTTCAAATCCTCGCCTCGATCAATATAGTCTGACAAGTTCCGTACAATATACTTAATTCTTCAGCAATCTCCCAGATTGTTAATCGTCGATCAGAGAGAATTTTTTCGCGCATCTGTTGAATTTTTTTTTTTGTTTGTATGAGATGTCGAGGGCCACCCAAAACAAGGATCATCTTTACTTGACTCTTTGACATTATCTAAACCTCTCTATTGTGCCACACGTAAATATATGCACGACTCAAGTAATGTTCACTAAAAGCAGTGATTGATCAACACTTCCAGCATTTCTCTCACATTTCTATTGTTTTTTTAGGCAAAATTTAATGCACACTATTTGTTCCTGCACAGTGTTCATTGTTCAAGGGACAACTGCCTTGCAACTCACTGACAATGACAACCCAAAATCTAAACTACCCATCATCCCACTGACAACTTTGAAGGGGTCCGCGAAAATACTGATCTGTGCAAAGGAGGTTAGCAGTGTTAACAAGTTTCAGAACCATTGGTCTATAAGTTAAGCAAAAAATTAGATCAACAATTGCTGTGTTTTTCCAATGAAATAGTGTTTTCTTTCTGTTAACAGCCCCTGACGAACTATTTTTTTACGGCCTCGTAATTGTGGTCGAGTGGCCAAAATTTGTATAAGCACTTCTTTTGACATTATTAACATGGTGGAAAAAAAATTTTAACTTTTTTATCTGTCCCCATCAGAATATTTGCTTGTTAGACGTACTCTATAGGTCACTTTCCAATATACCGCAGTTAAGCTATAATGCAGGGGTGAAATATGCCCCCATGAACTATGTTATATCAGACTTCTATTGTATTATGTTCTGCGGCATTTACCCGCACAATGTAGACGTTCCAAATGTAACATCTCACTCATATTTTTTTTTTTATTTAGGAATGTAAGTGTACCCATAGTATACTGGAGTATACTACTGTACAACTTTTACTAGTAGTCTACTTGCTTCATTTGTAACATTAAATACCTAAAGTAATTTCCACACACATTTGCTACTTACTACCTGTTTAAATATTATATGTAAAATATCACATTGCAGTTACAGCATTGAGCAATAGCATAGCATTTCAAATGCTTTGTATCAATCATGAAAAGCATCCTTCTTACGAATTGTTTTGTACTCCTATGCGTTTCAGGAATGATTTCGCCCAAGTAACATTGAGCTTAACTTTGCCACCATTCTCTTCCAAGAGTTCAGGCTCATATTGCATCAGTACTTGTTTAGCGGTTGCAATTGCAAGGAAAGACGACACCCGCTCTCCTGATTTGATAAGTTCCCTAATACATTCCTGAACCACTTCGTCATATTTACCTAACCTCATAGGTCGACCACGAGGGGCGTAACCGAGGGAAGTTACTTCTTTGTTTCCACTCGGACTGCTCCCACAATGCTCACGTTTCAGTAGATATTTATCCCTCAGTCCGCGAATAGTACTTTCGGGAACGTCATGGCCAAGAACTGATTTAAAATACTGACAAGCCCGCTGACTTCCGTGCTCAGCTGCGAATTTCCCCATTTCTGCACGGATTTCTGGACTATAAACAGTATAATTCCCTCGTTTCTGCCCAATCACTGACCCTGACTTCTTTTTTTTCGTAGTACTACCACGAGTGCTATTCTTCTTCTTCTTTTTAGGCTTCTCTTCGGTGCATGAAAGATCATCTGCATCTTCTTCCATACTACAGTCTACCTTCACTACATGGATTACTTTGGTTTCTTGTTCATAACATCTAGCTTCCGTGTTAGATGTAGCTTCAGTTTCCGATAACTGTGCAATCTGATCACTCTTCAATCTCTCTGAAATTTCTTGAGGTATAACACTGATAACAACATCGTCAGAATCTCGTGGAGTCTGAGTTTCCTGTGTCTGGATTGTGATAGGTATATCTTGAGTTACCGATGTTTCAAGATGTGATTCTTTCTCTACCGATACAGAAATGTCACCTTTAATTGATGCTCTAGTAGAATATGTGCCATGTCTATTTGCTATCAATGTAGAACCAGAAGTATCGAACGGAAGAGATGAAGCATCACTGTTTAACGTATGAACAAATGTAGGAGACTCTAGATTCTGATGTCCTATCATCTGAGAATGATTTGGTATTGCTGCAGATTGTTCAACAATCAGAGAATCTGTCATCACTGATGGTTGCTGCATGAGTACTTGGGAGTGAGATGGCACTAGATGTTCTGAAGCAGAATTGGTCAGGCTACTATTTATGATGTCATCAGACAACGATTGTCGAAGATCTGTC
This sequence comes from Periplaneta americana, assembly GCF_040183065.1. Lineage (NCBI taxonomy): Eukaryota > Metazoa > Arthropoda > Insecta > Blattodea > Blattidae > Periplaneta > Periplaneta americana. Next base: position 150,421,652 of record NC_091128.1, read on the forward strand.
TGCTGTGACTGTTGAGGCTCCTGAACTTGATGCTGTCTTAAGTGATGTGGAAGAGATGATGCCACCAACTGCTGAACAACTGTTGTGCCATTCTGTTCATGGGACACTAAAATAGACTGTTGGGAACCCAGGTTTCCCTGACCATTCGTATGTGATTGATGAGGCACCACTACAGAATTGTTTGAAACTTGTTGAAACTGTTGCTGATTATGAGAAGCTATTGCAACTGTAATAGTCGGAATTGCTGAGTGAGGATGAGTTGTGGCAGAAACTTGTGGCATAGATTGCTGGGCCTGTGCTAATGTAAGAGGTACAGACGTGACAGTTTTGTGTGATAAAGGAACTGTAGTGTTATTTTCCGAATGTCCTTGGTTGTTGTATGATGAATAAATTGATTGAGATGGATGGAAAGTCTGTAAAGGGACAGAGTTTTGATTAAAAGTGACACCACTTTGGTTCATTATGACTGACGCGGTAATAGGTGTTTGTTGTTGATATGTTAAGTTAGTAGAGCCAGTTCCACCCCCATTATTGACAGGATGAAATGTTAAGGGCACAGAACTAGCAGTGTGAGAGGCAGGAACGATATGGTTGGTAGACTGAATGTGTGGTAGTGTGGCCGACTGAAATGGAGTGTTATACACTACTGTAGTTGGTCCATTAATTTGAGCATTATTCAGGATGTTCAAAGAGGCATGTAAGATATCAATCGTTTGTGTCGATGGAGGTGCAGCTGTTTCCTGAACAGTAACATTACCGGCAATCTGCAACTGCTGTTGCAACAAAGACACCTGCTGGGTACCACGGTGTTTATCCAAATACAACTTACGAAATTTGCGTACTGTACTCTCTTTAGGAGGCGGAGACAACTTTTGAGCAAAGTGTTCTACAGTCATAGGAATACCAAATTGGCAAGCGTAAGAGCCTATCTCATCCTTCAGTTCGTTTGTGTACATACTTTTCTGCTTTACACTACCAGTACCGGTACTACTACTTGTCCCTCTGTCCTTGTTAGTGTTAGTCTGCTTACCTTCAACATCAGGATGATGACTCAAATACAATTTCTTGAATTTACGCACCAACCCTCGACGCACTTGCTGGCCTAATCTTTCTGTAAAATGACTGCAAGCCATTTCTACACCAAAACGTACTGCAAAACGACCAATTTCTTCTTTAAGTCCTGGAGTAAAAGCACGATACAACTTAACAATATTGCGCACTGTACTTTCACTCACTGTTGTACCCATTCGTTGGGAGAAATGACGAACAGTCTCCAGGTTACCATGCTCCGTAGCATAGCGAGCCATTTCTTCTTGAAGCTCTGCAGAATACTTGTGGTACCTTCCACGCCGCCTGCGCTCCTCCTTTGTCGAAGCCAGGAGTTTCTTTACCGCAGCTACTGTAGATGCTTGAAGTTCTGCTCGACGTTTGTCTTTAGGTAAAGATTCTTGGCCGGGGTGCAACTTCTGATTGGCAATCATCACCAATCTCTCTCTATGATCTGTATTTCCTACACAAAGAAGGGAAAGAAACCATGGAGATAGTTATATCTGCCAAGAAAGAAAAGAATAAATCTCAAGCTTAAATAGCACAAGTTATATACTCAGCTTTCAAAAAGTTATTTACCCACCTCACCCTTCCTTGGCATATCTCCATAGATCTCGTTCCCTTCAAAATCTCAATGCTTCAACTACACAGCTTGCATGCCACAAATATAGGGACTGCAACAAAATAATGAAGTTACCTTTACTCACCCTGCTTAAGCAGCTTCTGCCTCCTCTTCATAATGGTTCTTTTTAGCAACTTTTTCTCTCTTTCTGTTACAGATTCATGAGGTTCTTGTCCTTCAAGAATACCCTGACGACGAGCTTCCTCCGTATGTTTTCTCTGATGAATACGAAATGATATCTTTGATGTAAAAACATCTTCACAATGCCGACACTGAAAGCAAAAGGATAAATTACATTATAATATATTAATGGAAACAAGATGATAAAATAAATGATAATTAAACTGGAAAGATCAGTTATATTTATATTAAATTGAATCTATTTAAAAGATGGAGCTCTAAAGAAACACCACAGAATGAGGCAGAAGTCAGTTTACACAGGAAAATTGTTTGTTTTTTTCTTCCATTCTATTCAGTGATAAAGCCAATTTTTGCAGTAATGGCGAAGTCAATAGGTAAAATTGGCGGTATTAGATATAAACTTCAATGTAAAATGCAAAGACAGGAACGTTGATGGTTTGGTGTGACATAAGGGGAATAGCAGTTGGGCTTTTTTTCATCGAAGGTAATCTAACTGCTGAAAGGTACAAGGAAATGTTTGAAGAGAGAGTGCTTTCCCGAGTGTCCTGAATGAACAAGGGAATTTTCCCGACATCTTTCAACAAGACGATGCCCCACTCCCTTATGGTCACCAAGTTCATCTGTGGTTAGACAAACAGTTTCCAGGATGGTGGATATGTCGTCAAGGTCCTGTTGAATTGCCACCATGGTCACCAGACCTAACATCTATGGATTTTTACTTGTGACGCCATCATGTATGCTAAGAAAATTAATAGTATGGACCAAACATCGGACCACAGAAGCCAAGTCACAAATCATTCCCACCACACTAACACTAGTTTTACGCAACTAGGAGCATCAAACTGAGGCATGCATTAAATCAGATGGTTTTCATACTGAACATACTGTAACTATTCCTATGTAACCTGGCTTCTGCCTCTCCATGTATAGCACCATAAAAGCATAACAAACGAAGCAGAAACCACATGGAATTAAAAACCAGTTTAAAATGTATGGCAACAGAAACGAATTTGGATTTTGGAGAAGTGATGGTATTTAGAAGAGATAAAATTAGATATGAGGTTATTTGAAAAAAGAAAAAAGAATATATATATATATATATATATATATAATTTTATCAACGAATATATACAACAAAAACGACTAAAATAATAAAGACATATTGAAGGGCTGTCATGAATTTCAAGAAGAGTTTTGAAATGGACATCAAATGGAAGAATAAAATAGGGAAAACCCTGTACTACTTGAATGGAAGGAATACGAAATTCAATGAATGAAAAAAAGAATCAGAGGACAATGAGTTAGTGGGGAAAACTGGAGAAATAAAATAAGGGACAAAGTACTTGCATTGTGAAAAATAACTGGACACAGGAATATGTGAATAAATTGTAAAAAAAAGATAAAATATAATACCTTCTCTAATTAGAAAGTAATACAGTTGAACTTGGTTACAGCAATCATGGTCAGTATGACATCTCAGCTACAGCAACAGACATTACGAAATATGGTTAAAACTGTATAGGCCCTATAGTATTACAGTAAATCAAATTATTTTCATTTCAACTAAATTAACTGTATTGCCAGCATATATTCTTGAAATAATCTACCAATGTCTTGCATAAATTCACTAAAGTAGAACTTTTACATTGCATATTAATTACTAATTTATGTACCTAACAATATACTTTGACTCCAAAGAAAATCGATGTTACTTACTTGCAGTATACTACTTTGTAACCTTCTCCTCTTCGATAGGACTTCAACAGGTTTCTCTTTTCCTACTCTATTCTCTTTATCTTCTTCCTCCAAACAACTAACAGGGCTGCGACCAAACATTATAGTGAAAGGAGATGGTGATTCTGCATTAGAAGTAGTGCAACACTCAAAGAGAAATCTCTCTAATTCCAAATCCCACGAAGAGTGATTGGCTTCAACAAAATCATTGAGAAGTTTGCCAACCCAGGAGCATTGACTGAGATTCTCAGAAATTAATGGATGTAAGCTGCTTACTGCAGTACTACACGAAGATACAAGATGTGGCACCATTAAACCACAAGTTAACAAAGTATCCCTTAATCTTGAAATACATTCCTCATATTTAGATTGTATCATTTCGAGAACTTCTTGTGGAATGTCGACAACACTGCATTTCGCAAATCCAAATGTACAAAAAGTTTTATAGACAAAATCAGCAATATGGTTGGCATCATTGCTGTCTGAAATAGGACGTGCAACAAGCCAGTGAGAGAATGGATCTGCAATTGTAATAATGAACTCATTGTGCAGTACAGTTCTTGGGTAAGGTCCAAACAGCTTTAATTCCACCTAAAAAGAAAATAAATAAATACACGTAATATCGATTATATAATAACCATAATCTTATTCGCATTCAGAAAACGTATCATTATATAGGTTATACCAATTAAAATTCATTTTATATTAACTTTTTGCTATGATTTTATAAAGTATTCTTGTGTTCGGTGTTACTATTTTGATACACCAATTAATACATGGTTCCAAATTATTTTATATTTCTATCAAACTTTCGTATTATTATTAAAGTTAAAATTCATTCCAAAATTTAACCACATAGAAAAAACACATAACATAACAATTTAAATACATTAACATTATACAGGCCAATTACATTAAACATTTAACACTTGTATTGAATTATTTTTAAAAATCTTGACAATGTCACTTATCATACACAAAAAACATTATAAACAAAACAAGCAAAAAAAAAAAAAAGTAAATAAAATAAAATGTTGAAACATCACTACCGACTTCCCAGTTTGCATTCAGTTACAATTTGATATATATACACACAATATATAAAAGACAGTCTCATCTTGTAACAATTTCAATCATTTTGAAGTGAGAAGTAAGCCAATCATAGCTGGTTTACAATGGAACAGAACGACTTCCTATGGAGAATATCAGAAAGATTGAAAAGTTTTTTTTAATTATATTTTATTTGAGCATCTACTTTTTTCTTTTAATCTTCAGTTGATTTATGATTAGTGTGACCTGATAGGTAAAGAGCAGACTGACTGCCAAAGCAAGACACTGAAATATTACACACATTCGTACATGGTTTACAGATGTTTCATCCTTTATAAAAACAAACACGAAACATTAAGAACAATAAGAAATATTAAGGATTTAAAAATATGCCTCTTCCCTATAAGTTATATATCTATATAAAAAATAGGAAAGATTGGAGAATCCTGGGTTTGCAGTTAAAGACTATCATTTGCCAGAACACTATGTATGTATAGTACATATATAAAATTTTGCACAAATACAAATGAAATAACCTCACATTAAGTATTATATTAGTAACCATGCCATCAAGTAAAAATAAAACATAGTATAAATTCTACATGTATAACAAAACATAAGTGTAACATCACAAGAAATGAATATATAACTGTTTTTCTAATTAATGTAAAGTAATATGGTAGACACTTTAATTATTCACAGATATTTCAAATGAGGGGTTAAAAGTGATGTGAAACTATAAGAATTTCCATTTTAATTACGTACAAATGATTTGTAATAACAAGTTTTATGTGTTTAGGTGAGGGGTTTGGACTTTTTCCATTGCTGGTTGTCACAATCAAAAAATTAAGACACAACGCTTCGAAGGGTGGTTCTCCCTTCGTCTTCAGGTGGAAGGAAGGAGTACCATAGTTATCCCATATGTAAAAAGCACCTCCGAAAAATTCAAGAAAATCTCCAAGAAATATAACATCAGAGCGGTCTTCAAATCAGAGAGTACACTCAGCCGAATCCTGTCCAACAACAAACCCAAACCTAATGACATGGATACCAGAGACTGCATTTATAACATTCCGTGTGAATGCGGTCGCGTGTATATAGGTGAAACGAGCAGACCTCTGTCCACAAGAATTAAGGAGCACAAGTACAACTTCAAACAATGCCTAATAGATAAATCAAGAATAGTACAACACAGCTTTGAATCCAGACACAAAATAAAGTGAGAAAATACTTCAGTCCTACAAACTGAGCGTTCTCTGACACAGAGGAAATATAAGGAAGCCGGACATATGAGTTTTTCGGACAATGCCATTAGTCAACCTAGTCTAATTCTTCCGGATATTTGGTTACTCATAGTTGAACAAGACATCAGAAATATTCAATACAAGGGGAAGAATGCTGTCACCAACACCACGTAGACCATCTGGGGTCATCTCCACCATTAGACAACTCAACCTAGTAGTTAGTAGTAATGTCTGCTACCGCTAGGTAGCAGTAGTAGTTTTTTATCATGTCCTTTGTAACTAGTTTTTTCCTTTTTTATCTCTCTTTTATTTTCTATCGTGGTATCATAACACTTGTTCATTTTTTAGTTCCCCGCCCCCACCTTTTGTGTGTCTTTTATCAATTTTTAGCCACTTCACACCCATCTTTTTTATTCCATTTGGTTTAGTGCCAACATACTGCTAATGACTTCGGGCTTTTTTTAATTAGAATCTCCACCGAAGCCAGGAATCAACGATCAGTCATACAGAATAGCTGTACATAACGATCCCAACAGTAGGTTTTTTTCCTTTCTCTCCTTCCTTCCACCTGAAGACGAAGGGAGAACCACCCTTCGAAAAGTTGTGTCTTAATTTTTTGATTGTGACAACCAGCAATGGAAAAAGTCCAAACCCCTCACCTAAACATTAATGATCCACCATTGCCTTCCAACCCCTCATTTAGATCAATTTTTTTTTTTCCTTCGTGTTTCCCGATAATTTCATGTTTTGTACTTTCAGCACTTCCCATTTTCAGCCTTCATTTATCGTAATAATAAGTGTTATACATGTAAGTGTAATAATTTGTTTTTAAAATGAAATATTATTTTTGAGAACTCATTTAGACTGAAAATAAAATCATTACATGTTGAATTATTTTAAATGTCATAAACATTTCAAATGTATCAGAAGTTAGATACCAACCCACCTTTTGCCACACTTTACTTGTACTTCCGTTGCCTGCAGTCTTATCTTCAACAGGATTATCACTATTTTCAGTTTGCTGCTCCTTCTGCACTTCATTGGCATTAGACTGTATGTCCGCAGTTTCCGAGCATTGTTTGCATTGTCTCACAAAATTTGCTACATCAACATACAATCTTTTCCAGAAATAATATCTGCTAATACCCATGTACATCTTTTTTAAACCCAAGTGGACACCTATTGAAAAATAAAAAGGAAATGTAAATAAACTTAATCAAAATAAAATTTCAGAATAATATGTGACAATGTCCTTCATAAACAAAGCATTGAATTCTAGCAGTGACCTTTCAAAGCATGCATGTATCCAACTAAGAATGACTTCGGCACAAGCAAACTATGTAATTATGTATTTATGTTTGAAGATATAATGTACCTTTGCAAATTCCAGATGTAAATATGTTTAACATACAAACTTGAAACTGAGCTGCAAGACGATATTGGGTAGGTGCAAGAGAGCATAAAAGTAAATGTTTATATACAAAGGGCATTGGCTGGGAATGATCATAACATAGTACTGACAAAATTCTAATTAATAGTATGACAAGAGAATGAAAAGAAGCCAAGATACGAAGATGAATATAAAACTTGTTGAAGAAGTAAAGATATATCATATTTTCTCGAATACTTTTTCTGAAATATAAAAGTAAAATATATGGATGCATGGCTTATTCAAAATGAAGTTGGTAACATTGCCAGATTTTCCTTCTCCACAACTCCTAAAGTGGTAGCGCATGCGGGTATTTCAATAGTTAACATTGTTAAATGGTATTTGGATTAGCAGTAAGTGTCAGAATCAAGTTCAAGTGTGATAAGTGTATAGTTTGTGCATCTTATATTTTCAATTTTGAAAATGAATACCACTAAACGTATGAGATTGCAATCCTTTACTTGCAGCAAAAGACTTAAAATTATCCAAAATGCAGAGAAATATGGAAATCGTACTACAGCCTGCAAATATTATGCAAATGAAAGTTTCATCAGAGGGTGGAGTTCCAGGATAAAATTTATTGTTAACTGAACTGTATTTATGTTTAATTGTTTTTAATTTTTCATGAATACATTAGTTAAAGTTTTTATTTTTGTAATTTCTGTCTTTTTTTCTTTCAAAAGTGAGGTGCATGGCTTATTAGAGAGTGCAGGGTATTCGAAAAAATATGTTAATATTTGTATCAAAAGAGACTGTAACTAAAAATATATGTTTAAATTTGAAGATATGTAATGAACTCGATTAAAATTTAAACTATTAAAAAATAATGCACTTAAAGTCGCAAAAAACCTCCTTGGCAGAACAAACGAACATTAATAAGTCAGTCTAAATTCCGTCAGAAAGTTAAAGACATGACAAGAAAAGAAAGACTTACTTATAGCTTAAAGAAAATAAAACACATGAATAATATGGTATTCTACACAAAACTATACAAAACGAATTGTCTAAAAAAAAATAAGTGGAATAATGGGAACTTTCATCAATAAATTCTAAAAAGTATCACAGTAGATTACTCAAAATCAGGACTGAAAAATTATTTGCTGCAACTTGCAAAAAGAAGTTAAAGATTATACCACTTCGGAAACAGTTAAACAGATATGAATTGTACATATTTCAATTAGTTGTACTGAACAAAAACAGATATAAAATTTTAGGTTAATGATAGTTCTATGTAGAATAACAGCTAAAACTAATGATTTTCCGCAACTTTCGTAAATTCAGTGTTACTTATTAATTATCTGAGTTGACTGCATTGTTTTTTATACTGTATAAATTTGAATTCCCAACTTTATATTCGTCCATTAATTTGGATCTATTAACTCCTCTCTTCACTTTCTCGAGTAATTCAAACTTTTGCTTCAGTGTGAGGATCTTCCTCTTGCCCTCAGTGGTAGTAGCCATGATTCTATCTATCGCACAAATAAAACTTTTACACGCTGTAGGAACAGAGAATTTCACACTTTTATATTTATACTCATCCAACACCCCCTTGAAACAGGCGAGTTCAAGTGGTAAATTTAAAGATATCATCTCTGCACATTGTTTACAAGGCCCAAGCGGCAACTTACTGATGCTACCCGATCTACTCCAGGGACATAACATGGTTCTCTGTCTATGTTTTCACGTGTGAACAATGTAAAGATTAAACACAATATGTGGCATGTGAAATCCACGAAAACCACTCACATCTTTGTCTATCTCTTCCCTTTCGCATGAATGACTTTTTTTTTTTTTTTGGCCTAGCCAAAAGTGTCGTTGTTTTGGTATTGCCAGTTATTTGGGTGCTGGATACTAGGGATTTTACTGTATAAGCATAACAATGTTTCATAATTTACTATAAATACCGAACAGGTGTTACATATGAGTAAATATATTTATTTATTCGGAAGTATACTTTATTTCATTCAATTACCTGTACTTTCTTCAATATGAACACTCCGTAATATTTCTCGCTGTTGCTCTCTCTCTGCAATTACTTTTTTTGGAAGTTTTTGCCCGTAAAACAGTACATCATCTATAATCTAGGACAAAAAAATATTTACAGCATTATCTAAATTCCAAATTATAATAAGAAGTTACATACTTATTGAGAAGAAAAAGTTTACCAGTCCTTATGCTGGCCCCAATTTATAACTTCAGAAATAATAGAAATATTATTCATGTAAAACACACATGGAATTTCTGACTATTTTACAGGGACTTGTAGGAAAACAAAAGACAGATAGCACCTATGACCTATTTACAGAATAAATTAACATACTTATTGAGAAGAAAAAGTTTACGAGTCCTTATGCTGGCCCCAATTTATAACTTTAGAAACAAAAGAAATATTATTCATGTAAAATACACATGGAATTTTTGACTATTTTACAGGGACTTGTAGGAAAACAAAAGACAGACATCTATGACCTATGTACAGAATAAATTAACATTTATTCATTTATTGAAAAATAAAAGAAGAGCCTTGTAAATTCCAGTGTTTCTATAGTCTAATAGGCAGTCTAAACGTTAATGAATTGTTTATTTTACTCGTAATCTTTGGAAATTACTCACAATAACTAGGCTGCAACAATATGAAATATTAATCACTGCCTCGCTGAATGTCAATATCATTAGAGTGAATGGAAATCCCATACATATTTTTAATGATCCTCCGTGTACAGACCCAGAAACAAAATCTGGGCCACCTGACTTTTCCAAGTTCCAGTTATATCATACTGTGCATGCTCAGTTCTGGGTCTGTACATAATGCTAATCCTATCTCTGGAAGTGTGCGGTTCAGAAATTTAGATGAACATATATACAAGTCTTCCTTTTATTTATCATTTCACAGTGAAAAATTATTTAATTTAAAGAATTATATCTTCTGTTTAAACATATTTGTTTGGCTGTTTAAGCATCTGTAGGTGTCATTTTGTATGTTCATTGAAATTTATAAATGTCTATAACACAATATTTTCATACTGAAAATAGCAGACAAAATTTCAAGTACAGTACCTACAAGTAAAAAGTTTATATTTTTGTATTTACTTTATAATTATAAGCCCTTTTCTTTAATATCTTCTTGTAGCTGTCTGAAGCTCCTTCAGGCATACTTTGTGTGGTAAGATAATTATAAATTTCTGTGTAATAGGATGAATCAGTGTCATTTGACTGTTCTTGATCAATTCTCATTGGAAAGCACTCTGCATGAGCTTCCTCTTGCTGACTGGACCCAGAACCAACGTCATTATTTAAACACTGAAGTGACTGACCAACCTCAAGCTGAAACAAACATACAAACTGTAGACGAGTGAAAAAGTAGATAAGCCATTAATACTCGGACAGAGATAAAAGATAATCTTCCAAAATAACAACTTATTGCAAGTGAAAAAAAAAAGTGGTAGAACTAAACTTGATTTCTTCCTATTTTGTTGCACTCACAGAGATTTCTAAGCACACTGAATATAAAATGAAAATACATTATTTACGATTTCACAATCACTTTGCCATGTACACTTACCCACCTTCTTAATTAATATTTTATACTGGTACTGAATAAGCTAAGATTAATAGAATACAAACCTACTTATCCGAGGTAATTGGGACTGAGGGTACGCCAAATAGCAACAAATTCTGATAAGATGGAATGTATAGCAATATGTGATTGTAGCTTAGAAATGACGAAAGCGTTGCTATTGAGGTAATGCAAACATTTAATTAATTCAACATTTGTCTTTAACAATGAAAATTATATGTACAATACTTCAGAAAAAGCCCTAATAACTTTTATGCTCGACCATGCCTAAATGTAGTAATTATACACCTGGTAGCAGCCCTATAATGGACCTCATTAAAGTACACCTATTCATTAAAGTTCAGGTGTTCCACCAATCAGAAAACACCATTCTGGCAAAATGAAAGTGCAAGTATTGATTATTCTCGGATATGCAATCGAAAGACAACTAGTGAAACGTCACGGAGGCTGGAAATCCAATACTGTCGCAGAAGGTTATGTTCTGTTACTATAATAATTAGCGTTAATTGTAAATAATATTCAAATAAATTCAATTTGTCATCTCGTTTTTCAATGTCTAAATCAATTTCAAGGTTTAATTATGTTTATTTTACTCTCTAGATTATATCAAGGCCAATGACATTTGCTTCTCAGAAAAAATCAATATTTTTGCGTCTGCGCACATCACACAATTTACGAGATATTGCATAAGGTCAGTTTCACTCCCCAGTCAGAGAAGAATAACATGAACACTTATGAATAATTTCAAGTTAGAAATATGGTCGAGCATAAAAAGTCGTATGAAACTTGCCTATAATGGTAATTAAGAAGCTCGTATGAAAATTATGAAACTCGCGCTCGTTTCATAAACATACTCGCGTCTTAATTACTACCATTATAGGCTCGTTGCATAATGTACTATTTTAAATCAAGTTAAAATTTTTTCGAAAAAAGTCCTGAATTGTTTGTTGTTAGAGGTTATTACCCCTCTTGCTCATTGCTCAAATCAAAGCAGACTATGCACTGTTCACTCTTGTTGTTCCAGATGATTCACTGAATATTATTCAGATTGTGAGCTTTGGAATCAGACACTGTAGATGCAACACAAGTTTGGTTTCTTTCACCATCTGTTCTTGAATTGATGCATATAGGCTATAAGAATCTCGAAAGTTACATGAATGACCAACACATTACTACTAACTTCTGGAGGGAAATTCCAAACTTGGACCCATTGTTATTACATCTGAGTTGAGACTTTTTCAATTGATGTTCTGTTGGAAGGAAAATCGGGAAAATTTCAGTAGCCTATACAGTTACCTCTCTGACAACAATTATCTTAAAATACTAAAAAGAGCAGATTTGTCTGTATTTGTCGAATGTGCAACTGCATATTTACGAAAAGACACTTTTCAGTGCCAATAACTTATTCTGTGTGCACAAGGTTGGAATTTTGGAGAAAGAAGGAAAGGAAGGTAACTGTATTCTGAAATTTATCCGAAAAATCAATATAAACATCAATGCTAAGTCGAAGTACAATATAATCCTCTCCTGTTTGCTCCTTCTGACAGAAACATTCAAGTAATATGCCAATATTATTAGTGTACTCATGATGAAAACATCATGATTGCACTGTCTTCTGTTTTAGTTCAGAGAAGCTTTGCTACCATTAATTAGATTTTCAGTCACAGAAGGTCTTTGACTGAATAAATTTTTTATGCCCATAGAAGACTTGTATTCAATCAACTCATTGAGACTGAATATTAATGCAAAAGATTTAAAACAAGGCATTGTATTGAAAGAAATTTCTTAACAAGCCAGCTCTCTATACCTTCATAAAGGTACGGTGACACATCACTACTTTTGCAGCGCAACTTTTGTACTGCAGCTGCAAAAGTTGCGTGTCGTGTTCACACGTAAGCCAAAAGTAGCGCGCTGCACGCTACTTTTTGTGCTGCGCAACCCGAGTGCTGCAAAAGTTGCAACTGGAGGTTGCGAGTCTGTTCACACGCAAGGCGCTACTTTTGCAGCCGCAGTCATGCTGCAGGTTCCCATCTCCGTGTTGACTTCTCAATATATATTTTGTGGTTATGTTCGCATTATTAATAAACACATGCGAAAGCTTCCTTATCTATTATTTGCTTTTCTGTCGTATCTAGTATTCAGAAATTGACATTATTTTTACTATAAAGCTTTTAAAAACGCATATATACTTAAATGATTACCAACAGTATATTCACGTAATCAATGTTGGCAACCCTCCTGTTTGGAACTACACTATGGAAAATTTAAAAAATGAATTATATCGTCAGCAATTATGCTCCGACTGTGTTGTGTATTTAATAACTGTTACAAATAATTTATTTTCATCACATTTAACACTAAAATATATCCAAACAATAAAAGTATCATTGGCACATTTGGGTGGTAACACTGGTTACAACCGCAGCAAAAGTTTCAACAAAACCGATATCAAAAATGCTGCGGCTGCAACTCTGAGAACCCTGTTCACATGTCGCTACTTTTAAGCTGTGCGCAGCATGGAAAAGTAGTGGGCAGCAGGTTCGGCAGCCGCTACTTTTCGGGTTGCACCATTGTTCGCACGTCGCAGTACAAGAGTTGCGCAGTTTTTTGTACTGCAGCACTGCAAAAGTAGCGACGTGTGACTGTACCTTAACACTGCCAAAGTAGTCCATCAATAAAAAGACTGAAGACTCCGGAAATACGCGAGTATCTCCATGATAACCATAATTAAATAAACAAACGAATGTTTCCCCACTGCCCTTCTCTAAAAGAAGCAAGGATTTAACAGTAAGGTACTTTACCCGAGTATAATGTTGAGCATGCACATCACTGAAGTGACTTGGTGGTGATGTTAATTGTTGCTGCTCCCCTAACTGTGCTTCTGCAGTATATGATTGCTGTACTCTTTCACCACAGTGAACTGACACAGGGATTCGTATAACGCCATCATTCTCACCACAAGCACTTGGGGTCACAGCAACTGTGTACAAACATTCGTCCTTCACAACATGCTCAGCGTCTGTAAAAATATTCACGAAAATATTTAAGCTATATATTGCATTGAAACCAAAAAGCCAAATAGATACAAGATCATCCTTCCAATTTCATTTCTGAACCCATTCTGGGGAATTTCGAAGACAAAGGAATCTGCTCTAGATAAATTCAATAAATTGACGATTATAGTAATTGGTTAGGAGAAAATCCACAAACTATTAGAAAAAACACGGGAATTTTACTTAAGCATGTAAGGAGATTGGTGTGGAAGTAAATCCCGAAAAAAACAAAGTACCGATATATGATTATGTCTTGTGACCAAAACATAGTACGAAATATAAATATAAAAATTGGACATTTATCTTTTAAAGAGGTCGAAAAATTAAAATACCTTGGAACAACAGTAACAAATACAAAAATACAAATGACACTCGAGAGGAAATTATAAGCAGAATAAATATGCGAAATGTCTGCTATTATTCGATTGAGAAACTTTTATCATCTAGTCTGCTTTCAAAAAAACAAAATTAGAATTTATAAAACAGTTATATCACCGTTTGTTCTGTATAGTTGTGAAACTTGGACTCTCACTTTGAGAGGGTGCTCGAGAATAAGGTGCTTAGGAAAATATTTGGGGCTAAGAAGTTACAGTAGAATGGAGAAAGTTACATAATACAGAACTGCACGCATTGTATTCTTCACCTAACATAATTGGGAATATTAAATCCAGACATCTGAGATGGGCAGAGCATATAACATGTATGGGTGAATCCCAGAAAGGCATATAGAGTGTTAGTTGGAAGACCTGAGGGAAAAAACCTTTGGAGAGGCCGACGTTTAGATGGGAGGATAAGGGAGGTGGGATATGATGGCAGAGACTGGATTAATCTTGCTCAGAGACTGATGGTGGGCTTATGTGAAGGCAACAATAAACCTCCGGGTTCTCTAAAATATTTGGGACTAAGAAGTTACAGTGAATGGAGAAAGTTACATAATATAGAACTGCACGCATTGTATTCTTCACCTAACATAATTGGGAATATTAAATCCAGACATCTGAGATGAGCAGGGCATATAACATGAATGGGTGAATCCCAGAAAGGCATATAGAGTGTTAGTTGGAAGACCTGAGGGAAAAAACCTTTGGAGAGGCCGATGTTTAGATGGGAGGATGAGGGAGTGGGATATGATGGCAGAGACTGGATTAATCTTGCTCAGGGACTGATGGTGGGCTTATGTGAAGGCAACAATAAACCTCCGGGTTCTCTAAAAGCCATTTGTAAGTAAGTAACTGGTTAATGGGACTATTCGTAGATTAAATGTCTTTGTTATCTTCGTGCAAACATAAATAAGGAAGAAATTTCTATGGAAGAAAAAAAATCACTTGTATATAAACATCTTATTAAAAAAAGGTAGCCTAAACTAAAACAGTAAGGAGGATGTTCGCGCCAATATCAATTAAAACTGAAAATATTTATTATACTCCATTACAATTTTATTAATTCAGTCAATTTCTAACAAAATCGATAACCGTACATAGGCCTATGTTATGCTTGCATATATTCTGTTACCTTACTATCATAAGGACTACAGCTTCTATGTTTTTTTTTTATGTTCTAGTACATGATTATCCTAATAACTTAGAACTCGTATCACTTAACAGTTAGCTATAGCACAGAGAGAAACATTAGGATACTGCATACGTAAGACACTTTTTAAAATGTAACAAATAGTACATGTCTGGTCTTAAGAAACAAATGGGGTATCAATATATATATAAAGATAATATATATGGATAAAGATAGTTTGTTGAATGCTTTAAAATTCAGATTCCATGACTGAAGATTTTAAAGGTCGGAAGAAATAAAAGAATCTGTGTCACAGTTATTCATGCATGAAGACCATTACCGTTTGCACTGCTGTTCAATGACATGCTGGGAATCCCAGTGTTTATAGGTCTCAATTGTAGATCATGCAACAATTTCACTGAACTGAGTAGTAAATGTCAAATAACCATAGGGCCTATAGTTAGTTAATTTTATTGAACATTGTAATTAAATTATTTAAAAATTCTTAAGTGTGTGAAAAGTTTAAACATTTCATGATATCACAATCTTTTCGAACTTTCAAAGCATACAAAGAAGAAATGGGTAAAAGAATGATAACGGAAGAAATGTTTAAAAAGATTCCACATATTTTAGTGGTTGTACATTCTATTTGTGATGGTTGTTGCTGAAAGATATCGAAACTGAGTGAGAATAATCCCCTTAAAGATACTTTTTTTTTAACTTGGTTATTTAACGGCACTGTATCAACTAAAGGGTTATTTATCGTTGACAGAATTGGTGATAGCGAGGGGATATTTGGCGAGATGAGGCCGTGGATTCGCCATAGCTTACCTGACATTTGCCTTACGATTGGAGAAGACCTCGCAAAAAAACTCAATAAGGTAATCAGTCCAAGCAGGAATCGAACCCACACCCGAGAGCAACTCCAGATAAGCAGGGAAATATGATACTGTCTAAGTTACCCTGGTGGCCCTTGAAGATAATCCGCAAGAAAGTAAAGTGGGATAGTCTATCAGTGAAGAGTATTTACCTCAAAGTAAGGAAGAAGCAAGTGTTACCGATGTAAACTAACCCCATTCAGTCATACTGCAGTTAAATTTTCACACATTAAATTATATGCATAAAGAAAAGTTAGTGCTGTGAAAAGATTACAAATGTCCCTGTAAACTATGTTCAAAGCCAAAGAAAGGGCTATACAGCATTCCTTCCTTACATGAAATAAATTATTTTGGAAAGAAATTATTCATTTTTGTAAAAAATTGTGAAATTATCCCAATGATCAGGTATCATTTTTCCTTGGTAATGATACCAGTATTGAAGAAAAGCATTCATTCCTTCTTTAGCGGGTGGAAACTGTATACTTGAAAATACACACTGTATTGTCTAACAATAGTAATATGCGTTACAAGAGCGGTATGTTGAAGTTTTCATGTTCGAGGAAAAGTTTGAAAAAGCGAAACATAGTTGAGCTTTTTTAATTTCCAAGAATTGAAAGAAAACATACCGCTCGTGTATCGTATATTATTTTGTGCGAAGATCGTTTATTACATACCTGAAAGAAGAATTTCTAATTAGTTGCAATGAAATCTCCATCTTGGTTTCTGTTCAATGACGGCAAATTTGCAAAACAAAAATATCTATCTTCAACATTGTTGCTTTAAAATGTTTTCTGTGTTTACTATACTCCAGCAGGCCGTGATATATGTCTGTCTTTTTTTTCCCCCAGTCTATGATGAGTCTAGAATCTTGTTGATTTTTTCACGGCTTCCTTAATGTTACTTGCATCACGAATGCAGTAACTTTAGTGGAGTTGTAGAGTTTACTTAATTTTTGCAAATATTTAAAAACAATAATTCGCGGGTGCTTGTGTAAAGGGGGTTAAGTCAAATTGCAAGGTATGTAAACTTCTCTCCTTTGGTACTGAACAAAACCCCTTTGTCACAAAATACGGAGCACTGTAACTGCATCACAGATGGAAGAATGACTTAACCCCTTTAACACAAAAGAAAAGTAATTGTGGATAGTTCAAATCTGTACTTATTCCAGTTTATCCAAATCATACTTAACCCCCTTTACACGAGCACCCGCGAATTAACAGTGCAATTTAGGTGAAATTGCAGTGGTAAGTTTCCAATTTATAATTATTACTATATTGAACGTCTCTAAAAATAATATGTTAAAAGCCTAAAGCAGTAAAATCAATATATCACTTAAGCGGTAAGAAGAGGGAAATTGTTGTGTGTGTTAGGTTGGGAATACTGAATGTGGAATTTTAGACTTTCCGCGGATTGGTTTTGTGCGGAAACCAAGCAAATACGCACTATCTCGCACAAAAGACTTTAACAACCCACCTCCTCTATCGTACATTCTCAAAAGTCAATAATACTTATAGGTGACGAGGGTGAGATATATTGGAAATCCCTAGTTGCATGTGTGCAGAGAAAGGAGGGCCTATTCATTCATCAATATCTTAAATTTTAAATACATAACATAATATTATCTGCGTTTTCATACCTGTATTAGAAATGCAGTTCTCCAAGTTAACCACTAGAAGTCCTTGATCACTTGGTATTGCCATAATGACAATGGTTCAAATGAGTAGCTTCTTCAAGTAGCCATACATGACTCTGTTGAGAGAAAGAGATAAGAAAGGTAATTATTTACTAATTATTATTATTATTATTATTATTATTATTATTATTATTATTATTATTGTTATTATTATTATTATTATTATTATTATTATTATTATTATTATTTTATATCACTAACATCCGTGGATTTGAATTACCCTATTTGCTTAACTGTAAAGATGTTTCCCAAATATCAAACTAATGTAATTTACTTCAGGTGATCTGAAACTTCTTATTACTGTCTTATGGTGTGAAAAGAAACATGAATTTTTAAGCAATTGAAGCTATTCACTCAACTCCAAAATTCAGGCTTTAAAGACATTCAACAAGAATTAATTTAAATAGTACATAGCAACGGAAATAGAAAACAATCTCATTGCTTATCCAGTTTTAAAGATACACCGTAATTTGGAATTATACAACAATACATTTCTTTCTGAAGCTATTACTAAGAGAATTCCTGTTTTTCTCTGAAAGAGAACTGATGGTAAAATGGTACAATTTTTTTTAAGATTTTGATCATTGGAAATCTAAAGATATTCATAGGAATACTACAGAAATGATTTCAGAAAATACTTATTTATGTTCTGGCAAAATTTTCTCTTACAGACAAGATTTTTTTCTTCAGATAGGTCCTATTTATGGAATGTTCAAAAAGTGCTGGAAGATGATGAATCCAAAGTTATGGAACTAAAGTGTATGAACACAAATCACACAGTAGAACTATTAATATGCAATGAAAGATATTTATGGGATTTCAAAAACGGACATAACCATTATCATTCCAAAACCAGGAGTGGTCAGAACAAAATGTGTGCATTATCTCCCAGTTGATATTAAGAAAGGTTAACAAGAACTTTCCCAAGTTATGTATTCAAGTATTCTAGTTACGTAATGGTATTGATTTTTCTAATCTCTAAACACAGACACTTTAATAAAAGGTTGAACATTTTTTCTTTCTGTAGCATGACTCTAAATTATGATTTTAGTTCTCTAGTGTTAAAACATGCAAACAAAATAGTGACAGCACGCATGTGCATTCATAATATAGCAGACATTTGACTTCACTATTTTGCCTATTTAATCCATGTCTTTTTCAATTACTTCTGTAACACAGGAAATTTTTTCGTAAGTAAATTTGGACCACAATTTTAAGAAGTATTACTAAAGGGTACTGTGGTATATAATAACATCATCTAAAAATTAATATTTGAGGAGAAAAATTCGCTCCGGCGCTGGGGATCGAACCCGGGTCCTTGGTTCTACGTACCAAGCGCTCTAACCACTGAGCTACGCCGAATTCAGTCCACAGCACCGGACCGAATCCCTCTCCTTCGTTGTTTCCCTTTATGGCCTGACTCCAAGTTAGGCATACATGTTGACGCATATGTCCAATGTCAACTGCCATTATACTAGGAGCACACTCAGCTGAGTGACTTGTTTGGCCTGGATTCCGCAGTTACGTGCACAGTAATCTGTACAAATATATGCACTGCAGCTATGAGAATATTATCGATTTTATTAATTTCTCCTCAAATATTAATTGTCAGTATCACAGATATTATTCTGTAGGACAAATTAATAAAATCGATAATATTCTCATAGCTGCAGTGTACAGATTACTGTGCACGTAACTGCGGAATCCCGGCCAAACAAGTCACTCAGCTGAGTGCGCTCCTAGTATAATGGCAGTTGACATTGGACATATGCGTCAACATGTATGCCTAACTTGGAGTCAAGCCACAAAGGGAAACAACGAAGGAAAGGGATTCGGTTCGTTGCTGTGAACTGAATTCGGCGTAGCTCAGTGGTCAGAGCACTTGGTATATAGAACCAAGGACTCAGGTTCGATCCCCGGTGCCAGAGCGAATTTTTCTCCCCAAATATTAATTGTCAATATCACAGATATTATTCTGTAGGACAAATTAATAAAATCGATAATATCATCTAAAAAGCTGTATACAGAAAACAGCAGAAAGAACAATAGGATACAGAGGAGTCAGAACAAAGAAACAACTGGGTCACAGAAAAAATGTTGGAGAATGGAAGAAAGAAGAGAATGGAAAACATCAACACAGAAGAAGGTAAAAGAAACTACAGAAAACTAAACAACGAACTAAGAAGAGAAAATGGTAAGGCCAAGGAAGATTGGATGAAAGAGAAATGTAAAGAAGTAGAGGATCAACAGAGAAAAGGAAGATATGATTTAATGTACCGCGAAGTTAAATGTTTGGACTTCACAAATAAGAACAAAAAATCCATTTGGTTGATAGAAGACGAAATAGGAAATGAAATAACAGACAAACAAGGAATACTGAACACATGGACGAAATATGACAGTAATATGAGACAGGGAATCATCCAGATGGGTTAGCCATAGAAGATGAAACAACTGTATCAGAAGATGAAAAAGGATTTTCTATTTCAAGAGAAGAAGCTGAACTAGCGTGTAGGGAAATGAAGAATGGGAAAGCAACAGAAGTTGATGGAATCCCCATTGAGTTAGTGAAATTTAGTGAAATGCTTGAGTGAGGACAAGAAGCAAATTCTATCATTATGCAACGAAATATATGAGAAAGGTGAATGGCCTGAACATTCTTTCGTAACTGAGCCACTCATTGAATAGAAAAAAATTGTCGCTAAATGGCAGCTCCTAACAGTCAGTGAAGTCACTTGTGGATATATGCATATTTATAGGTCATGTTACCTACCGGTACATGTTTGACCATTGAATGAGCAGGCAGTTATAAGCAGCCATCGAATGCACGGATGCATTTGAGAAGGTGGTGCACTTACCACAAGGTTATCAGTGGGACTGTTGGTGTTTCTTTGCGAAGTCTGGCTCAATTAATTACTGTAGATACATTCTAAGTCGCAAGTCCATCTCAACATTAAGTTTTCTTTTATATTTGTTCTTCAAGAACAGCAGAGCAGAAAATGTATTCTCACACAAGTATACTAACGCAAATTGCATGAAGTGTTGTATTTAAATTCGGGAAACATTGGTCTATACCTATTGATGATATATACAGGTCCAGGTCCACACCTGTGGAGTAACGGCTAGCGCATCTGGCCGCGAAACCAGGTGGCCCGGGTTCGATTCCCGGTTGGGGCAATTTACCTGGTTGAGGTTTTTTCCGAGGTTTTCCCTCAACCCAATATGAGCAAATGCTGGGTAACTTTCGGTGCTGGACCCAGGACTCATTTCACTGGCATTATTACTTTCATCTCATTCAGACGCTAAATAACCTGAGATGTTGATAAAGCGTCGTAAAATAACCTACTACTACTACTACTACTACTACTACTACTACTACTACTACTGTATGCAACCAAGGTTGCAATAGAGATGTTGCAGGAAACACGATTTTCTTGAGCAAACGATTAAGTTACTTATCTTCGGAAAACATATATATGCATACCGTATATACTTTTATATTCCTAAGTGATATAGTGTTAAAAGTTGTGTAATCAAGATGTATAGGCTATATTACTTATTACCAAGAATGGATTTTTCATACAATTGTTTTCTTCATTGCAGAAAGGATAATATTCCCTTAATTGTAATATCAATCACTGAATATGTTTCTTTATACTTCTAAAGATATCGGACGAGAGATTATCATCTTATATTGCTAGAACGAGACTGAGAAATTAAATAAATTCTCGATTGACAACTCGGAGAGACCACAAGTTTAATTTTATTGTTGCTTCAGTCTTATCCTGAACAGTGAACACAGTTAGGCTAGTTAAAGTTGGACTCTGAAGAGTTTGAAAAACTAAAAATACCGGGTAGAGACTTAAGACTTGCAAGATAGGAGAAGTTCCTCAGGCGAACTCAGTCCTCTGTCTCAAAAGTCTGAGATGAACAAAAACTATTCCAGCAATCTGATAAAATTCAGAGAATTTGATAATGTTAAGCTTTGTTAAACTACCGTAAAGTGGGGTGACTTTGAACGCCGAGGTGACTTTGAACAGTAATTTAGCGCCTTTCTAAATTAAATGCTGTACCCAATTGCGAAAAAAGTGAACTAATTTATTGACAAATTAAACAGTTTTTTCGCAATTGGGTACAGCATTCAATTTAGAAAGGCGCTAAGTTACTGTTCAAAGTCACCTCAGCGTTCAAAGTCACCCCACTTTACGGTACCGTTTGAAAACACATCTTCGTTCCACAAACCCCTTTCAAATCACTCGGACCCTCGAGGTTCCTCAGACCACAGGTTGGGAATCGCCGATCCTTTCCGAGAAATGTGCCCACAATCTGAAAGAACGGTGTAGCGGCCGATTCCCATCGCCCGCTCCCTACAGTATTCGACATCTCGTCAAGAGCTTAGCTGCCCCAGTCTTTCAGATTTTCCCGAAATGTGCGGCTTATTCGTTTACAGAATTAAAAATGGCAAGTGGTCAATCAAAATCGTATTTTTTCTTACATTTCTTGATTATAATTATGCTGCAGGTTGGCAATGGATCATCATATGATGAAATATAACAAAAAAGGATTGAAGGTACTGTCAAAACCGCAGGTAATTAACATCCGTAAATTTTTTTTATCACTGTAACATGTCGCCATTTTATATTCTTACATGAAATATATTAATATACATAGTTCAAAATCTGAAAATAATTCAGTTATTTAATCACAATACCTCATTTAAGCGTATGTAGGTAAATCATATATCTGAAACACTCTCTTCATCATTTAAAGCTCGCGAAAAGTTTCCATTTCACAACTTTTATAAATTGGCAGACAGAAAATTTGGCTATAAAATACCACACACCCTACTCCGCGTTTCTCAACATCTTCGTTGTTTATCAAGTTCAGCAAAGAACATCTAAAAGTAGACAACCATCTTGGCTTATTTCTGTGATTTGACAGTGTTACCAATAATTTTGTGTTCAATGTATGTATTATTTCAAATTATTTTAAAAACTGCATGTCACTCGTTTTTAATTATAATTTATAATGCTACAGAAATATTTACGAATTTATGAGTTAGATAAGCTTTGTACCGAGATAATGCAATCTTTGAATGTAATATCAGAAGTTCTTTCCGAAACGCACATGGCAATGTCAGTACAGCCAACGTTTTGATTTTCGTGTCGACGAAACTAGGAAGACTGGGAAGATTAGGAAATTGAATTAAAGTGCAATACATACATTAAAGTACTATTGTATAGTTAATTACAGTATTATTGTTCCCTAAATTTCACTTTACGGTTTCCTTCCAGTAATAATTGGGCATGGCGAGTGTTTTTGTGACTCTTTTCGAGCATGTTGAATTTGTGAAGGTTATGAACACATGGACTATACGTACTTAAGTGAAGTCGAAATTCAGAGAATACGATTTATTATTTCCTAAAAGTGCTTTACCGGTGAATTTAAAATGGAAACAAAGAAGAAATCCTTATCAGATACTTTTATTGATCTGATGAATCCTGCTCCTCGTTCATATGATCCTGAAGATGATATATATACAGATACTGTGGCAAAAGTTGTGGAGTATGAAGATGATTTCAGTGAAGAAGTGTTTACTACGAGTAGGAAAAGGAATATAGATTTAATAGAAGAAGGGGATGAAAGATATGATGGTAGAAAAGTTTCACGTAAAACACTTGGACTACAAAGTGCCAGTGAGGATGAGTTTGAGTGTAAAGAGATAGGCCTACTAAACTTAGAGTCAAAAAGCTTAAGTGGAAGCGAAGAAGAAAATGAGAATGAAGAATCTGAAGATGAAAGTATAGGCCTATTAGAGTCTAAAAGCTTAAGTGGAAGCGAAGAACAAAATGAGAACAGAGAATCTGAAGATGAAAGTACCGGTGATGACAGTACACTGCAGACAGAAGATAATGAAGATTTGAATCATTTTCAGCACATCTCAAGTAGAGGCTTGGAAACTGAATTAGAAAAAAGTAATGCTGTTATGAACCAACTCCATTTATGGGATAGTTTTCTTGAATGTAGAATTAAAGTACAAAAGACTTTAGCAGCAGCAAATAAATTGCCTCGATATAATACCTTTCAACATTTCGTATCACAAGGAGGATCTAATTTTAAAGCAGAAATCCGACGCACTAAATATTCACTCACAACTCTGTTACAGAAACTGATTGAATTGCAGACAAAAATGCTGAAGTCTTATCCAGAAACAAACAATTTGAATAAAGCGAAAGATGAAAATATTCCAACAGATGATGAAGAAATATGTAGTGACACAGATGAAGAAAAAGCAGGAGATCCCACAAGTGATGCGGAAGATTCTAATAAACTATCAGGAAACAATAAACATAATAATTTGGAATACTTTTCTCAGCTTCTTGCAGATCAACATAAAAATTACAGAGAATATCGCAATGCAACAATTCAGAAATGGAATGATAAGACACGCATCTCAGTAGGAAAACTCAGTAGTCGTAACTTCTCCACATTTGAACAGTCAACTCTAAAACAGATAGAACAAATTCTAAGTAATCGTCAACGATTAATACAACGTACCCAGTTGAATAGAACATCCGGTCACATATTGGGACAACTGTCTTCGCAAGAGCCAGAGGAACAAAGTGATAAAATCACACTTTCAGAAAATATACATCATTTGAAGACAGATCATGAAGTCGCGAGAGAGTATGATACTGAAATATATGATGATACAGATTACTATCAGCAATTACTAAGGGAGGTCATAGAAAGAAAATCTTCAGATGTTACAGACCCAGTACAACTTGGACGAAAGTGGTTAGAACTGCAGAAGTTAAGAAGTAAAATGAAACGTAAAGTGGACACGAGAGCTACAAAAGGTCGTAAAATTAGATATGTAGTACATCCCAAACTTGTTAATTTCATGGCTCCTGTTTCTCAAAATACGTGGAATGAAGAGGCTAAAACTGAATTATTCGGCTCATTGTTCGGAAATAAAACAAGACAGCAGTGATTGTATCCAGCGTTGGCAGTGGATGTAGCCTATGTCCGTAATTGAGGTAAACTTAAAACAATTAATTTGTGATTTACAAATTTCGAATCTTGATACTGGTTCTCGAATTTTTAAATTCACATGTGTCATTTTTTACTATGTTTCATCAGTAACAAAAATCTATAAAAGCAAATTAGGCCTATATTTCTCTGTTATTTCAAACAGTTGCTATCTTATTGCTATATGTAATTAGTTTATCCAAGTATTTGAAACTGCTCACTTGCTCTACTGCCTCAGTTAGAATTCGCAAGTTTATCTTCTTTATTTTGCTTGTGACAACCATGGTCTTCGTCTTGTTTGCATTTATCTTCATCCCATAGGCCTACTGCTCACAGCTGTCATTTAGCTCCAGTAGCATATCCCTTAGTATCATCTCCTTTTCTGCTAACAAAAATGCAATGATACATATTCATTAAAATGTTGAAAAAGTAATTCTTTAGAAATATCTTATACATACACAGGCCACACTGTATTAATACATTATTATTATTATTATCATCATCATCATTATTATTATTATTATTATTATTATTATTATTATTATTATTATTAAGTCACTTGTATATCAACTGCAATAAAAGTACCTCTTCTATATTTTTTAAATCTGGCAACCCTGATGTTAATGGGTATTTTTTTATGAAATAGAAAATTTACTTTATGTTGCCTTTGTTACACTCTTTTACGTTTGCCAAAGATAAAAAATGGAGCATTTTAATGAAAAAAAAACAAATTATTCCAGAAATCCCACGTAAATCTGCAGTAGCAAAATTCAGACTGCTTACAGAACACGATTATTTGGCCAAACACTTGAATAAAATAGGAATTTACACAAATCCAAATTGCCCTCTATGCAACAAGGAAGAAGAAATGACTGAAGATCATCTACAAACCTGTGAAGTTCTACCTGATGGATCCACTACAGAGAAATATTGGAGAGCAAGAACGCTTAATGGCTTCATTGCCAAAGCCCGGCATTGGATAACAACAACAACAACGTTTTTATACTAGGCCTATATGTTAAAGTTCGTTTACAAGGTTTTAGGGATGATAGAGAAGGTAGAAGAAAACTTCTTTTTTATGTAACAAAAATCAGACAGATGCACTATTTTTCGGTAGGTGTCCTTAAAGAGTCAGTCGCTAGACTTCTATCACATTACTCATCAGTCAGTTCTGTTTTGATTACTTTGCCTGTAACACATTTAAAGGTGAATCAGGTTATCAACTAACGTAGTGACTGGATTGCTAAGGTAAGTTGTTGTTGTTTTCTAATGCCAGGCGTTTGACAATAAAGTCATTTGACCTCTTGCACGCCAATATTTTTCAAAGATAATGCTAAAGTAAGTTTGGATTGTGCTAACAATGCCCATGTCTTAAAATACCGGTACTGTAAATATTTGTGTTTACATGAATGTTACCATTATTTTGCAATGTAAACAGGTTTCGGATAGCCATTCATCATCCCAATCATGATTCATTTTATGGGCAGTTTTGCAGGTTGCATTTCAAAAACTTAAGATAACATTTGCCTCAGTACAACTTTCTGGGGATCTTGTCACATGTACATGATAATTTTGCTACTGGAACCATGTCCACAATACATGAAATAAAATCATGCAATAAATTATCTGACGAAACAAAACATCAATTTAAAACAAAAGTATAAAGATCTGACTGCTGGGTAAAATACACTACTTGGTGAATAAATATCTTTAAGAAGAAGATGTTAATATTTTAACTTTGTTTTGTGTTAACTATGTACGGTATAGAAATATTATGTTTTTCTTGTATCTCATTTATTACTTGTTACTAGATCATTCTTAAGCTTTCCTTCTAGGACTAGCTCGAGTGTTTTAAATTTAGCATTAGTCTTAAAATAAATAATCTAGTACATAAGTTCTGTATTTTAGATTAAGTTACTAGCACATAAATGCACTTTTTGATGTGTTGCCAGTATTTTTTTTTCCCCCAGTTTACTTGAATTTATTTGCTTCCAGGACGATATGTCTATTGATACTGTGTCCCCAATTGATGTCCACTTTTTTTCATTCATGTCCATATTTTTGGGTCCATACTGTAGCTATGTCCACACATACTATATTTATGTCCATTTTCGTGCATGTCTGCATTTTATGCATCTCCACTCGCAAAATGTGAAATGCATATGTGTGTATTTATTTATTTAAGTAGAGCTAAGACCATAAGACACTCCACTAGGCAAAATTGTACAAGTACAGTGTATGCATCATTATTACAATTATTCTTAGCTTTCTGTTTCATTGTTTAATGAGACTATTGATCGACAAGATCAGCAGCATATAAGAAATGAAATTATTCAGGTTGTTTTTTATAGTCTTTTAGAATATTCAGTCTGAAGTGATGGAATTTGGCATTATATATAGAAAGAACTTATATAAGAGAAACACCTGCTCGAGGAAGGAGAGAAGAGCAACGCCATTACTTATAATCAGGTTGTGACAGGACAACATCGAACAACTAACATAGTTAAAGGATGGCACAGTCATTTCCAAAAACACATAGTCACATCATGCATTGTCCTGGAAATTCATGGAATTCATTAAGAAGGATCAAAAGAACAATGACATTGCTATAACCTAATTGCTTGGCGAGGATCGGAATTTGCGACATTCAATTAAACGATTATACCTGATAAATTTAAGACATTGGAACAGATTTATGGACATTAGAGGTTATGTGAAGTGGACATAATGTATTGGACATTTATGCAGTGAACGTAAAAAAAAGGACATAAAAATAGTATTTTTGGACTAAAATAAAGTGGGCATATATTTATGATCATAATTTAGTGGACTTTCATGTAATGGACATTAAATTTACGGACATTAGAGACTGGACCTCGTGTCTGTTTTTCATTTATTTATGTACTGTACTCTTTCATTTTCAGTTTTATGGTGAGGTGAGGCTGCTGTCCCTGAAATGTGATGGTTACAGTTCGTTCTGCTATGTGATCTTCTCTGATACCAGCAGAAAAAAGAACTTAGTGAATAATATTAAAAATACATGTATTAGGTCTATAATGAAAATCTATGTATCTTCGTTAACAACTGTTAATGTTAATTGAGTTATATAACTCGTTATAAATACATATGTATTTTTTCCCATTATATAGACATACTAATAATTCATTCTACAAGAATTCAAAGTATATTTATTTCATAATTATTTTATTTCAGAATATGTATGGTAAGACTTTCCTGTGTTAAATTTCAACGTACCTCGTTTACATGTTTCGACCTATTTATGGGTCATCTTCAGAACTGGTCGTTGTTGGTTCTGAAGATGACCCATAAATAAGTCGAAACATGTAAACGAGGTACGTTGAAATTTAACACAGGAAAGTTTTACCATACATATTCCGAAGTGATACAGTGTTAAAAGTTGTGTAATCAAGATGTATAATTATTTTATCCTGTCCTGAATTTTTTATTTGAAAATAATTACACTAGAAATATCAGAAAAATAAGAAAAAAATGGTATACAGACTAAATTCGAAACAAATGTAAATTGTGTAGGCTACTATATGCAATCTAAGTCTGATGCCAGAATTGGCATAGTGCTATCCAGAACACACTAACTGCAAGATTTTGTATTTGGAAGACTGGGTTTAAGAGTAGGTATTTTATTGTTCATTATCTCCCTACATTGTTTCAGGCAAATGCTGAGATGCCTTCCAAATTTCACCATATTATGAGTTCATCGCACCACTCTACCATTAGTTCATGTTACCAATAACACAAAAATGTTGTGTTAATTCAGTTAAGGCAGAATAACCTTTCCCTAAAAAATGTAACTATTTTGCATAGGAGACATTCTATGTCAAACCAACACACATAAGCATCATTTTCAACCCGATGAAGGTCTGCATTGGCACAGTTTAATCGGGTAAGGCAATGACCCAGCCAGGTTAGGATACTACAAAGTCCCTGATTTGTTCTCTTGGCAGTATCACCAGTACTGCATTTCGTGTGAAGTGATAATGAATGACTGTTCAAAAATTATGTCACATTGTTGCATTATGATTGTATTAATTTAATAATCTTTCCACCAAATGTAATATTTTAAATGTTTATTAACAATTCTCAAAAGAATTGAGAACCGTTTTTGCAAAATTGCTTACTGAAAAAACTAAATTTTACAGGAGAGACAAAAAACTGAATGAAAACAAATAGCTTATAGGTGCAACCATCACACTTTGACACACTATAATGAAGAGAAATAATTCAATTTTACTCAGATAACTTTAATATCGTGTAGAAGCCTGCTTTATGTTAACGAATCCACCAAAATCTCAATTTTGCAGTTAGCACGTTTTGCAAAAACGGTCCTCAATTTAAGTGTGATATACAGTAGAACTTCGGTTATATGTAATTATGCACAGGTCCTAGCAGAATTACATTTAATTGCATATAAATTAATTTTGAATTGTATGTAATTGATTTGTACATAATTCGCTTTGTAAGTACACTAGACTCTCGCTAATCCAGCCTCCTTGTAGTGTACTTCCCATCACTTCTACTGTAATAATTTTCTGGGAAATTTATACCAATGCCATGTGTTATACTGTATTATTTATACATGCTCCGGCCACATGTGGAATGTTCTGCTGTACAAATTTCATTAGAGAATCCCAGCGAGAAGCGTATGGTCCTTTCAGGATAAGCAAGTAACTCAATGTCTCTATAGGAATAGGTAGATGTGGGTGATGTCATTGGAGTCATTGACTGTCAAGAGTTGGTTGTAATAGTGATAGAAAAATTCACATACCTTCCTTGGATCCTCTCCTGAAATGTGAACAGTAGTTTCGATTTATAAGTGCAAGTGGAGTGGTTGGCACAACTTATAACATTAAATTTAATGACATTTTTAAGCACTCTCAGTAATCTGGCGCTCTGACTAATCCAGCATCCCTATGTGCAAAGAATGGCTGGATTAACAAGGGTCTACTGTAATAACTTTTGTAAATTGAATTTGAATTGTAGGTCTACTTATTTTTGTTCACTTTGATACGCAATAAAAGTTTTATTGTAACTTCATATGATATATCTTATGACTCAGAATACATTTTAATCATTTCCCACAATCCTTAAAGTCAATTGCGGGATACACAGAACATATAAGCCATGTGGCTTCCGACACAGCATATAGCAGGGAGGACAACATTTGCAAACTAAATTATACTAAACGTGAGGTATGTTACTACAGGTGTGTAGTAGTGTGACAGGTTAGGTTAGGTTAGGTGTGTAGTATGTGAGGTTTGGTTAGATGTGTATTATGTAAGAGGTGTTTGCGACACTGAAAACCCCTCTATTCTCTCCCTAAAATTACGTCACATTCAGGAAATATGGCCGTGTTCTTCATTCACGTACAACGATTTAGGTATATAAGTAGGCCTAAGGTAAGTATTTGGGGGTTGGCTATTATTTTTTTTTATATTTAATTTATTGTATTCCGTAGATCTTACATTAGCATTGAAGCTTTAAGATGTAGAACAAGTCAAAAAAATTTCACAACATTACAATTATTTGGCGAGATGTAGTGAGATGAGGCCGAGGATTCATAGATTATCCGCATTTGCCTTACGGTTGGGGAAAACCTCGGAAAAACCCAATCAGGTAATCAGACCAAACGGGGATGAAGTAAGGTCAGGCCAAGGACTTGCCATAGACCACCCGGCATCCGTCTGACTGGGCAAAACCTCGGAAGAAAACAACCAATCAGCAAGCTAGAAGGGCATGCAGCTCTCCCAGCGATCACATCCAATTTCCACTACTCCATACTATAAATTCTATGCATTTTCAAGGTATTTCAACAATTTATTTTAGAGCCAAGTGCATAAGTTACCTTCACTGTAAATTCCAGCTTATTTCATGACTAATGTAGCCTATTTTTGCATGTGCAGTATTTTTAGACAGTCCAGAATTTTAGAAGTGTATTGATTGCCTTCCTGATATGAATGAAGAGAAAATAGCACTAACAGAATAGAGTGACAAGCACAATAAGCCTCAGGCTGCAGTGCAAGCCTTTGGATTCCTTCTCCGTAAAGGAGAAAAAAAAACGTGCATATAGTTTTAGTGCTTATTTCTAATCTCGACTATATCATAGTCTTTCAGTGTTTTCACTCGTTTAGTGCACTTTTCCTTCAAATTATAAAGTTTAGCTTATTTTTTTCGTCTGGAGTTGGCAATACTGATTATTGTTTTGATATACTTACGAATTCATGTATTATCGTTATTGTCGGTGATTGTATATTGTAGGCTGTAATATTGTGTCTGCTTAAACGTAGACAGGAAATAGAAAACTGGCTGTCAAAGTTAATAATGGACACGTTTCGAGGTGTTCTTCGAGTGGTATAAATTGATTTATTGTTCCCCTCTTTTAACCTCAATTTTTGAAATGCATACCGGTACATATTATTTAGTGTTACCGTTCCTTTTATGGGGTATACCGCAAGCTATCAGTAAGATTTCCACAGTGGAACCATCGGAATGTTTAGTATGGGGACCTGGACTATTTCCAGACCGAATTGTAATGCCAGCCCGGTACTTCTTTATCAGAGCTGTAGATAAAAATAAACGAAAGTAAGTAGCCTATTGACTGCTCCAATATTTCATATAAATTTGGGAAAATTTTCCTATTGCAGTGATTTTCCTGCACGCAAATATTCATGCAGAATGAGTGTTGCTGAAATGTAAGCATGAGAGCATACAAGTTCGTACACAATGCGAAAGCATACTCGTACAATGAAAATATTGCTAGGGGCTAACCTGCTTTTAGCTAATCTACCCCAGTCTAACTCAGCATAACCTACGAGAGTAGTTTTGGTGAAACTATAGTAGCGAGTTGTTTTTGTTGATTTTGGAAGTAAAAATCCGCCATTACACGTACTGACACAATCAAAAACAAAAAAAATCACCAGCCTTTGCCCAGTGTATATGCAAGGTATAATAAAAGCCTAACCTAACACAGATTCGTATATACAAGACATAGCGTGAGTGTATGTACACTAGCGTGAAACTTTCGTAGCGCCACCAAAGTTATGTTGATATGACTGAGGAGAGAGCTCTAAACAGTTGAAGGTGCATAAGCGAAGTACGAGGAAGCACCTCAGCGCTAGTTTAGTTGCTTTGTTTACAGCGAGAGTAATATACTTTGTTCTATTAATGTCAGACAGGCGACGTAAACATTTCCGGCAGAGACAGAGAAAAGGATAATTGCAATTGAACCAATGGCAGAGGTCTCATTCCACACTTATCTTGAAGTTGGTGGTCTGAAGCTTTCTACCTCCACCCAATTTCAAGACAAGCATGGAATGAAACCTCTGTCATTAGTTGAATAGCAATAGGGATATCTTGTGCTAAGTTTTACCGTTAGATGGCAGGAGCATTTCATGTGGTGACTGTAAATAGAGTATAATTATAGAATGTATGACTTGAGGCTATCCCGACGTTTGATGTAGAATAACTCTTCTCGGGTTCTCAGCCAGGTGAGTTGGAGATTTGCTTCCAAGCTCTCGACGGCTAGCTCTGCCATCTTCTTCAGGGAATGAAGTGATGTGGGACCATGTCTAGCCGGTATATAATTATGCAATAGTAGGGCTTCCCGCTGTGGGCCAATCAGGAGCTAGTTCCTAGTCCTGACCACCAGGCGCATTCTGGTTGGTGGAAGCGGTAGCCAATCAGAAGCTAGTTGCTGGTCCCGACTGTCTGCCGTGTGCTGGTGGTCTAAGCGTATTGATGGCAGGTTTCCATGCTGTACTCAGCTGTAGACCCCCGTCTCTGTTGAAATTATTGCCATCTAGCTGGATTTCGATGGCTTCCTTGATAACCAAGTCCCAGTAACCTGATGTCTTGTCCAAGATGGTGGTGGCGCCAAAATCTATCTTGTGACCAGTTAGAGCACCTAGTGCATAGAACTGGGATCCTGGATTCGATCCCCGGCATTGGAGCGAATTTTTCTCCATTAATAACTAATTCTAACCATAACAGATAATTCTGTAGGACCAAAAATTAATCTTTACGTAGTTCCCTATTTAGTTAAGAGAGAAAGAATGCACTTCATTTTCTGTAGTTATTTAACTGTGGCTTTTCTTTTAGTTGCAGCTAAACTAGCAAATATTCACTACTGATGTTTTCTAGAAATATAATATACTCGTTGGAAAAACGCAGCCTAAAGAATTATAGTTGAGGCCAACTACACATTTCAGTGAATGCTGCCATGGTGGTCTAGTGGCTAGAGTATTGGACTTATAATCCTGTGGACCCAAATTCGATCCCCGGCATATCCCCAATTTATAACTTCCATTGGGCAAGTCCATGGTCCAGGTAATGTGGGTTTTATCTAGAAGCTCCAAGTTCCCTTGTGGCATCCCAATAAATCTCAATCATTCATCGCTGTTGAAGTGTAGACCAGCCTCTTGTGGCACACCCTGGGCAACTGTCAGTAAATTGATCTGCACAACTGGCTTCATGTGGGTGAATGATGACCAGTCAAGTACCCACCATTATTAAGAAAAAAAATAGCGAATGCAGTGAACTTTAAGGAGTGTTGTGAATAACATAACATCCCCTGTATTGTTGGTGCTTATTGACATTTTATATTGCTTTCTTATAGCCAAATGCTAGCAAACTGTACAGCACAGAATAACTTTTATGAAAGTTGTAATTGAATTATAGATTAGGACCTATGTGAATAGTGTGTTAGTGCTATTCCACAATAGTAAAATATTATTAGAAATTAGGTATTCAAAAGAGGTGCATTGTCATGTTCAACTAATTTATAAAAACTGTAGCAGTTGGATTAAATTACTGTTATTAAGTTATTTTCACAGCCTGAAGGAATCTCCTGGGAATGTTTTTGAAGTGCATATCACAGGAGAATCAATATATAAAAACTGTAGAACCTGGATAAATACATTGGATAGAAACGATGGAAGTTTCATAATACGATACAAAATTTATCATACTTGTCACAATGTCAAGATACATATTACACATAATGGTCACCATGTTGGTGCTTCCCCATACATAATCGAAGGTAAGTTGTGTTAGGAGTTGTGACTTTTTTTATATCTTGATTTTTTGTGGTATTTTTACTAGGGCTGGATAAAAAGTAATGGCAACAGTTCGATATTTCTGACATGGCTTTATTCACAGGGGTACAACATTTACGTACCTTCTTTATAGTTGCCCCCCTTATTTATTACCTTTTGCGAAATGTTTGGAAGACGTCGTACACCATCAGCGCGTCCATCTTTGTTGATGTTCCGTATTGGCCGCCCTATAGCACGGATAAGTTCATCTCTGGTATTGCACCGGGTCCCTCACAGTGGTTCTTTCACTTTGGTGAAAAGATCGTAATCGCATGGACTTATATCGGGTGAATATGGTGGATGTTCCAGAATCTCCCATTGCCAGTGGCAAGAGGTCCTTGACAGCAGCAGCGGTGTGGCTTTTTGCATTATCATGAAGAATGATGGCATTCTGTATCACCAAGTGTCGTCGTTTTCTCCTGAGGGCTGGACGAAGGTGGTGCTGCAGGAACCTGCAGTAGTAGTCCGCGTTTGCTGTCTGCCTTGGAGGTACAGCATGGTGCAATATTACCCCATCAATGTCATACACCACAATGAACATCACCTTCACAGCATTTTGTATAGGGCGCACTTTCTTCGGACGAGAAGAACCTGGATGCTTCCATTCATTTGATTGATGTTTCAAGTTTGGTTGGTTCATATGAGCGAGCCCAGATTTCGTCCAAGAAAGTCTTCATCTTTCCTTTGGTACCGGTCCAACAAGGCCTGTGCAACTGCATAGCGGTACCATTGTTAAACCTCGGAAATTTCATGGGGTATCCAACGCCCTGTAATTTTGCAGTAACCCAGAATGTCTTGCAGAATGTGGAGCACAGTTTTGTGACATACTCCGACTTCCGCTACTAACTCACGCACAGTCCATCGGCGATCAGCATCCAACAGGGAAGCAAGGAGTTGAACTGTGTTGTCCTCCACGCAGGGTTGTCCTGTACAGAGGTTATCCTGAACGGCATCCCTGCCTTCCCTGAACGCTTTAACCCATCGTGCCACTGTGCGATATGGCAACACTGTATCGGCACATGCTTTACGCAGTCCCTGAAAACATTCTTGTGCACTACGACCTCGTGTCACTTCAATTTTGATCCAGGAACATTGCTCTAGTTTTGTAAACATTGTCTTAGGGCGCTCACACTATCCCTATGAAAGTCAACATTCTACACACTGCAGTAGATTGACAGAGTACTGTCGCCACTGGGTGCACTAACTCATCTAACAGTCCTTGTTCATGTCCACACAGCTGGCAGCTCTCGAATGCACCATCGTCACGTGACAGCATTGTTGCCATAACTTTTTATCCAACTTATGTAACTGCAGAGGTTATAATGGTGAAATAGGAGGAGAAGTAATGTTGCCTGGCCTTTACCTAACAGAAATAATAGAAAGCACAAAAACCTTTCTCCATTGCTGGCCACATTAATTGGATATTCCAAAGCTTACCTACTAATTTTCAGATATAAGTACAAGAGAGTCCAGGTAATATTGAAACTTGGTCTCAAATCTGATGTTGCCTTTTGTGTTAAAGCAGTGAGCCTGTAAACTGCTAACCACTTTGCTGATGGAGAGAAGTTCATACAAACCATTTAATGTTAATTTATCTTACAGTACAATCTTACAGCAACGAAGCCCTTCTTGAATACCTACATGCATTGCATCTTCTAAAGATTTTCCCAGAAACTTTGACATGATTCCTGTCTCTTGATATCAGATATTTCAGTTCAGATCAGCTTCTAATTACCGCAATAATAAGTCGAATCAGAATGATTATAAATCTGCAATTTAGTTCGCAAGTATAAGGAGTAAGAAGTGAGACTTTAAGAACTAAAGAAACTGAACCTGCATACAACAATCATACAATTAATTTCAATATCTTTTTCTTTTTACACTATTTGATGGTGATGGCTCGTAGCCCACTATGGGGTAAGAAAGAAAGCATATTACACTAATCAGATTTCAGATATAAATACAAACAATTGTTCTTCCTCTGACACACATTGTCAAGTGAGATGTACTGCCTGATAATAGATGTACATATCAGCCGGAACCTCTATCAGAGGTAACCATTATCATTATACTTAAAAACACTTTACGAGTATAAAAGTCCATGTGCGCATGCTCATAATGGTTGCAAACCATCGGAAACTGCTGCAGAAACAAACCTTATATTTTCTGGCTGTATTATTATCAGTACAAATTAGTCGTATTAATAAAAACTGAGCAGAATTGTATAATTATAATGTTTATTGTCAACATATACATAATGCATGATGTGCGTTACATTTTCAGGTCCTGTGTATCCTGACGGATGCTATTGTCCTGTAAAGTCTGTATCTGACTGGATGAAAGAGTTTGGTTGTAAAAGCTCCTATCAACAAATAAGCTCAGATTTGAAGGAATTTCCAAGTGTGAATTTCACTGAACTTCGAAAATATGCACTTGAAAAATTCGACCATCCAGGCAGCATGAGTGTCTGCAATTACGTAATAAAAAAGAACCAGGTAGGTCTATAACTTGCTATCATTAAGCCTCTTCTGTTGATACTTATAAGTTAACTTATGAAGTTACATTATAACTTGCTATCATTAAGCCTATTCTGTTGATATCTATAAGTTAACTTATGAAGTTACATTATAACTTGCTATCATTAAGCCTATTCTGTTGATACCTATAAGTTAACTTATGAAGTTACATTATAACTTGCTATCATTAAGCCTATTTTGTTGATACCTATAAGTTAACTTATGAAGTTACATTATAACTTGCTATCATTAAGCCTCTTCTGTTGATACCTATAAGTTAACTTATGAAGTTACATTATGACTTGCTATCATTAAGCCTATTCTGTTGATACCTATAAGTTAACTTATGAAGTTACATTATAACTTGCTATCATTAAGCCTATTCTGTTGATACCTATAAGTTAACTTACGAAGTTACATTATGATAGGTAAGAAAAAATATGTAATTAATTTAGTTTCCATAAATTTCATTTATGGAGTATATAATAAATAATATGTTATGGTAAAAGTATAATATCTCCAAATAGAGTGGCACAGCCAGAATTTGGTTCTCTGGGGCGGAGGGGGGGGGGGGGGAGTGAAAATTTTTTATGCATTGCATACTAATGTGCATAACGGCATTGTTACCGAGAAAACATTATATATGCTACATTTGTGGCCATGTGGACTCTGCAGCAAATGGTTTTCTTTGTGATTTAGTTATTTAATTATTTAGTCTAATGAGAAGTTGTTTAATTGAAATTGTAATGATGAGTAATAAAATGTTAAAGTTCTGTTACTATATCTACTACAGTCAGTTTTTTTAAAAAACTCATAAAGTTTTCATTCAGTGCACTTGAATGTGGGCGCCTCTTGTAGCACGAAGAATGTCCAGTCTGTACTCTATTTAACGGCATGTGGCATGGAGCACATTTACTGTGACTATATGGGGATTTTCGGAGCCCCAAATTCACATTGTGATGACTGACTTTTTCGTTTTTGAATCATTTCCATGCATAGTATTATTTGTATACAAATTTTTCCTTTAACTGTATGTGTTTAAAATGTTGGAAGTTCATGGTGGACACTCTGTGTAACAACATACCCCAGTTTATCTTATCTTATAGGTTATTGTATTGTATTATATTGTATTTATTTACATTCCATGGTATTCGTACACTGCTTCACAGCTAGGTAGAATATGGAACATGTCAAATGAAAAAAAAAAAAAATCTTAATAGTAATATAGTCTTAATTATAATCACAGTCTAGTTGAAATATATACAGAAGAGTTTTACAATACAGTCTACTAGTGTTGTACAAAGTTTTATAGTCGCGACGCTGTTATTCCCGGCATGACTCCTCCTCTTTGCTTACGTCTTAGGAAGTCAAGGCTCTATAAAATCTAGGTATGTAGTATCGTTCGCCATTTTTGTTCTTTCGTTGCCGAGCTAACAGACGAGGAAGCTATTTGCCTCACCGTTAAACATTATCATGTCATAGCTCCTATGATAATAAATCAAACGCACTGTAATTCATCAAATAATTGAGAGGCAAATAACGCCCTCGTGTGCTTTCTGCGAACACCAACAAAAGAGCCAAAATGGCGGATGATTATATTAAGTATTTATCGAGCCTTAGAAAATGCATAACGTCATCATCAGCGAATCACAACATGTACACGTTTAAATGTAGTCGACCTGCAACATGATTGGTTGCCAGAAATAAGAGCAACGCGACTGTAGTATCAATACTTAATACAACACAGAAATATTCATGAAGCGTTGTTAAATGTCATGAATTCACCTACAGAATAGAAGACCTGAGAAATTTAATTTGGCCCTAAATATTTTATAGATTACTTATGAATCAGGAAGTTCATGTACACTACATCACAGATAATATTAATCCTTAAAAGCTCATGACATTCACATGCATCATAATGTATTTATTTTGTGTGTGTGTAAGCTACTTCAGTGAATGAATTTGAATTGTTTTGAATTTCATTTGATTAGGTATATAGAAAGTGTTATGGACAGTATGTTGGATTCAAGATGTTTCTGGACGCCATTCTTTTATCACTGGCTCGGAAAGTTTTTCTCCCAGATATGGAAATTCTTTTCAACTTAGGTGATTGGCCTCTGTCGAGTATTGAACAGAAACTACGGATTCCATTATTCTCTTGGTGTGGATCAGATGATACTCTTGATATTGTTATGCCGACATATGACATTACAGAGGCCACTTTGGAATGCATGGGGAGGTAAGGTACGCCTACTCGCTTCCCATGAATGTGAATTTCGTTTTTTAATTTAATTTACTTTAATTTCTATTCAGGCTATTACCTGACGCACATACTATAACCACATGATCCTTCTTGGAGAATTTTGAACTAAATCCTCAACAGCATTTTTGAGGGAAGCATTAAGGTACAGTCACACGTCGCTACTTTTGCAGCGATGCAGTACAAAAAAACTGCGCAACTCTCGTACTGTGACGTGTGAACAACGGTGCAACCCGAAAAGTAGCGGCTACCGAACCTGCTGCCCGCTACTTTTCCATGCTGCGCGCAGCTAGAAAGTAGCGACATGTGAACACGGTTCTCAGGGTTGCAGACGCAGCATTATTGATATCGGTTTTGTTGTCGCGGTTGCGACCAGTGTTGCCACCCATATGTGCCAATGATACTTTCATTGTTTGGATGTATTTTAATGTTAAATGTGATGAAAATAAATTATTTGTAACAGTTATTAAATGCACAACACAGTCTGAGCATATTTGCTGACGATATAATTCACTTTTTTAATTTTCTGTAGCATAGTTTCAAACAGGAGGGTTGCCAACATTGATTACGTGAATATGCTGTTGGTTATCATTTAAGTATATAGGCGTTTTTAAAAGCTTTATATTAAAAATAATGCCAATTTCTGAATACTAGTTAGGATAAAAGCAAATAATAGATAAGTAAGCTTTCGCATGAGTTTATTAATAATGCGAACATAACCACAAAATGTATATTGAGAAGTCAACACGGAGAAGGAAACCTGCAGCATGACTGCGGCTGCAAAAGTAGCACCTTGTGTGTGAACAGAC
Source organism: Periplaneta americana (assembly GCF_040183065.1). Taxonomy (NCBI): domain Eukaryota; kingdom Metazoa; phylum Arthropoda; class Insecta; order Blattodea; family Blattidae; genus Periplaneta; species Periplaneta americana. Next base: position 150,461,377 of record NC_091128.1, read on the forward strand.
TCGCAACCTCCAGTTGCAACTTTTGCAGCACTCGGGTTGCGCAGCACGAAAAGTAGTGTGCAGCGCGCTACTTTTGCCTTACGTGTGAACACGACATGCAACTTTTGCAGCTGCAGTACAAAGGTTGCGCAGCAAAAGTAGCGACGTGTGACCGTACCTTTAGTCTTACATAATATATGCTAAACATCTCAAACTCATCTTCCAGTTTTGAGGTTGTTCCCTAATATTTATACTTTATTGTACTTTTACTATGATTAACCTTTTCAGATTAATTTATGGTCGACCTTTACTTGTGTAGAGAGGTGATTTAAGTTATTTTGATCAACATTCAGTATTTCAAGAGCACTGAATTTGTTGGTCAGTTTGTGATGCAGCAACATATGCAGAGAACCGTCTACTCCTAGACTTGGAATTCATTGGTTTCATCCACCTGTCAAATTCCCCCTTACTCTTAAAACTATTGCTGTAAATACTGAAGTGTTGAAGAATAATTACAAGAAATACAAGAATCTAATACGGTATAATTTATAGGAATAAATTGAATTTAAAAGGGGAAGGGCTATGACAGCCCTAGCATTGCAACCTGAAAGATCTATTGCACATCCCCGTCATAATATCCTATTAATCCAATAGTTTGATATTCTTTATGAAGTGAATCAAACTACAGATTGGGACAGTTGATAGCTCTTCAAGCTTTGGAAAATATTTTCCAAAGATGAGAGCTCTTTGATGGGCAAGTGCATTACATTCGCATAATAGATGAGCTACCAAACTCATCTCCCTGTGAATGAGCACAGACTGGGTTGATGTTATGTCCCATCCTGTACAGGTTCTTCTTAAGGGCAGAGTGTCCTGTATGGAATCCAACTGCCCAGCAGAAATGTTTCTTGCTCAATTTTAAAAGTCACTTGACCTACTTTTATTAAAATCTCGTATGAGAGCCTTTGAGTGTCTGCAGCCCTCATGTAATTTATAGGAAAGGCTTTTGTTTCATTTATAGTTACATTGTAAACTTAAACTCTCATGGTAACTAGCAAATATTTTGCTTAATATACTTTGTGATTTCGACTATTATATCACTTAGATTAGTTACAAAAATATTATTAATGTAAAAGTTAAAATTAATATTTGTTGCAGAGTCATGCTTGATATGTTATCAGTTCAAGGAAATATAGACAAGAAATGGAATGAAAAAATTGAGAAGGCACTTTGGCGAGGCAGAGATTCTAGGAGGGAAAGGTTGAAGTTAATTGACATTGCTCGTGAACATCCGGATCTCTTCAATGCATCTCTTACAAATTTCTTCTTCTTTAGAGATGAAGAGAAGTTTTATGGACCAAAAGAAAAACATATATCATTTTTTAAATTCTTTGATGTAAGTATTTATACAACTTAATAGATAACTTACGCATTTCTGGATTCACCCATATGTGCTACGTGCCCTGTCTATCTCAAACATATGGATTTAATGTTCCTAATTATGTTAGGTGAAGAATACAATGCATGCAGTTCTGCATTGTGTAACATTCTCCATCTCCTGTAACTTCATCTCTCTTAGCTCCAAATATTTTCCTAAGCACCTTATTTTCGAACACTATTAACCTCTGTTCCTCTCTCAAAGTAAGAGAACAAGTTTCACAACCATACAGAACAACCAGTAATGTAACTGTTTTATTAATTCTAACTTTCAGTTTTTTTTTTAAAACAGACTACCTTAACCGAATAATAGCAGGCATTTCCCATATTTATTCTGCGTTTAATTTCCTCTCGAGTGTCATTTATAATTGTTACTGTTGCTCCACCTCTTCAAAGAATACATTTCCAATTTTCATATTTCCATTTCGTACTATGTTCTGGTCACGAGACATAATCATATACTCTGTCTTTTCGGAATTTACTTCCAAGCCTATCTCCTTACTTGCTTCAAGTAAAATTCCCGTATTTTGCCTAATAGTTTGAGGATATTCTCCTAAACACTTTTACATCATCTGGAAAATGACTTACAACAATATTTTATACATTTAACTTTTATTCATATCCACTGTAACATTTTATCTATGTACATCAGCACACGGTTATTTATATACTAGTACCCATGCTACTCACAAGCCAAAAAAAAAAAATAAATAAAAAAAATAAAAAAAAAATAATAATAATAATAATGGAAAGTTTTTAAAATTTGCTTCCAGTTGCCGAATTTTCTAAAATTAATAGGGTATAAAACACTCTGAATCAAAATGATAGTCAAACAGATGGATTAGATGAACAAAATTAAACCTGTTTTATATTAACACACAATTAGGTCTATTAAAAGTAAAGAATATATTAAAATCTGCATGTAAACAAAACACAGCCAATTCAATCTCCAATATTTCGGTAGTATTATTTGTGGATATACACCTCATTTTTCGAAGGACACCTAGTGACTGATAATACTCATGGGTAATTCTTGGTGTTACAGCCTACCATCTTTATACAGTGACAATAGGCCTGTTTTCTTTTCACTTGAGATATAGGGCCTATATGTATATGCTGGACTGAGAAACACTGCATCTTTAGTTGTCGACCTTTGTTAAATCAATTAACAGTAATGTACTATTAACTGGGGTAACATTGGCCAAATTTTTTTACCATTCTAAAAGTAAAATTTTGCAATTGATGTGTTTGTTAATTTATTTTATACTCGACCATGCCGAAATGTAGTAATTATACACCTGGTAGTAGCCCTTTAATGCACCTCATTAAAGTACACCTATTCATTATAGTTCAGTTGTTCAGCCAATGAGAAATCACCATTGTAGCATTATAAAACCGCAAGTATCGATTATTCTCGAATGTGCAATCGAAAGACAACTAGTGAAAAGTCACGGAGGCTGGAAATCCAATACTGTCGCAGAAGGTTATGTTCTGTTACTATAATAATTAGCGTTAATTGTAAATAATATTCAAATAAATTCAATTTGTCATCTCGTTTTTCAATTCTAAATCAATTTCCAGGTTATATCAAGATTAATGTTCATGTTATTCTCTAGATTATATAAAGGTCAATAACATTCGTTCCTCGGAAAAAATAAATACTTTCGCATCTGCACACATCTTACAATTTAGAAGGTCAGTTCCGCTCTTCACTTAGATAACCATAACATGAATACTTATGAATAATTTCAAGTTAGAAATATGGTGGGGCATAAAAAGTCGTATGAAACATGCCTATAATGGTAATTAAGATGCTCGTATGAAAATTATGAAACTCACTTGCGCTCGTTTCATAAACAAACATATTCGCGTCTTAATTACTACCATTATAGGCTCGTTGCATAATGTACTATTAATTAAACGTTTTAGGAAGAGTTCTGTATGAAGTAATAATGGCTCCTAAAGCATTGCAAACATGTTGCTTTAATATTGGGCCAATGTTACCTTGACATGAGATAACTTTTCCTCAACTTTCAAACTTGCATAGTACATCATCTTTGGCCACTGTAGCATATGGAACACGTTTATAATGTTGCATTCGTCAAAATTAGAAAACTCACTTTGCTCGTTTCCGAAACATCAATTCATTCAATAAAGTATAACATTCTAAACTAGTTTCATAATATACTATTAATGATCATTACTGTCTTTTTTTACAGTTCAAATATCAAATAAATATAGATGGGACTGTAGCAGCATACAGATTTCCCTACCTGTTGGCAGGTGACTCTCTTGTTTTCAAACAAGATTCCAAATATTATGAGTTTTTCTACAAAGAGCTTCAGCCGTGGAAACATTATGTTCCCTTTAAAAGTGATTTAAGTGATTTAGTTGAGAGAATTCAGTGGGCAAAGAATAATGATGCTGAAGCTCAAACAATTTCAAAGAATGGACAGAAATTTGCCCAGGAGAATCTAATGCCTCAGGATATATTTTGCTACCATGCAGTTCTGTTTAAGGTAAGTGAGCTTTCATACTAGTTAATTTGAAATAGGGGCAAAAAGTTCTTTAAAGTGGCAATGTAGGTCTCTGTCCTCAAAACGTTTTGAGAGATAGAAGTAAACAGTAAGTTTTCTTGGCAGCATGTCTGTTAATTGTCGGAAGAAAAAAAAAGACTTGATATTAACTTCTGTTCTTTTTCTCCTGCTTTTGGTGAGATTGCAACTTGTTATGAAAAGAATGTTACTCTTTATATTTTATTTCAGAATTTCTCATGACTCCTCTTCTCATGTACGGAATCTTTAAGACACAAATACGACTGATCTTCTCGAATTATCCCTTTATTCCATAGGACGAATTTGTCAGGGCTGTCTTTTTGACTTATTCTTTGTTAGTATTTGTGACTAAAGAGAAAGGGCAGAGAATGGTCTCAGTATTAATTCTAGGTGAAGAGTATGACAAAACCTATCATGGGCAACATATACATAGATAGGAAGACACTATGGCTTAACCTACTTTTATGGACATTTACCTATGATACATCAAAGTGAGTCATTTAAAATGAAATTTGTGCCAGAGTGATATTGAAAGTGTTTGCACTATGTGTTACAAGATCGAAGTTCAAGCTTCCTAAATAGATTTGTCATAGTGCAGGGACTGTAGAAAAGTAGCAGCTTTTAGGAAATAATGTGTTAAATGAGAGCATTATATTGTATAGGTTCCTAAGTGTTATTATGGGAAAAAACATTGAGAATTCTGCTTAATAATGAAGATGCAGTAAGGTTAATATTATCTAAGACGTGTGGTTTTAGGCTACAGTATGGTATTTCTGAAACAGCTGTACATTATGCAAGAATAACTTATTTAATGGATTAGACCAGTGGTCATCAGCACAGTGCACCCTCGGGCTAGCGTCTCTTATCCACGGATAAGACATTGGACTAGCGTGCATCTGTGGCTGTTGGCAGGTATGCTTCCTCCCTCTCTCTTCTGCACGACAGTGCATATTGCGATACACTTCTTGCCCATTACCCATTTCAGCCTGTGCTGACGACCATTGGATTAGACAAAGCTGGAAGGAACTGGATAAAAAGAAGGGAAATAAATGAGAATCAGTATGAAAATATGTAATACGAGTATGTTACAATTTGTAGGTATAATAATTTTTCAAATAAATTTATTTCAGGAATGGAGTGAGCGACTGACAGAGGAGGTAGAAGTACAAGATGGTATGGAACATGTTCCACAGCCCGAACCAGACAAGCCATATAAGGAGTGTGAATGTCACAGGCTAGCTGATGAAAAAGATGGATCATCGAATACTAGGGATGAACTTTAAATGCAGTAGTCATTGCGAAACACAATATACATGAAAATATTTTTTTTTAATGACTTGGTTTTTATTTATAAATAATTTCATTTCTTGTACTTAGAATTGTACTTCGAACTTTTGAAATATTTTGTTCTCTTTATATTATTTTGTACTGATATCGTATTAATAAATACCAATAACTTTTTTTTTTACCATTCATACGTGGTACATACTTTTTGAAGGACTGTATGGTCAACTTAACTTACTGAATATGGGAAGTATAAGGTGAATATAAAGTCTTTCCGTGATTATAAACATTTGTTACTGAAAAATTATGCTAAATACAGACCCGATTTCATGCCATGTTTCTTGCCAACATCTTGCTTTTCGACCCGTAAAACCGAACATTGTATCTGCTGACTTTTCCAGAAGTGTGAAAAATGTTGCACAGATGGCTGCAGTTTTATGCGTAAAAAGTGCAAATCATGCAAGCTTTGTTGCCAGATGACTGTGTCCAAAGTGCTGCATTTGCTGCGGATATTCTGGAAGAAATTGCACGACACAATGACAATCTTAAGCAAGTTTATTTTTCTGATGAGGCAATCTTTCACACCTCTGGAAAAGTCAACAGACACAATGTTCGGATTTGGGGGTCGGAAAATTGAGATGTTAGCGAAAACCTGGCATGAAATCAGGTTTCATCTGACTTTCTTTGGTCAACAAATGGAGCACATATTGAGGTGTATCCATTAAAACTTTGAAAGTTGAGATATCATTGCTGAAAAACGCATCCATGTATGTAGCGTAATTTTCAATAATGTTTATAATCCGGCAAAGACTTCATTGCATTCATTGACTTCGAAAAAGCTATTGATAAAGTAAACTGCAACAAACTGTTAGAAATATTGACATGTGACCATATTCCACAACAAATCACTGAAAACATTTTTAACTTATACAAATAAACAGTGATTTCTATTAAAGTTGATGATAAACTATCTAATTGCTTGAAATTTCTTCTGGAGTTAGACAAGGATGCCCACTTTCACCTCTTTTATTCAACATTTTTTATGAATGGAATAATACGTGAGTTTAGACATACAAGACAAGGACTTATAGTTATCAACCGAAATTTATGTTTAGATAGGCTACACTAATCTTCACAGATGACGTGGTCTTATTAGCTAGTTCTGAAAATGACCTACAACGATCAGTATATAATCTAAAATTAATTTCTGACAAATTTTACATGGAAATCTCCACTGATAAAACTAAAGTAATGGCTTTCTGTGGCAAAGAACCAGTATCAAGTAAGATTTGTTGTTGTTGTTTTCTAATGCCAGGCATTTGACCTCTTGCACTCCAATGTTTTTCAAAGATATTATAATGACCAGCCACTGAAGCACAGATTTTGAGGTGTTCCGAATCCATTTCTTGGTTTGAGTTGCACAATGGACAGTTAGGGGACTGATATATTCCAATTCTATGCAGGTGTTTGGCCAAGATTTGTATAAATGATAACATTTTAGAAAGAGTTAATGAATTAAATTATCTTGGCTTTAAACTATCATTTTTAGGAAATTTAGATATTACTGCAAAATTTTTAATTTAATAAAGCCATGGACATCATTAACAGTGTAGCAAAACCTTCCCTAGTCCAAAAACATACCTGCTATCGTCTACACAAAACCCTAGCAAAACCGGTCCTTTGTTATGAGAGTGAAGCTTGGACTTTAGAAAAGAATGATGAAAATAGAATTACTGCTAGTGAAATGAAGTTCATGCGCCGAACAGCTGGCTATACCAAATGGGATCACAAAAGAAATGAAAACATCCTACAAGAACTCAGAATGGAATCAGTACTGCAGCATATACACAGATACCAAGGTAACTGGCACTGTCATGTTAAGCATATGACTAGAACACGGATCTCTCAAGGAGTCTTGAATTACAGACCAGCAAGAGAAAGATCACTAGGATGCCCTGTGAAGAGATGGAAGGAAAATTCTGTAGACTGGAACCGTTCTTTTTAGGACTATTTCCTGTTAGAAAGATGATGATGATGACTTTATGTTCACTCTGTATAGCTATATTTCTTTAATTGCAATTTTCTCACTTCATGATTTGCATTTTTAATAGAATAGAATAATAACTGGGTTTGCAAGTGCAAATGTCAGATCTAACAACAAGCATATCCATTGAACCATCAAATATTACTTTCAACAAACTGAAGAGAATGACCCCAAATGCGTTAAGTCCATTTTTTTATGAAAGAAGTGAGCTAGTTTTTGTATCCACTGGTCTACAGACTGAGCGATTTTTGGAGTGGCATGCACAATAACACAACCTATTTGCCAAGGATTGACGTTGTTTTGGAAGAAAACATGCTTAAAATATAATGATACAGAGCTTAAACTTAATCATATAATTATATGTAAAAATCATAAAAATGGCCAAGTGAACTGAGTGAGTTTTGAGATCGTAGTTGTATCGTATAGTGTGGTAACGGACTAAACATCGGTTCTGGACAATTGGCCACAGAAAATTGGTAACTGGGACAATTGGCCACAGAAAATTGGTAATAGGGACAATCCACCACAGATAGACAATTTGCCACAAATGGACAATTTGCCACAGATAGACAATTTGCCACACCGTCCATTATCCAAAAATGGGACCGTAACAATTTATTTAAATGTGAATTAGTGGCAAATATAACTTTCACGTTGTCCTCCGGTTCAAAATACAACAACCACCTTCCTCCTTGTACGATCTTAGTGTATCTGTTGGCTATAACGTTGAGTTCGTCTATATTTCTTATTTCAGGTGATAGGTGCAGCTTCCTGGCACGGCACACAGTTTTTTTAATAGTTGGTTTCTTCGGTAGATTCACATTGGCTTCGCTTGCAATACGCTGTAACTCATTTTGAATAATGACAGACGTTGGTTCTCGGGAAGTCCCCGCCCTTACCTTCATGTTCTCTACACATTCCTTTGCCTTAATCCTTCCCCAGTCTGCAGAATGATTCTTGTGTTCAGACGGTTCTTTGACGACACTTCTTCCATCTTCTGATAACGTGACTGTTGCATTACACCCGCCATGCATGTCACAGCGCCAAACAACTCCATTCTTATTTTCTCAAAGTCTCGTGTACATGTAACCAATATATATTAATTTGTCAGAGCCTCTTTCTGATTTTGTGAAGCGAATTTCTTCCGCCATAGTTTCTAATTAGTTTACAGCTTCTGGATTTGTCTTGTGTCATAAATTGTTGCGAATTTGAGTACTGCCTTGAATTTTAATGTGTGACTAATTGTCTTTGATACGAATTTCAATTATGTGGCGAATTGTCTTTGATACGAATTTCAATTATGTGGCGAGTTGCCTCTGTGGCCAGTTATCCCCAACCCACTAAACATACTGTAGTGTTTCTGTTCTTGGTTCGTGCATGTCATACTTTCAAACACAATAACTGATAACGCGAGGCATATGTGTTATAATATGTGGCTGGTGTAATTTTTATATTAATATACGACAGAAAATCAGTTTTTTTACATTGCATAATTGTGAATTACTAGTAAATTACGTAAAAAACGTAGCAAGTAAATTACTTTGCTCATAACAGTATGCCTCATTGCTCTTCATACTGAATCCTCTTGTTGACTCTTGTTTATATTGGAAGAAGAATATTTCTGTAAAAGACAATACAAGAAAAAAGTTAACACCTGAAGAAATAAAAGTTGAATTCATTGAATTGACTACCACGGATAATGACTGGCTTGTATAAACTTTTCAGGTAGGAATGTGAATAGATATGCAGGCAGGAAGGAAGGAAGGTATCTGCGTATATAAATAGATATATAACTTACATGGTAAGTAGATGCATTAATAAGCTGATTGATCCTGTTTTAGCCAAAGAAGGATGCATCCACTAAGTGAAATATAAAATGTTGATTTCTTTCTGTTAGAAACAAATTTAAACTCTTTAAGTTATAGATGTGCAACCAATATTATTAGCAACTTACAACGAAGTTTTCAAGCATATAGAGTGAAGTGCAGTACTATTCTGTTTTGGGTACATCAGTTCCAGGAAGCTGGTAGCACGAAAAAAAGAGCCCAGGTGAGAAAATTTGTGCCCAGAGTGATAAACTTCCTCATTTCTCAATACATCATGTACTGTATGAAACACCTGAAGTTTAGTGCATGTGAAATAGCTAAATTTCAACAGGACAATAAATGAAGCACGCTGTAACTTCGGTTGTCTTAAAGATCGCATAATAGCTGTGGGAGAAACTGCTTCTGAAATTCATAATAGACTAATAGCTTTGCACATATTTAAATATCGAATGAACACGAACGAGGCACATCTTGAAATTAATTCAAGTGAGGTAAATTTTATGAACTTGTTCTTTTATATGTTGAAGTTACATTGTTCAATGTGTACAAAAACAAACTTCAGATTGTGATGGATCCTTCTCGAACCGTATCCATGATATTCAATTTTCTTTTTCAGTTGCCTAACAGAAATATTGATAATAAATACTCGGATTTTAATGGCATATGGCCATTTAATCTTATAAAAGGGCTCCTACAAAAGACCTTTCCGGTTTCGAATACATGTAATTTACGTTCTATGAATCTGAGGTACATGAAAATAGTACCAATGGAAAGAGAAACTCAAAAAGTTTAATTCCTTACCTTAAAGATGTTCAATGTATCCCCACGTGGTAACACGGCACACATCAAGCCTATAGTCAAATTCCACGTAGGTACGCGGATTTTCCGACCCCACATTCTGAGGTTATGTCTGTTCACCTTACCAGAAAGATGAAAAGTGGCTTCATCAGAAAACACCACAGAACGAATAAATTCATCGTCGTTTTCAATTAAAGTATACATAATAATGCAGAAATTTCTTTGTAGCACTTTGTCCTCTGGGTTTAGGACTTGCAGCAACTGTAGTTTGTACAGATGAAATCGCAACTGCTTGTGAAGAATCTTGTCTTAAAATCAGTGTACCGTTTATGGATTGTAGGTCCAATGGGTAGATCTGCACCAAACTTTGTTCAGTAATGCCGTTGCTCATTAATAACCGACTGGTTAACATGAGCATCAAGCTTTTCTGTTTTCTCTAGCAGCCATTTCGCCTCAACAATGAACAAATTTGTTTATATGCTCTATTATGAGGCAGTGTTACCAACTAGGAAAACAGTGTTGCCACAACTAAACTTTTTTGAGTTTCTCCTTCCATTGGTGCTATTTTCATGCACCACAGATTCATAGAACGTAAATTACAGGTGTTCGAAACCCGAGATGCCTTTTGTAGGAGCCCTGTATTTGGCATTTCATGTAGGCTAGACAGTGATTAAAAAAGAATGGTGCAAAAATGTGCAACAGTTCCAACAATGGGAAGCAATCAACAGCTGTTAATTATGAAAGCGACTGGTCTCAAGTTTGTGTGTTTACTTTTGCTCGTTCATATAGTCATTAATAGAGGCGTAGTGTAGTGCTAGGTACGTAAGATGGCAAACAAACGTTGTGAAAGCTTATATGTTTGAATTCGCTTGTGACTGTCCAACGAAACTTTAGTGTGCGCCACATAGGAACTGCAACTCGCAACGTTGGTTTGGGCGTGCAGCAAGCAATACACCAAAGTTGGCCTGGCCTCCGCGATCGCCGGACCTAACACTGCGACTCCATGTATGACCTGAGACGAAGAATCGAAGCAACAGTGGCATAAATAACCGATGATATGGTTGCACGAGTCTGGATAGAACTGGAGTACCGATTTGACTTCTGTCTTTATCACCAACAGGGTCACATTGAACACTTGTAGTGCAGGTAAAAACATTTTGGACAGTTAATGTGTTGTTTCGAGCCAATAAAGTTGTTTTAGTTTGTTCACTTTTTAATAAATCGGTATTATTTTTGCACCATCCTTTTTGAATCACAATGTATTATGTGAACTTTATTATAAATCCTGTTCATGGTATTCGAATAAAAAAGTGACAGATTTATTAAATACCTTGGATTGCGTGAAACGTCTTTATTCATAGTTTAGGTAAGGACAGATTTCAGGGTGCTTCAATAGTCCGGCGACATATACAAACTTCGTTATTAATGCAGATAGCGAAAAATTGAAAAAGGGGAAAGTTGCCAGTAGTTTTAAATCTAACGTGCTTGAATTTTCAATGTAGAATGCACTGTTGAGATTGTGCACTAATACGAGCCTCAATGAGAACGGAAAATGCCCTGTTGCCACATAATTCGTCCTTAAAGGGGGCTTTACGTTATCGCAATCATCATAGTGTACCGGGTAAATTATGAAATGATAATTATCAGTGTTGCCAATACAAGTACAGGGAAAATCGCCAGGCAATAATGAAACTTCTCCAAATTCTTATGCTGTCAATGTAAAGAAATGTTTCATTAATCTCTGCACGTCGACAATTTTTCTCTGTTAAATAATACGTAGGCCTACCGGTATCTAAAATGGGCTAGAACTAGCGGAAAAGCCACTAATTTGGCAGCATTGGGATTGGCGGGAGTGTCATACTAGTGTACAGCCTCAATGGTCTATTCTAAGTTGAAAATTCTAGCATATTAAATTGAAAACTACCTAATTTTTCTTTATCTGCACTAATAACGGAATTCATGAATGTAGCCGGACTTTTGAATCAGCCTGAATTACGACAGGCAGGATGAGTAGGCCTAACTTACACCGTATCTAGCAATTAGTTAATAAAGCGAGACGGATGGTATGGAATTACGCGACTCATTGAAAGAAAGGGAAATGGGAGAATAAATAATTTAAAAGACTCGATCGCGCTTCCTTGCGAGGGAATTTTGGGCAGAGAGAAAGAATCTGTGTGAGCTGCAAGACTATTGGTCATCTGTCTCACTTCGTTTTTCACCGTTCCATTGAAGGAACTTAAGAGAATTTTGTAGGAGAAAAGCCAAAAATGGAAGTAACCTAATAACTACCACACGGGGAGAGGATCGTGTGGAAAACCTCAAGGCAAATTAAATGGACGAATGGAGGCTCGAAATTTATCTTACATTTTTGCTTCCATGGTACTACGAATGATGTCAGAGTAAACTTCTCACGTCAAAATGTTACATTTTTCTCTCCTTGTAGGTCAAATATATACGTTTCACATAAAAATTTATTGGCCTAATTAGCAGGTAAAATTTCTTCATTTTGTATTCTTTTGTCTTTATTCTTCAGTTTTTACGTTACTCTTGTGTCATTTTATACTGATTTTATACTCTGCGTAGCTAATTCGTAATTTTTCTATAATTTTATTTAACGACGCTGTATCAACTACTAGTTTATTTAGTATCAGTGGGATTGGTAATAACGAGATGGTATTTTGCGAGATGAGGCGAGAATCCGCTATTAATTACCTGAAATTCGCCTTATAGTTGAGGGAAATCTTGGAAAACCCCAATCAGGTAATCAGTCCAAGCGGTAATCGAACCCACGCCCGAGTGCAATTCCGATACAAATACAATTTTTGGCACATCTTTGTGAGAAGACAATAGTACCAAAGTACATGCTAATCGAGCCGTGTTCCGACATCTAATAAATTGCATTGTTATGTAACAAATAAGAAAATGTTTTAGAACTAATGCAGAAAATGCACTGATAACTTTGATGTTAAAATATAAATCCGCGTGTTTGCAAAATACGTGTAACTGGCTCGACTTGTAGAGTTCGTTTACTACAGCATTCTAATAATGGGGAGATACTCGTACAAACTATCATGTTTATTAATTTATTCTTGTATACAGACTGCTGCAGACAGTGCTGGAAGAGTCAGCTGTTCAAAGCTATAGTCCGGACGCTGTTATTTCCGGCATGACTCCGCCTCTTTCCTTACGTCTTAGAAAGTGAAGGCTCTATAAAGTCTAGGTAGGTAGTATCGTTCGCCATTTTTGTTCTTACGTTGCCGAGCTACCATACGAGGAATCTATTTGCCACACCGTTAAACATTATCATGTCGTAGCTCCTATGATAATAAATCAAACGCAATGTAATTCAGCAAATAATTGAGCGGCAAATAACGTCTTCGTGTGCTTTCTGCGAACGCCAACGAAAGAGCTAAAATGGCGGGCGATTATATTAAGTATTTATCGAGCCTTAAGAAATGAATCAGCGAATCACAAGACGCACACGTTTAAATGTAGCCGACCTGCAACGCAATTGGCTGCCGGAAATTAGAGCGACGGGACTATAGTAGGCATACGGTACGCGAGTGCTGAATTACGAAATATTCGTACTGAGTTTTTGTTCGTAATCTTTAGGGGGGGCCTACTATCTATAACACGTTAAGAGAGGTTAGACCTAATTTTTATGGAATCAACAATGCTTTCTGTATATTTCACATAATGACAAAATGAAATAATTGACAATTTTGAAAGATTTTTTTGATATGATTAATCATTGTGGGGCATGCATCATTCTTTGTTTCACCCGCTCGCCACGATGAGGCACAGGATACAGAGTATAAACAACAAGCTGCCAAACCTATACAGGTGGTACAACTGTATAACACTATCCATTGAACATAAAAGATTCAATAATACTTATTTCTTCCTAATTACAAAGGTTAGCCTAAAAAAATAGTTTCGAAAGTCCTGCATTTTTTAAGAGTTAATAATAGCGGACGATTGAGAAACTCATCTCAGCAAGGTCACGGGATATGAACCAATAGTCGTTAGGATCGTCAATATTGAACAACTCATGTAACTGAGTGAGAATAAGTTATGTGAAACTATATGACAGGCAGGGTTTGGTGTTTTTTTTGTTCAGGAACATCTTGATGTACCGTACAGTAAGATCCGAAAGTCTTGTCACCCCTCCCCCCTATTTGTATGTTGATGTGCATCCATTTTGAACATGTCATAGCAGATGTGTGACAATGGTTAATACTTTACGTTCCAGCTTGTTTAGTGATCCAGAACATCAGTATGAGACCACCATTGTCGCGACACAAGATGATGCGACGCCATGTCCTGTGTGAAATTTTCCGCAGCAAAGGCCGTGTGATTTCCCTGAATGCCTCCCTAACAGTTTGCTTCAAATCTTCAATTGTCTGGTATCGATGTTTCGACACATGCTGCTTAATTATTCCCTAAAGGGAAATCGCACCGCCTTTGCTGCGGAAAATTTCACACAGGACATGGCGCCGCATCATTTTGTGCTGCGACAATGATGGTCCCATACTGATGTTCTGGATCACTAAACAAGCTGAAACGTAAAGTATCAACCATGTCACACATCTGCTATGACATGTTCAAAATTGATGCACATCAACATACAAACAAGGGGGGAGGGTGTCAAGACTTTCAAACCTTACTGTACATCACCTGGAGGGAAGAAGTATATCGCAAGGGTAGTGCTTTATCAAGAATGCTTTCCGAGAGTTGTTTCTGCATGTTCAACGTTTGTTGCTGTTCCCTATGGTTTATGATCAATATGATTTTGGTGATGCGATCTATATAGCAGTAATCACTCAAGACAAAAAAAACTCCCTAAATTAAAACTTCTTTTTAGTGGATTACCGTGTGCAGCCTACATAAGTTTGGCAGCTTGTAGTTTATTGTTTAAACTCTGCAGAGCGGGACCTGAAAAGAAAAGAAACAAAACAAAAACAAATAATGAAAAACATGAAAACAAATGAAGGAGTGGACTAAGCATTCAACTGTCTGTGACACATACCTTAAACTTTCCCATCTTCGTATTCGTTTCTTCTTCTCAAATTAAAACTCTTGTCTATTACGTATTTTTGTAATGTAAACTACATTGCAATTTGAAAAGAAAATAAACGTTAAATTCCGATTATTTAGAAAGCACAGAACATCAACAGTACAAATGTGTCAAAACTCTATGAGCCTATCAGTCTCTAAAATTAATTACGAATATGTATAATTTAGTTAGCGTGATATTATACCTATTCTGTTCCTATCTGACATGTACATTGCCCCTATTTACTTAGCCTATCCTAACTGTCCCTCAGAGAGCTTGCCAAAAGGAATTTAGAAACTCTATGCTCTCTCCATCACGCATTGACTATACTGAGAAACCAGTGTTATCCTGTGGAGAAAAGACAAAAACATGTGAAACACGACAGATATATTATGCACTAACACTAATATACTTAACCTGTTCCTGTGGAGGAAAAACACAAACATATGCATCACTATACACACATATACTTAACACTAATGTACTTAACTTGTTCCTGTGGAGAAAAATACATGGTACAAAAGAAAAAAAAATATTCTACATTTAACACTTAGGCTACTACATAACCTGTACCTGTAAAAGAAAAGAAAATACACAAAAAAACTCTTACTAAAAGTGCAAACATGGAGCAAAAACTTTATCACTGGCCTTTATCCAGTCCGATGGCTTCAAGTCTTCACTTCATTGAACTCCAGTAATCCTCAAGAATAAATCCATTAATCCAAATGGTAGGCACATTAACACACGCGACGCGGACGAACATCACATACTCCTGCCTGTCTCATCTATATAACGCACTTTCTTCTTTCACCTATCTAACACTTGTTTCATTTACCCTAAACATCTGATTGTATTTCTTAGCTAACATACTTCTTTCACTTAACAAATTCACTTTTATTTTTTTCATCCATCTAATACAATATCTCGTTTCATCTGTAACACATCCACTTACTTTCCCAATTTAGGCTACCTAACACATGTGCCTATCTCGCCTACCTAACACGCCTCCCTATTTCGACTAACATGTCTATTTCGACCAACACGGCTGCCTATTTAGACCAACATGCATGTCTATTTTGACTAATACCCCTGCCTATTTCGACGAACACTCCTGCATATTTCGACTAAGGCGTCTGCCTATTTCGAATAACACGCTTGCTTATTTATACTAAAATTCCTGCCTATTTCGATCAATACGCCTGCCTATTTCGACTAACACGCCTGCCTATTTCGACTAACAGCCTGCCTATTTCGACTAACACGCCTGCCTATCTCGACTAACACGTCTGTCTATTTCGACCAACACGGCTGCCTATTTCGACTAACACGCCTGCATATTTCGACTAATACGCCTGTCTATTTCGAATAACACGCCTGCATATTTCGACTAACACGCCCGCATACTTCAACTAACACGCCTACTTATTCGATTAACACGCTTCCATATTTTGACTAATACGTCTGCGTATTTCGACTAATACGTCTGTAGTCTATATTTCGACTAACACGCCTGCATACTTCAACTAACACGCCTGCTTATTCGATTAATATGCTTTCATATTTTGACTAATACGTCTGCCTATTTCGACTAATACGCCTGTAGTCTGTATTTAGACTAACACATCTGCCTATTTCGACTAACACGCCTACATACTTCAACGAACACGCCTGCCTATTTCGACTAACAGGCTTCCCTATTTTGACTAACACGTCTGCCTATTTTGACTAACACGCCTGCATACTTCAACTACGTAAGACGCCTGCTTATTCGATTAACACGCTTCCATATTTTGACTAATACGTCTGCGTATTTCGACTAATACGCATGTAGTCTATATTTCGACTAACATGCCTGCATACTTCAACTAATACGCCTGTCTATTTCGACTAACACGTTTCCATATTTTGACTAATACGTCTGCCTATTTCGACTAATACGCCTGTAGTCTGTATTTAGACTAACACGTCTGCCTATTTCGACTAACACGCCTACATACTTCAACGAACACGCCTGCCTATTTCGACTAACAGTCTTCCCTATTTTGACTAACACGTCTGCATATTTCAACTAACACGTCTACCTATTTTGAATAACGCGCCTGCATATTTCTACTAACATGCCTGTCTATTTTGACTAACACTCCTGCATGCTTCAACAAAACGCCTACCTACTTTGACTAACACGCCGGCATATTTCGACTACCCTGTTTTGACTAACACGCCTGCATATTTTGACTAACACGCCTGCATATTTCGACTAATATGTCTGTCTATTTTAACTAACAACTAACATGCCTGCATATTTCGACTAACACACGTGCCTGCCTGTCTTTCCTGCCTGCTCCAATTCATACGTATGTACGTGTTAACTAATAGGACTTTTTCAACTATGATCTGTCAAAAACAACTTCCGACCTGACATATGGCGCCTTTAGCATGTTACCATGGCAACCATTCAAATCAACCAATCACGAGAGACGCGTAACCATGGTAAAGGGACGGTGTTGCCGTGTCTATGTTTACAAGTTGCACGTGAATACCACGGCCCGGAATGACTTTGAGTTGGCTGGTTAGCGCGTGTTTTGTGTGAATTAAAAATATTAATTAGTTATATTATTGTTTTAGTGTATCGATAATTATTGTGTTTGAATTTTATTACACGTATTATCTTCGTTGTCATTGGTGGAGTGTGTGGTTAGTGTACGTTTTCTAGTTTCTGCAAGAATTTCTAAACAGGTGACTTGTGCACTGTCGGAAGGAAGGAAAGGCAGGCGGAGAACAAAGAATGTTGTAGAAGGTGCCCCGTTAAAGAGTCAAGCGTGAGAGATGGTGTATTATGTAAGAGTATTTTGAGAGGGAAAAAGATAATGGCGGGCCTCTTTTACCTTTGGCGCAAGTCGTAATGAGAACTGCTGCTTGTGTTAAAATTAATAAGAGCGCTGTTATCGATATTGGAAAAGAAAAAGGCCGTGCAGATTTTTAATCATAAATATATTTATAGTTTACAATTTTTTCAACGTCTTTCTAACAATATTACATAAAAGAATACCGACGCTCATAAAAGTAGAGGCTTCGTATTAAATTTAAACCTGTTTTTACAGCTTAAAGTTTTTTCGACGCTTTATACTACTACTACTACTACTACTACTACTACTACTACTACTACTAATAATAATAATAATAATAATAATAATAATAATAGATAATAGATAATAGACTAATAAAACTAACGTACACAAATTTTAATGCCTAGTGTTCAACAAATTGGTTAGAAATGTGTGTTCATGTCAGCCGTTCATTACTGTACTCTATCGGCAGCGCTCGCTTACACGAAGGATGGACAACATGACAACACTGCTCCCCCTTCTCTGTAAACTGTCAAGTCGGAAGTAGTTTTGGTCAAGGTATAATACGTGCGCCTGTCTGAATTACCTAACAATGCTAATATTGTAATTGACATGCTTGCCTGTCTGAGTTTTAACTAACACGCCTCGCGGTCACCGGCGTAGCTCAGGCGGTTGAGGCACTTTTCTGTAGATCCAGAATTGCGCTCGGGCGAGGGTTCGATTCCCGCTTGGGCTGATTACCTGGTTGGGCTTTTTTCGAGGTTTTCCCCAACCGTACGGCAAACGACATGCCTCGTTTCCTATACTATGTAAATTGCCTGTCTTTCTCAGTTGTCTGACGGCATTATTTCAATTCTAAAGGCTCATTCACAATGAAAATTAAACATAACGTAAACATTAACATAAGCACATAAACATATGCCACAAACTTAAGTAGCCAAGGCCCATTCGCAATGAAAATTAAACATAACGTAAACATAACACGTGTGTGGAAACAAACATACCGAATCAACAAAACTACAGAACCTATTACATAAAAATGGAGAATTGCACAATGACTGACGATGTACCTATTCAATTTATGTTTCTAATAACTACAATGGCATCAGTATATGGTTTTCAATACTTGAAATCAAAGAAACGGACATGTAAAATAATCAACTTTTCGTCATATGATTCCATGTTGCGCGCCTAGCTATCATCACGGCCAATAGATCAAAATATTGCCTGTAGGCAAAGCCCATGGGATGTTAAACAAAAAGTGAAAACACGCTTTCCGCTTGTGCACTGTTTCCAAATCGCATAAACATAAGCATGAAAGTTTGGAGTTTGCAAACTTTCATGTTAACGTCTTATGATTAAGATTAAGTTTATGCTTATGTAATTCATTGTGAATGCTTTCATTAAATAACATGGATACAAGGTTTTATGCTTACGTTATGTTTATGTTTAATTTTCATTGTGAATGGGCCTTAAGGCTCACAAGCGAGAAATTGTTTAATTTATAATTACTGCAAAGATGAAAGAAGTAAAATTAATAAAGTCATCATTACCTCGTAAGGTACAGCATTTCTAACTATGTGGCAAAGGCCCGTAACATATCTACATAATTCATAATGACAGACTTCTCCTTCCTGGAAAACTGCTTATTAGCATAGTGAGTAACCCTCTTGCAAACTATAGCTGCTATTCTTAATATAATAATAATAATAATAATAATAATAATAATAATAATAATTGTGGTTTACCATAAGTAGTAACATAAGCTGCTGCAATGAAGTCAAAAGAAGGCTAGCAATGGTAAAGGAAGCTTTTAACAGAAAAATGTGCACCTTTTGCGGATCACTGAAAAAAGAACTGAAGAAGTGAAGTGCTTCATGTGGAGTTTGGTATTGTATGGGGCAAAAATATGGACATTACGACGAAGTGAAGAGAAACGATTAGAAACATTTGAAATGTGAATATGAAAAAGAATGAAGCGTTTGAAATGAAGAGACAGAATAAGAAATGAAGCTGTGATAGAAAGAGTGGGTGAAGAAAGAGTAATGCTGAAACTGATCAGGAAAAAGATAAAGAAATTGGCTGAGTCACTGGCTGAGAAGAAACTGTCTATTGAAGAATGCACTGGAAGGAATGGTGAACTGGAGGAAAGTTCGGGGCAGAAGACGATATCAGATGACAGACAACATTAAAGCACATAAGTCCTATGCAGATACTAATAGGAAGGCGTAAAAGAGGGAAGATTGGAGAATGCCGGGTTTGCAATGAAAAACATGTCCTTGGGTAGAAAACTATGAATGTATGTATGAAATAAATGAATGGATATTACAGTAATATAGTAATAATAATAATAATAATAATAATAATAATAATAATAATAATAATAATAATAATAATTTGAAAGATACTGAGTCCTGAATTAATTTATCTACTGAAGAGGCAGGGTAGATTAATACAATTTAAAATAGTTAAATACAAAAAAAGAATAAAATAATACTATATACTGTATAAGAAAAAAACTTGGGATTAATAATGTTTAATAAATTTGAGGACCGAATTAGCAGTGCTCTGTTACCTGAAATAGCACAATACTGTATAAAATATGTGACGACGTAGTAATTATTTTGTAAAACTCAAGACTGAGTGACCAATATTATCCTTAGTACCGTACTTGATAGATTCAACTTCACAACAAATTAGTTTCATTAGAAAAATTACTGAACATTTAACATTTTCTTACATTACTGTGAAGAAAAGGAAATGGGAATAAAGTGAAATAAATTTGAAAGAGTTCGTAACAGATGGACGGAAATGTTACTTTTAATTGAAGAATCGTAGAACTACAAAACTATCTATAATTTTTCAGTATGTTGTAGGTTTATTTATGAGTATTTATATCATTGCAGGAACACGGCAACATAACCCAGTAAGTCGCAAAATGAAGATCACAGAAGGTATATAGACTACACGATTATAAAGAAATAAACGAAGAAAAAAATACGAAGAAGAAGCTAATGACAATAACGAAATGAGGATGGGGAAGAGGAAGCGGAGGAGAAGAGTTCGATGCATTGGCGGTACTTGAATAATTCGTACTGTTTATGTTTAAAAGAGAAATAATGTGCGACCGACAGTTTTGAAATAATTCGTAAGTAATGATCAGAAATGTTACCTCTAATTAAAACATTGAGGAAATACAAATTTTACATACTTTTCCTTAATGTTGTTTGTATTCTTGTGTCTTCATGCCATCCCTTTGAAGGAAATTCGTAATATAACCAACAAGGAAATCGCAAGCGATGATCATAAAATAAACAGTCTGCAAGATTACAGAAATTAAAACGAAGAAAATAATAATACAATTACGGAATAGGCAACAAAGATTACTAAAAAGAACAACAAAATAGGTTGATGGAGAGGATAACGAAAAGGAAGCTGAAAAGATTCTGATGCAGTGATGGTTTTGCTGATGGTGTTTGAAACAACGATATCAATAGCAGAATGGAATAGTTTGTGCCTATTGCTTTTAACATACGGAGTAACTTGGAAGGAGTTATAAATTTTGTATGGTGCAATTCTTCTGGATAGTTATGTTCAAACTTTTAATCAAAACATCATGTCCAATGTATTTAGAAGCAAAATATTAATACATTTCTTATATCATGCTTACATCGTTTTTATGGATTGGATGTTATTGCTAAATAGGACAATAATTGAGATACAAAATTATATGAGAAATATTAATCTGAAAGTTTGGTAACAGAGGAACGTGAATGAAACAGATCATAAATTATATTAAGTTAGTTGTTATATGCCGGCCATGCAAAAAAACTACATAAGATGAGAGAAACTACAATAAACCCACACCATAAAGGAAGAAGAAATGTTAGTTTTTAGTAACTAATAGGTGGATGATCTGTTCAATGCACGTTCGTATTACCAAGAACAATTTCCAGATATGCTAAAAAATAATTAAGTTAATGAATGGATAATTTAATTTTTGAAGGAGCGAAAATTATTAAACTCGAAATAATAGCCGGTGAATTATTTCTTTGGGACACAGTTCCAATAACTGATCTTTAAGAGAATAATCCTCGGGATGACATACACAAAGTATTATTTAGATGCCTGAATAAACTAAACTATTTTTGATGTAGTTAAAAAAATATCTCACTAAATCCACCAACATAAAGTTGGCAACATTTTTACTTTAAATACGGAAGTGTGTTTTACTTTAGATGAAAATTTAAATTGTTATAATTTGTATGACAATTTTTTTTCAATTAACTCGAATAATTAGATATCATGTTTCTATATATTATGTGACTTCTATCGTCGATATGACTTTAAAATCTGAGCAACTTCATGTGAGGTACTGCTCAAGATATAACATTGAAAAATAACTGACTGAAGGCGCCCTTCATGTAATCAGATTATTCGAAGAATAAAAATTAAACGTTCCTTGAAGTATTAGCAAAGAAATGTATGCTTACTCAGGGCAACAAACACAGAAATTATCGATAGCTATATAAAGACTGTATGCTGATAGAAAATATAGATAAATTTTTAACACCACAAAATGAAAGTCAGGCTCAGGATATTAAATGGGACAGTTTAAAGAAAAATATGTCGATGACGACAATGATGATGACGACTATGATAATGGTAAATTATATGTAGGTCTACATAGTAACTACAGTCTTATCTTCAAAACATATTTTAATTTTTTGTGAAATCTAATAGATAAATTGTGTTGCTACGTACGTAGGTTGTAATATTTACGCGTATTTTAAAATAGATGATGACTGATGACACTGATAAACTGCCTATTTTATCCTCATTAGAAACCTTCTGGATCATCATTATCATGTCGCACAATTAAAATCGATAGAGTTGGCAGCAATAATGAAACTAGGCATGATGAAATTAATTCTAAAGGTCTTTAGCATTACATACGATAGTAAGGAAAAGTGACAATGTGTAAATTTCTTTGGAAGTTAAACATATCAGTAACAAAAATTCAGTTTCTTTCGAAGCCAGATTTTCAGTTAACTTTAAACAACAATTCTTTTTAAGAATTCTCAGGTTTCTTTTTCACAAATTTATAAATAAATGCTATATTTGGTGCAATAAAGTCCAGCGTCTATTGAAGAATATAGGATCATTATAAAGGTGTCTACAAAACAAACAATATATGTAAAATATGTATTTAAATCTTAAAAGTTAGTTAATTAATAATAGGTAATAACTAGGCTTACAGGTTTTAATCAAATATAGACATAAAAAATATCGACAATACAACCATTGAAGAACTTCCTTTATATGATTTAGTTACCATGGCGACGACAGTTAAACTATAGAAGTAAAACATAATGTACACTACATTAAAAAACTAAACCTTATCAAAAAATAATAACAATATTTGTAGGCTTGCTGAAGAAATGCCTGATATTTCTAGAGTTAGCAGTCGGGTTAAATATCTTAGTTGGGTTTGGCGTAGGCCTATACATTTAATTCTATTTATGACTTGGAATATTACACATAATAAGTAGTCCTATTGATAATAAAAACTCGTTGCTCAATTGCTAAAAAAAACACGACTAAGCGACAGGTGCTATTAACTGTGATTAAAGATTAAATAATAAAAAAAGCTAATAATCCGTTTAGTGCAATGGTCTCCTTTTAGGAAGGGAGGTTGTAGTAATATCATACGGTGAGCTATCCAGTGGGAAATATTTTCCTTTTGTACACCTGACAGAATTCAGAAACGGACTGCAACCGAGATATTTCGTAACCCTGTAGAAAATGACCAGTTATGACAATTCAAGACTATAAAAGTACAACTTTGGAACAAAATCAATTACAGAAATAGCTAATCTTTGCGATTAATAAGTAGAAATAGTTAAATTGAAATTAATATTTGCGATTAATTAACTTCTATGCGTTCCTCAGACGCGAATATCTTATGTCATTAATTATTACGCAGAGTGATGCGACAAAGCTTCATAAAATAAAACATAATATAGCTTTTGGAATATTAATGACGTTTATCCTACTGTGAGACTTTCAACGTATAGGTTAAAATGTTCAACCCGAAGCGATCCTTTTTTTTTTTTAAAGAGCGTCTTCCCTAAATCAAAAAATGGTACTATAAATCTGAGAATAAAAGACGAATATATTCTTAAAAGATTAGTATTTCCTCTGAATCAAAAATACAATGCAAATGGAATAAAAATTAGTATTTTATCGTAGACCAAAATAGTAAAAACTGGAGCATTTTCTCTCGATATAATTAGCAGCATGTATATTTCCGAAGCCAATGGTTATAGTTACTTTAGAGCAAAAACGACATAATATATTAGAAAAATGCCTATTAAATAAATGCAATGTATCCGTAATCTTACTTACAGTATATTTCTTTACAGGCAGGCAGTAAGACATATTTATGAGCTTTGGAATACAAAACGTGGCCGACGAAACAGCTGGACATATTGCTGACACCACAAACTATACTGCAAGAGTTATGCACTACTTCCTAAAACTGTACAAATATTAACATTTTATACACAATATTTACCGCATATAAACACAATGTATTATGCAAAGTTGCTTGCAGATACTGATAAATTATTCAAAATGAGTAATTAGTAAATTACCATACATGGTAGGTTACTACTGGCGCTACTTCCAGAAAAAAAAAATCGAATGTGGAAGATGGCGTATCGTATGGCAATTTGATGTAAGTCAGTATTATATAAGATTTTAACAAATATTCTTAGAATAACTGTAGGAGTTACAGAAAATAAACTTTCTTTAAACAGGAATAATTGACGAAAATGGCCCTGGATACTAAATTGCCAACGAAAATCGAAATAACTTGAATTAACTGGCAGCGCAACGGGGTTCACAAAAGTAACATGGAAGAAACTCGGAAAGTAATTTTTAAATAGTTGATTTAGAATGAATGATATTCCCATATTAGTAATGCAGTTTCTCGAAACACAATTACAAAGCAATTATGATTAGCGTTACATACAACTTTTAGAACTTTTAATAGGAATTTACACACGCGTAGCTATTTGTTACTGCGATAGACCTAATGGTTGAAGTGCGCGGTTTGGTGCGATCGAATTCAACTTGCGTATATTTAGAAAATAATTATTCCCACAATGTGATTAGGTGTATAATTATATCACAAAGAATTTACAGCTAATTAATAACAGCGATGTACAAATTTTTACCTTATCTAAATTATCGAATACAGGCAGGCCTCGGGTGCTACAAATCACAACCACTCTGATACAGACTCAACGACGAAATGACCGAACCACAGCACAGAGACCTTGAAAAATATTAATATTTCTTACCATTTTGGTGAACACAACTTTTGTGTTATAGTGTTATAGATGCCGTACACAATTTTGCGAAAACGAAACTACAATAAAAATAATTATATATAATACTTGAGATTATTAAATATTAAAGCGGATTACTTTCTAATTGTTATAGCGGATCGATACACATAGTTAAAAGTAATATTAAAATATCGACTTTTAATCTAAAATCGACGCCATTGTGATGAGAAACGTCATTCCTATGAAATTATACAAATTGTTAAATGTGACAAGATAGGTCCAATAAAAATTATATTACATCACTATTTTTATTAAATCAATCTGTATTTAAATATTGTTTACTTATTTCTTTATTTTGTGGCCTCTCAATCAACATGTCTGTGATGCGATTCTTCACTGTGTGTTGGACTGTTGACATTTTCTTACAGGCTTTTTCTTTATTTAAATTAAACGTGGCATTGACAAACAAAACTTGAACATATTAGGAATCGTAAAAGAGATTTTGCCTAAAATGTTCTTCTATAAGATTGTTCAATAACTAATCAACTACTAGGTAACAAATTAACCAATTAGATGCTAATTACTAAATAATTAACTACGTAACTAACGAACTAACTACTAACTTGACTACAAACTACGAATTAACTAGTTAGCCAATTAGGTAGTAACTAACAAAGTATATTATACATTTTTAGCATGTTGATATATGACGTGGTATCGTAGATTTTTTGTATCTTTTATTCTTCTACTCCAGGCATCGGCAAAAAAAGGTCAAGTGGCGTGACAGGGGCAGTAAACTATGCTTGCTTCATCCACTCCCTTCCATTCAACTTCCTTACAACTCCAGTACAAAAGCATGTATCGTTGGTAGATTACCTGCTTAGATATATAACATTTCTCTCTCCAAACCAACGAAATCTTTTCGGAAACATGCAGTATGTTTAAAGAAGGATAGGAAGAACAGAATTTTTGTTGTGAATATAGTGACAATGTAAGATACCTTGTCTAAAATACTAATAGGCACTTATAAATCAAACAGCAAGCGACGTTATGCATGTCACAATGATTATCATTATCACGATATATCCGTAAGTATAAACCTAACCAATTTAAATTATTATGATAATTAAAACGGAGGATTTACCATGAAATTACCTGACATCTGTCTTACAATTCTGGAAAACCTCGGATAAAACCAATTAATCAGCCTAAGGGAGAATCAAACCCATGCCCTACCTCAGCCTTGTACCATAAACCAGTTCATTGTCCCTAAGCTACGATGATGAAAGTCTCCTAAATGTTCCAAATATTTTAACGAACATTGATTTTGGTATCTTGGCTAGTTAGTGTTCTGAAATTATACAATATTTAAGTTTGGGCCTTATGTAGGCCTACTACGGAGAGTAAGAGTCGCGTATCTCATTTTTTTTTTAACTCTGGATTTTACATTAATTGAACTTTTGTGTCACTTACTCACCAAGTTTCATATTTTCACGGTCCAGATGGTGCACACAGAAGTAACTTGAGATAGTTGTGGCCACACTTGCTGGACGTAGCCATGCCCGTCTCAAGGTGTAGACAATAATTTATTATTATAAAATGAATTTAACTTTTCATGTTGTATGAGTGTAAACTGAAACGTATGCGCTGTTAATCTCTGTTTCAGACTACAGCATATTACCAGCAACATACTCACACCGCTTGGAGATCAGGTGTTCGAACGCGTAAGTCGGATATCCCTACACACGACACAGTCCTCATTTTCACTATGTGAATGCTCAGTTAGCGTTTAAAATACGGGTAGACCTCGACCGCTTCCTTCCAAATTCTCTCTCATTCTCCAATACGCAATCTCACACTGTCCTGTCAAAATAAGGACTGGATTAGTTCTGCTTTTATGATAGATACAGAAGCCGACATTTCTTCATTTAACAATGCTTTTAACTTACAAAAGTTGTCCAGAGTTGACGTAACAAGGAAGTGATGGACGAAGGTAACATACAATGGCGAACTCGGACAAAATCTGTTCTTCAGCTGCTTTAACTGTCACAATTATCATACAGTATAATATGCAGGAGATCGAACCCGGCTTCCCTGGTGAGGAGTCTTCAACTTAGGCGAGTAGCGGATCGGTTCTGCATTGATGATGATGATGATGATGATGATGATGATTATTATTATTATTATTATTATTATTATTATTATGGTGATGGTTATTGATATGGTTATTGGTGATATCGTCAACCACATTCTCACTTCCACGCCAGAAAAACCAACATACGATAGATAAGCTTACGAGATTTTATTTTATTAGGTTATTTTACGAGGCTTTATCAACATATTAGGTTATTTAGCGTCTGAATGAGATGAAGGTGATAATGCCGGTGAAATGAGTCCGGGGTCCAACACCGAAAGTTACCCAGCATTTGCTCATATTGGATTGAGGGAAAACGCCGGAAAAAACCTCAACCAGGTAACTTGCCCCGACCGGGAATCGAACCCGGGCCACCTGGTTTCGCGGCCAGACGCGCTGACCGTTACTCCACAGGTGTGGACGCTTACGAGATACGACCCATGAATTCGACTACAATTTCTATACATTCAGAATCAAACTTCGTCTATTTATGCCACCATTGAAAAAACCACTCACTTTCTATCATCTGTAATGGTATGTATAATAATGTGTACGTTGTACAAATGTACAGTAACAAGTGGAAAGTTAGTATGAAGGCAACAGTTTACAGACAAATATTTCAATAATTGTCAACTCCACCAAAGGCAGTGACAGCAGACACACTCAGAAGATGCTTTCCCATTGATCAGTGCACGCACGCACGCATGCACGTGTGTGTGGTGGAGTGAGCCGAGTGACCGTGAGAAAATCTACGAAAGAGTTGGAGCAAAGAAGGTACATTACAGTATAGGCATTAACAGATAGGTTTGTTGTGTGAACATTGTAGAGATGGGAAGTCTGATTCATTTGGAAGAATAGATTCAATTGTTGTGATTCACTAAGTGATTCGTTCATTTGATTCACAGCTGATCCGATGCGAGTACGAGTCCAAAACTGTAGTGTACCGGTTAGCGCGTCTGGCCGCGAAATCAGGTGGCCCGGGTTCGATTTCCGGTCGAGACAAGTTACCTGGTTGAGGTTTTTCCCGGGGTTTTCCCTCAACCCAATATGAGCAAATACTGGGTAACTTTCGGTGCTGGATCCCGGACTCATTTCACCGGCATTATCACCTTCATCTCATTCAGACGCTAAATAACCTAAGATATTGATAAAGCGTCGTAAAATAACCTACTAAAATATAAAAAAAGATACCAGTACGAAAGAATAGGAACTGCATTTCCATTTCTATTCAGCAATATCGTTCGTTTATTCGTTACTATTTGCTTCACGTTCACTTTTTGCTCACTATGACAGCATATTGCAGTTGACTGAATAGTGGAAAATTGATGCGATAAGAAATGAAGATGATCGTCCTCTATGGTATTAGAGTTAATTGAGGCACCGGAATAATAAATTGACTAAAAAAATTGAGTTTTTATTTTTTGTTTGTCTTTCAAAAATCCAGGAAGGTCTACTTAATTGGTGTGTGTATGCGTGCGTCTTTTTCCGATTTGTAATATTTCAGTGCCTGAAAATGTTCTAAATGTGTTATAGTATTCACAATGTCTTTTTTTTCTGTATGTATACTTAACGGCACTGGCATAACTTGATGTTTATGAACTTCAGGATCACTTTTATTTCAAATGGTTAGAGCAGGGATGCAGAACTCACAGAGATAGGGGTGGAAGCATGGGGAAAGCATTGGTTCCCCTTCCACAGTCCACCGGCGTTGAGTGACTTCTCCGTGACTCATCTGCAACCATGTGGCGGATTACAACAAATTCGTGCTCACGGAAAGAATGATGAAAGTGTTTCCGACCACAATAATTATAACAATAAACTGTTCACAAATGAGACAACGTGCTTTGTGATTATTTTGAATACAGAAGTATTCATTTTCCCCATTGCTCTTTAAACTAGTACTTTCCGACCGATATTGCTTCGAATTCCACCTCTAGACAGTGAATACAAATCTTCTGTACCTTGTCATGTAGATGACACGTGGTCTTGGGGAAAGGGATGAATGACGTAGTCCGTCTTGTGACGTATGCTACAATTGGAGCGCAGTTCTGCATCGCTCGGTTAGAGATTCTTTCTTATTCCGGTTAGGGCAAAGATATTTTTATATAAAAAAAACGTGATAGGCACGTATCCATATGAATAAGATGTATAAATATGAACATTTTTAATTTTGAAAGAAAAAATATAAGTATTTTTTTAATCGTAAAAATATATATATTTTTTTTTATTTAGGAAAAGGATAGTGTTTTATACATACCAATTTTCATTATTGTACAAGATACAGTAATTGAGGAAAAAATGTTGAATATTTCCAAAAATTTTACTGCTGTAAGCTGTATCTAACCCCTTAAAATAATGCAAAGATTTTTAATCCGAACACGCCGATCGCCGGTAAGTGAGCAGTGTCTGGAAAGTAGGAGCTGGCATAATGGATCAAAAGCCGAAGGCGTCATAAGTTTATATTTCTCTATCGCCTATAATGGTCGGTTT
Organism: Periplaneta americana; assembly: GCF_040183065.1. Classification (NCBI taxonomy): domain Eukaryota; kingdom Metazoa; phylum Arthropoda; class Insecta; order Blattodea; family Blattidae; genus Periplaneta; species Periplaneta americana. The sequence continues at coordinate 150,491,181 of NC_091128.1, forward strand.
TATGTTTACATTGGCCTTTGTGTTTATGAAGTTAAGGAACCTACAAAGAAAAATTCTGACATGCCGAATTATGCTTATTCATTCTTGAATCTCTTCCTTCGTTTTCGAAGTGCAAGCAATGGAATATGGGTCATACGTCGACATGTAAGTTTCTATATAGGAATAATTATATTATAGGCCTATAGTTTTATACATAAGAAAAATGTTACAAGATATACAGAATTTTTTTCCCTTTCTGTACAACTTTCCCAGCTTACAACTGTAAATAAATGCCTGTAATAACTTTATCCTACTGAACGTGCTGTTTACATATTTTTACTTATTTATACAAGCATCACAGATAAGCCTGACAATGAGTTTTCTAATCATGGCGACATTATTTTCGTTCATGACACTGAGTAATTTTGGCTTACTTTTTCTTCACGTTGTATAGTATCGAGTCTTTCTTGCACAGACCTATTTATACGTACGAACCATGAACAGAATGAGTGATGTAGGAGGTCCAGTCATCATGCTTTCTAATAGGCTGACCATAAATTCTTTGAGACAAAAACCTGGCGGGAAAGCCACGGGTTATGTTTTTAAAAATAAGTCATCAATAATGTTTTGTCTCGTTAAATGCTTCTACATCAAATAGGATCAAATAATTCAAATGGATTAAATAGAAATATTCATAAAATTCCATTTCATCCATATTTCATAGTAATTAAAGATATTGTAGAATTCATTATTTTGATCTTGAGCTTACAATAGTCAATCTTGACTGAACACACACAAAAACTTTGGCTTTATGTAGTGGGAGGGAACTGCATATCACCACGATCATACCATGAGTATTTTTCATATGATTTTATTTTACGTAATAAATTTCCATGTCACACACAATTTTGTCTTACAATTAGCATAGCTCATTGCTTCAACGCTTAATCGGAATTTCTCCTTTGACTACATAATTTTCATAATACAAAATATTCTTTCTACGGGTGCTGTTCTTCTAGGCATAACCTGAAAATTTTATAAAAATCGTATGGTATCTTGAGGTGCCACAAGGGTCTTAAAATTTTAAAATATAAAAAGAATAACCTCTTTTATTATTTTATGTTCGACCATGCCGAAATATAATAATTATACACCTGGTAGCAGTCCTTTAATGCATATCATTAAAGTACACCTATTCATTAAAGTTCAGGTTTTCGATTATTCTCGGATATGCAATCGAAAGACAACGAGGGAAACGTCACGGAGGCTGGAAATCCAATACTGTCGCAGAAGATTATGTTCTGTTGCTATAATAATTAGCGTTAATTGTAAATAATATTCAAATAAGTTCAATTTGTCATCTCGTTTTTCAATTCTAAATCAATTTCCAGGTTATATCAAAATTAGTTCATGTTATTCTCTACATTACATCAAGGTCAATGACATTATTGTTCCTCGGAAAAAAATCAATACTTTCGCGTCTGCGCACATCTCACAATTTACGAGCTATGCACAAGGTCACTTCCGATCTTCAGTCAGATACAAATAAAATGAATACTTCTGAATAATTTCAAGTTAGAAATATGGTCGAGCATAAAAAGTCGTATGAATCTTGCCTATAATGGTAATTAAGACGCTCGTATGAAAATTATGAAACTCGCTTGCGCTCGTTTCATAAACAAACATACTCGCGTCTTAATTACTATCATTATAGGCTCGTTGCATAATGTACTATTTAAATTTCCTTTTATTTTATTTTACTTTAATAAACTTGGATATTTAAGTTGTTTATACTGATACTGTCGTTTCCTAAAAGAAATACATCTCAAATTGAATATTTTGAGGTGCCACTACACTGCTTTTCGTTCCACCCTCATTTATTTTTGCTAGTGTATCTATTGTAGAGGAAAATTATCGATATGAAGCTGTGGCATAATGGATAAGGCGTCAGACTTCAAACAAAACGGTAGCATTTTCGAGCCCTGACGTGGTAGTTTCTTACCTCAATACCTCAATAAATGGCGCACTGTTCCAAAAAATATTTCATGTCATTACGTGCAAGTTTGAACCAGATCCCTAATTCCCTATCTCAAAATACTTAACTAGGATCCCTCCACAACCCCTTAAATTTCTTAGATTGAAATCTGAAACATCCGGTATAATGTAGCTTTCATTAATATAATGCAACTTTAAATAATTTACATAATCAATAATAACAATTTAATTTTAACATTACTGTATAACTTTCGGATAAAAGTTTGAGAATGATTAATCAGAAAGACTATTTTCCTCATCTTTAACAGAGTCATCTTCCAAAAGCTCTGTATGGAGGGCGACATATTGTCACCATGCTACCTGGAAGTGGAATCGGACCTGAACTCATGTGCGCTGTGAAGCACGTGTTCATGTAAGTGTACTTGTATTATGTTATTTGTGTTGTTCAAATCTAATCTAAAGTTGTAAGTAAGAAAATACGTATCATCTTCATAGCCACCAGCGTAGCCCAAGCGGTAGCACGTTTGCTTGTTGATCCGGATTTGCGCTCGGGCGTGGGTTCGATTCCCGCTTGGGCTAATTATTGTTTCTTCCGAAGTTTTTCCCAACCGTAAGGCGAATGTCGGGTAACATATGGCGAATCCTAGGCCTCATCTCGCTATTACCAATTCCATCGACGCTAAAAAAACCCAGTAGATGATACAGCGTCGTTAAATAATCAAGTAAAAAAAAGGTATCGTCATAATAGCTTTCAAAATAGAAGCAAGAGATCTTGTAATAAATATATATCGGTAATTATGTACTCCAATACTTGGGTGTAGTTTGTAAGCTTTAAATTGTCAGGCCGCTTGCAGGTAACAGACAAGAACGATATTACCCGATCCCTGAAACATTCATCTTATCATAGCTCCTATGACAGTCAATCAATCGCGCTATAATTTTTATGATTCGTAGGTCCAAATCTAGGGAAAGCATGGAAAAAAAAAATCAAAATTAAATATTTTAAGTGAGAAAAAAATACTAACTTTGAAGAGGTCTGTTCAAAATAAACATTTACACCTTGGTAAATGGAGAACTTTTTCATTTTTCACTTCAGATGGTGGGAGTCAAAGCGAGAGAAAAATCGAGAAAAAAAATGGAGGTTACTTTTAAAAGTGGCCGCTACTAATATCTTTAGCTACTGGTTTTCGAGTTTTGGCGAGTTAAACGAGTATTTTCGCTTTGAGGAGGACTCAAATTTTTGTGTGCCAAAATAGAAAGAACGGTGGCTTCTTATAGAAATCTTCGCACTGATTTCAAATCTGTTTATAAACTGTTTCCATCTCCCAAGAAGTTTTACTTAATCGCGAGTTTTGAAATGTCATAACCAGGTGTGGTGGTGTTCCTGTGAATTTTGAAGAGATTGAAACGACTTCGGATATCGATTGCGAAGAAAGTCTGAACCATGCAATTACTTCCATTAGGAGAAATGGCGTCGGTATAAAAGGTAAAGTACCTCCTTTCTCATGAATCTCTATTCTTCTTCCTTTTTATTATTATTCTGAATTTTATTTTATTAATTATTTCTTTATAGTTTAATTTCTCCCTTGCCTATCTTTCTTTATAATACTTACTTACGAATGGCTTTTAAGGAACCCGAAGGTTCATTGCCGCCCTCACATAAGCCCGCCATCGGTCCCTATCCTGTGCAAGATTAATCCAGTCTCTATCATCATATCCCACCTCCCTCAAATCCATTTTAATATTATCCTCCCATCTACGTCTCGGCCTCCCCAAAGGTCTTTTTCCCTCCGGTCTCCCAACTAACACTCTATATGCATTTCTGGATTCGCCCATACGTGCTACATGTCCTGCCCATCTCAAACGTCTGGATTTAATGTTCCTAATTATGTCAGGTGAAGAATACAATGCGTGCAGTTCTGCGTTGTGTAACTTTCTCCATTCTCCTGTAACTTCATCCCGCTTAGCCCCAAATATTTTCCTAAGCATCTTATTCTCAAACACCCTTAACCTATGTACCTCTCTCAGAGTGAGAGTCCAAGTTTCACAACCATACAGAAGAACCGGTAATAGAACTGTTTTATAAATTCTAACTTTCAGATTTTTTGACAGCAGACTAGATGATAAAAGCTTCTCAACCGAATAATAACACGCATTTCTCATATTTATTCTGCGTTTAATTTCCTTTATAATACATCTTATTTTCTCTCTATTCCTTTTGCACATCCAGTTTTTAATTTTCCACTTCTTCTGAAATTTTCAGTCTTACTTCCATTCCATCTTACAGCCGCTATTTCTTTCTTCTATATTTTCTTTCAGGCTATGAGTAATATTAGAGTTACCATATTTCGTTTCATCAAAATGATCACTTACGCCGAGTAGGCTATGTCAAAACGAAAGCACTGCGTGCTCTAAAGAACCCGCACGTTTCCTTAAGAGCGATGATTGTACCTTACGGTGCCTTGCTGAAAAGTGATCCTTGTTGGCTTTGTATTGCTTGTAGTATGAGCACGTAATGCAGGCGCTTTGACATCCCTGACTTATGCCATACCTCGTCCATTAAAATGAGGACATCAAATATTGTCATACTCGTCTGAATTGTTCGCAAGAATGTCTGCAGAATTTATTTAAGATATAATGCTTTTAATAGCTTTATAAAACCTTTCTTCTTTTTCTCTTCCAAGGATTGGGTCGCTGACCCGCTCCGAAACTAAAAGAGCACAATTAAAATTTCATCTTATTTTGAATATTCCGATAAGCTAATTATAATATAATCACATTTCAACTGAACCGTCTATGCTTATCTTGTATTATAAATTTTACACATACTTAACATTATAGTGCAACAAATCAACGTAATGATGATTTTAAAAACTGGTTGTCCCATTTGATCTATCACGACAACAAATATTAATTTATAATATATAATGTAATTCTAGATAACGACGAACGCCATAGCAGCAATGATCACTGTTTTTAAATAATTGATTTTAATTGCCTGTTTTATCTAATTAATAGCATATAAGTGTGTTATTGTATTTATACAACTACTATAATTGATCATGGGCATAACATTTCATGTTCATACATACATATTATTCAAGACTACAACACATGCATCCATTGGCTAGGTTTACATATAGTATCACGTATACATCTGATGATGGTACACTCCAGTACCGAAAACGTTAATGTAACTAATTAATAAAATTATATTTATAATACAAGATAAGCATAGACGGTTCAGTTGAAATTTCATTATATTACAATTAAAATTGTTATCTCTATCTTCTCCTTGGATGCCCAATGTTCCGTCATCTCATTGGATTATAAATATGTAGGCCTACTTGTCATGGCAGACGTTCAGGGGACTACTTATGAAATCCATAACATTTTTTATCTAAAGTTTCTGAAATTTATTTGAATACATTCTCTATTTTAGATTTGTTTTTGTGTGTTGTTTAGTCAACTGTCCGAAGACAGATTTGATCCCTTACAAGTGACACCAATAAGGCATCACTCATGATGCAACTAAGCTAGGAGATAATAGGGTAGAATGGCCAGTTCCTTTCCCCCTCATTTGCTTACATCGCTGACTAGTAACATATTACACTAATCAGACTTCAAATACAGATAATAGATGCAAATATCAGCCAGAATATCAATCAGAGGCAACTTTTTGTTTAGTCAATTGTCCGAAACAGGTTTGAACCTCATAGGCATAAATGATGTGTATGAATATTTTTATAATAATCTGAATATTTAATGCTTATTTATTCCTTTATAAATCTTTATAAAAGTTCTCTCAATTTAAATGTCTTTGTCTTAACTACACTTCGCCGGTTTCTTTCCTCATTTCAAGGAGCGGAAACAATCTTTCAGGACAAGCACTGTGAGCAAGAGTTGCAAAGAAAGGAAAGTGAGACAATGAAAAATTCCAGACCTGACAGGGAATGGAACCTGGGTCGCCTGCGTGACAGGCTAGTCTGACCACTCAGCCACCGCAGAGCTACTTAGCGTATTAATTTTAGCTGTTTTAAAGCAAATTGAAGAATTCTTTACTGTAATTAAAATATCGACATTAGGAAAAATCCACTGCTGTAACCACAATCAACATCACAAAATGAAGCAATAAATACGAAAAAAAGTAACATAAATAAAAACTTGGTCGAATTTTGTTATGTAGTGTAATCTAATTTCAATTTTGTTCTTTCTACTGAATATGACTATCTAATCTTAACATTCTTGCAAAGTTCCTGTCAACGTGCAACATTTGAGACTATGCAGTCACTAAGTAGATACTATTTTAAACTTTATTACAGTCCAAAAAAGAATGCTTTAATCTCCTTTTGAAGGAAGTAGCGTGGAAGCTTAAAAACAATAAATTATGCTTAATTAGAATAGGCCTATATAAATTAGTACACGAATACTTAACATGTCTGTTATTCAGTGGCGGTTCCTCGGGGGAGGTAAGGGAGGAACGTCCTCCTCACATTTTTCTTCTTTTTAAAGTAAATATCAAATGAAATATATGCCTTGAAATTCGAGGAAGATTCGATAACTTTTAAGTTCACAGCTATAAGAAAACCTCGGTTGATCGAGTTTTAAATGACGCGCACTCATGTGCTGCTAGAAAACTGTGAGAAGGATGCGAGATTGTTTGTGTGGAGGAAAGTAAATCCATTCCTCCTTTACTGCAGTTAACACACATAGACAACAGCGCGCTAGCGGCGAGAGACAGAAGCAGAGTTTTAAAGCAAGTAAATGAACGGATAGGGAGATCCTCCTCTGAATCAGTACATGGGCGGGAAATAGAAACCGACTGGTCTTGCAGCAAGCTCGCTACCGCTGCCATCTAACGATGCTGCATTCAACCAGACTATAACACGTCTAGGAGGAGACACAATAAAAACAGTTTTAACGCAAAGCTATGAAAAACACCATATAAACTTTTTTTTATAAATAAAAATATATTATTCCTTGCGCTTTATAAAAGCTACTATTCATGGTTTGAAACTTTTGAGGATATCTGAAAGTTGAAGTTGGATTTATATAAAACAAAGATGAAGTAGTTCTAAGTTAGTATCGCAGATCTTTTTGGTCTCTGAAATTCACTTCCATTCGTTGTCTACTAGACAGGACAACAGCCAAGTTGTCAGTTTTGTACAAATATATTTGAAATTGGAAGTAGTGCAAACTACATTATTTTAACATAAAAAATTAATCGGCCACCGGTAGCTTTGAACAATAACGGTAGTATGACTTTACAAGAACTGACATTCTTAAAGAGCATGTGATACTGAACTTCTAAAATGTGGGTGAGTGCAGTGTTCTCGCTTTCCTAACAGATTATTTCTCATTCCCATTTCCGTAAAACGGTTTCGGTTACGTGTTAGTAGCTGGTCTCTTCCAACACGTGTGATGCTGTAGGCCTAGTGTGCGTGAAAAATGCTGCGAGGTTGTGAATTTTCTTGTAATTGTTAATTTGTGCAATTATTCAACAATGAATGAAAGTGAAAACATATTATATTTTGGACAATTTAGGAAACTCAGTTTACAAAAAGAGATTATTGCTATACAAATCTCCTCTTAAGAAATATGCAGGAGCCGCCACTGCTGTTATTGTCTTTTGAAGCATGTATTCATGTTAGTTTAACCGGCAGGAAATATCGAGGCATGTCAGGTGATACAGGATGTAGTGTCTCGAAATGTGGTAGTACGCAACCAGCTTGACCTGTATGTGAATGTGCTGAACTGCAAGGCGTATCCCTCCGTCCCGAGTCGACACAAAGATCTGGACCTGATACTGATCCGACACAACACCGAAGGCGAATACTCCATGATAGAACATGAGGTGAGGCAGTAGACTACTTAAATCTTCATCATCTACTTTCGAGGATTTGCCCTTTTGACCTATTCCATCTCCAATCGTTTCAGTATTTTTAACAAACACCAAACAATCTTGAACAACGAGATTCCCAGATCAAGTGATCGGAATGTAGCACGCCCTCTACTTAGAACAATACAGAGTGAATAGAAAATTAGTATAAACCTGATCTGTATCAAAGGCAGCGACGAAGCTAAGGTGTAAATGAATAATTTCAAGGGAAAAATTGTTCCGGGGCCGGGTATCGATCCCGGGACCTCTGGTTGAACGTACCAGCGCTCTACCAACTGAGCTACCCGGGAACTCCACCCGACACCGTCTCAACTTTTCCCTTTATATCCACACAACTCGCGTGGGCTGACGAAACGCCAGAGACCCACATCGAGTGCACACAATCTCTGTGACTTGGAATTGTGGTTTTCTGTTAAGGGTGTCGGGTGGAGTTCCCGGGTAGCTCAGTTGGTAGAGCGCTTGTACGTTCAACCAGAGGTCCCGGGATCGATACCCGGCCCCGGAACAATTTTTCCCTTGAAATTATTCAAATCTGCTTTACAGGGAGCTTTACCCGAAAGACTAGATTTGCTAAGGTGTAAATATTGGGTAGGCTGAAAAATCTGCTTACCTTGTATCTTTTTATACAGCAGATGTTTCTCGGCTTTTCTATCAACATTTTTTTTTTTTGTGACACAGACCTCACAAGAAGATGACAATTCATTTTGACCCCCAAATAGAATACAGGTATAACAATATAACTTATTTGTCTCAGAGCACCCATTTAGCCAAAGATATTTCTTATACCTTGAAAATTGAAATTGCCAGTGATATTCATTCATAGTGTTCTGCCCTAGGGCAGGTCTTTCACTGCAAACCCAGTATTCTCCAGTCTTTCCTATTTTATGCATTCCTCCTTGTCTCCTCATGATCCATATAAGTTGATATTATAGCGTATTTAACTAACACAGTGGTTTCCAAAGTGGGGGTCGCGACCCCCAGGGAAGTCGTGTAAGGAATTGTGAGGGATCGCGAGAAGATTTATAAAACAATACAAACATAGTACATTATGCAACGAGCCTATAATGGTAGTAATTAAGACGCGAGTATGTTTATGAAACGAGCGCAAGCTTATCTGACTGGGGAGCGGAAGTGACCTTGTGCAATATCTCGTAAATTGTGAGATGTGCTCAGACGCGAAAGTATTCATTTTTTCCGAGGAACAAATGTCATTGACCTTGATATAATCTAGAGAGTAAAATGAACATCAATCTAGATATAACCTGGAAATTGATTTAGACATTGAAAAACGAGATGACAAATTGAATTTATTTGAATATTATTTACAATTAACGCTAATTATTATAGTAACAGAACATAACCTTCTGCGACAGTATTGGATTTCCAGCCTCCGTGACGTTTCGCTAGTTGTCTTTCGATTGCATATCCGAGAATAATCGATACTTGCGCTTTCATATTGCTACAATGGTGCTTCCTGATTGGTGGAAAACCTGAACTTTAATGAATAGGTGTACTTTAATGAGGTCCATTAAAGGGCTGCTACCAGGTGTATAATTACTTTTCGGCATGGTCGAGCATAAAGTTATATTAACAAACATTTATTTTGTATTTAGAAACATAAACATAAACAACTCTGAACATAAACATTAAAAAAAAAACGTTTGAGTAGTTATAAAGTAAAAAATAATTAATGTAATAAATGCGTCTGTTTTTCAAAAAGCAGCTTCTCAAATCTGGACTGCGTATTCGATACACACACACACTGATATCTTTTCCAATTTCAAGAAGATTTCTCGGTTTTGTTGTGATGATAATCATAGATCAGAACCTTATTCTAATAAATAGTCTAAATACTAGGTTCCAAATGCTATCAAAATTTTAAGAGCCTTTTGCAAACTCGAGATACATTCTCTTAATCAAAAACTGGTCTACACTATATTCATTCTTTCATTTGCAAAGTGTAGACCAGTAGTAGTTGTAGTATTTTTCGGTATGATGGAGGGGGCCGCAAACAAAATCTCGCCCAAAAGTGGGTCGCGCCTTCAACAAGTCTGGGAACCACTGAACTAACCGATTAAACAAAATAATATTGTTTAACTGAAAAATTTATAATTTCCATTGTAACATTTGATAAATATTAGAAATTACCGTTTATACATATTAAAGTGTAGGTCCTAACCTAATCCATAAGAAGCTACCGCTTGCCTCGCTGCTCAGGTGAGATCCCTACGTAATCCATGGAGATTGTCATCTAAATTAAATTCTTTGTTGCTGTATTTTCAGAGCGTGAAGGGCCTGGTAGAAAGCATGAGAATCACAACCAGAATGAACTCGGAACGAGTGGCCCGCTTTTGTTTTGAATATGCAAAGAATCGCTGTCGGAAGAAGGTAACCAGTATCCACAACAAAAAGATCATGTACGTAGTCAAAATACTAATAAATATACGAAGTTTGGTTCCGGATACCAAATCATTGCCGTTGCTTTTTGTTCTATACTGCGCGATTCACCTGACATTAATATGGTTTTGGTATCTTGGAATCGATCTGTAATGAGGTATAACAGAACAATGTTGTATTCTGCAGAGAAATTTTCGCCATAAGCAGTTCAATTGGGAGGTTTCAATGAGCTTTAGTCCACACCTATGAGATAACGGTTAGTGCTCTGACCGCGAAACCAGGTGGCCAGGGTTCGAATCCCGGTCGGGGCAAGTTACCTGGTTGAGGTTTTTTCCGAGATTTCCCTCAACCCAATATGAGCAAATACTGAAAAACTATCGATGCTGGACACCGGACTCATTTTACCAGCATTATCACCTTAATTTCATTATGACGCTAAATAACCTGAGATGTTGATACAGCGTCGTAAAATAACCTACTAAAAAGAATTGTGTGCTGGCGTTGCATCGAAAGCAAAACCTGTCGAGGTAGAGCTGTATCTGAAAGTGATGCCTCCAGGATTGTGAAAAGTATTGGGTACAGTCATACTACAAGTCAGGAATTAGTGTCTTCTAGAGAAATTGTTTCAACAATGATGCTTTGAAGCATCCTGAAGAGCTTCTTTCTACAATAATACGCCAAATAGAACAAACCACATACGGTAACGGAAGTGTGGTACCACAGTCTACTATATACAGTCACGAAGCTTGAGTTTTGAGGGTGCTAGAAACAATAGACTGTGACGGTACTATTTTGCATTGCCTGTAATGAGGCGATATTAGCGATCCTAGTGGTGAGTATCTAATGTTTGCATATTTACTACGTATTGAGCTTCGCGACTGTATATACTAGACTGTGGTGGTACAATAGATTTCAGTTGATGGTAGGGAAACACCGTCCTTTGCTTTATTATTTATTACGCGAATTATGTTTATGTTATGTTTTATTTAACGACGCTCGCAACTGCAGAGGTTATATCAGCGTCGCCGGATGTGCCGGAATTTTGTCCCGCAGGAGTTCTTTTACATGCCAGTAAATCTACTGACATGAGCCTGTCACATTTAAGCACACTTAAATGCCATCGACCTGGCCCGGGATCGAACCCGCAACCTTGGGCATAGAAGGCCAGCGCTATACCAACTTGCCAACCAGGGCGACATTACGCGAATTAAAAAAAGGACAAAAAAGATAATGATGATGGAATTGAAGACTGGCAGAAACCTGAGAGAGAAACCTCGCAAGAAATATCTTGCTGTCAACACAATACTGCAGCAAATGGCTCAGAATTATGCAGAGTACAAAGAAAATAATGGAATTTTACAGAACCTACAAGGGAAGTACAGTAGACGAAGTGCTGTATGTAAAAAGGTAGTAGGTAAAGTGCAATGGATGAGAACTCTCGTGGGGCGAAGTGCAGTGGACGAACAGGCTTGATTCGGACAGGATTTTATAACTTTCCTTTCTCCTCGCTAATTCATTGTGCAACTTTTGAGTACTGGGAAAACGTTTCGACTCTTAAATTTCTCCCTATGAATCAGAAGAACTTGATTGTCTGTTTCTTCATCAGCATGTAGTGCATATCAGTCATATCCATGGATTTTGTTCATAATAGTTGAACATGTCACGAACGGAGCTGATGAACTCTAAAAGTTTCATATAATCCATATACTTTTTTTTTCAATATCTATGTTTACATTTGCAATTTAACATTTACACTATCAAATTTCTGGAGTATGTCCTTCCCAACTGTCACCATGAATACTGTCTTTAGTTTACAATAAGCCTGAAGCCTCATTTCGCACTAGTGGTTTTCCACAGGTATTATTGATAACATGTGTGAGAGTCTTGATAACACTCTCCAAATATTCATTTAGACTTATACATGCTTCCTCTCTTGCTGACCAAAGTGTTTTTGATGAACTTTTTAGTGTTTTGTTTCCTACTTCCATAAAAAGAAAAAAGTAGATCCCAGAGTTGTGTAGAACCAGAGAAAAAATTATAAATGTTTTGCACTAGATTGAAGAATGAGCATGCTTCCTGACAACAGCTTGAAGCACTAGAGCCAACTAACTTAAAAAAAAATATGCTGCATAAGGCACATAATGCGCTTCCGGATTTCGTTCTGTAATACGTGCTTGTAAATCTGTATGTGTTCCCGATATATTGATTACATTGTCGTAATAATGTCAAGGGAATGTGTAGACAAACTTTCAATATAGTGTCAGCTAGGTTTTCAGACTTGAGTCTCGGGTTTGGAAAAAACAAAGGAAAACGTTCAACAGGCTCCTCATTTTCGTCCATGATAATTCTTTCCAATCGTTCAAAAAGCAGTTCTATTATTTCATCACAAATTGTTGAAGATAGCTTGTGTGTCGTTCAGAAAACAGTTCTATTATTTCATCACAAATTGTTGAAGATAGCTTGTGTGTCGGTCAGAAAGTAGTTCTATTATTTCATCACAAATTGTTGAAGATAGCTTGTGTGTCGTTCAGAAAGTAGTTCTATTATTTCATCACAAATTGTTGAAGATAGCTTGCGTGTCGGTCAGAAAGTAGTTCTATTATTTCATCACAAATTGTTGAAGATAGCTTGTGTGTCGGTCAGAAAGTACTTCTATTATTTCATCACAAATTGTTGAAGATAGCTTGTGTGTCGTTCAGAAAGTAGTTCTATTATTTCATCACAAATTGTTGAAGATAGCTTGTGTGTCGTTCAGAAAGTAGTTCTATTATTTCATCACAAATTGAAGATAGCTTGTGTGTCGTTCAGAAAGTAGTTCTATTATTTCATCACAAATTGTTGAATATAGCTTGTGTGTTGTTCAGAAAGTAGTTCTATTATTTCATCACAAATTGTTGAAGATAGCTTGTGTGTCGTTCAGAAAGTAGTTCTATTATTTCATCATAAATTGTTGAAGATAGTTGTGTGTTCCTGTCCCAGATTTCCATATCGTTGAATGTGCTCCGCGAGAAAAGGATCAAACTCGGCTTTAAGTTCAAGAGACATCATAAACTGACCGTTATGTAATGAAAGGAATTTTTCAACATGCCCAAGTAGAGGAAGTCCACGACGTGTTAGCTTTTTCACTGCTACAAACACTCTTTTCAGTACATTGCACCAGTACATTTTTTCTGCCTCAACATATGACTCGAATTATTGATTTTCTTCTTAAAAGCGACAATTCAAGTTAGTTCATTAAAGCAACTTGAGAAATGTGAACCAAGTTTAAGGGAGGAAAAGGCAATTGGCTTCGTTCAACTGCCCTATTATATTAATTGCCTTCCAGGTTAAAATGTCCATTTCAAAAAGCAGCAGTAGCAGTAATAGTAATAGGCCTAGTAAGAGCGAGAATGATAGTAAGCAGTAAAAAAATTATGTATGGCTTTCAACAGCATTTACGTTAATGACTAAAAAAATTCATATAAATATCTGTTAAGTTGTGACATTGCTTATGTCTACAGGACTGTATCTGACGGATTGTTCTTGAGCACATCCTCCGAAGTTGCAAAGGAGTATCCTGAGATCGAACACACTGACATGAGTCTAAACGAATTCTGCATGAAGGTGGTAACAAATCCGCAACAATTTGATGTTCTTCTGCTACCCAATCTATATGGGAATATTGTATCTCATGTTGTGTGTGGTATGATAAGGGGAGCTGGCCTCATTTCTGGAGAAAACTATGGCGACCACGTGAGTGTGAAACTGCTTTTATTTCCTATTTATTTAACGTGTGTTTTAATCTACCAACAAATCCCACTATTATTATTATTATTATTATTATTATTATTATTATTATTATTATTATTATTATTATTATTATCAATATTATCGTCATTATTATCATTATTAAAAATTACCCAAAAATAGAAAAAATTCTATGATCAAAGAAATTCAAAATCTAAATAAACAGACAATTCTTCAGTGGATACCTGCACGTTGTGGCATAAATGGGAATGAGAAGGCTGGTATATTGGCGAATAAAGGCTCCAGAATTGAACGGAATACAAGTCTAAATCTGTGCTATGAATCTGTCAAACGAATAATCAAAAGCAAGATCAACCACAATTACAATATTAAAATATTAGCAGAAAATTAAAATACCAAATGAAAAAATCTGTTGGAAGACACTCATCTAATCTCGGAACTTCCTCGTAAATCTGCTGTTGCTATGTTCAGGCTACTCACTGGCCATGATTGTTTAATAAGTAAACACTCCACAGAATCGGTGTACTGACTATACCAAATTGTCTGTTATGCTGTCAGGAGCAGGAAATGAATATGTATCATCTGGCAAACTGCAGAGCCCTTCAAATAGCTCAAGACCTCATGTCGAAATATTGGGAATCACGAACGAGAATGACTTCATTGTTAAATCAAGAGCATTAGATGCATACATTATTCTTGTTATTGTAATCATTACCATTGTCATCATCATTATCGTCATTAATATTGTTATCATTATCGTCATTAATATCGTTATCATTATCGTCATTACTACCATTATCATTATTTTCGTCATTATTATCATTATCATGCACTGTACTGATGACAGATGACCTATTGCATTAAACGCTTTGGATTTGCATTGTTTAGTCTGTGAACAACTAAATATGTTATCTATGAACTTTTTTAAGAGAGCAGAGGTACAGTCCATGTGTTTAAATCCCGCTTTCATAGTGTGAAACACAAAAATGGTTTCTTGGGCAACCAATTCTTTTTCTTCGTTATTTATACATTTAAATCTAAAGAATTCAGCATTTAGCCAATTTTGCAGCTTTGTGCTTTTTAGTCTTGATATGAACGTAATATCTGCTCTACCTACGTGACTGATGCTAAACACTGATCTGCAAATAGTATACCCCATTTTTTAATTAATTTGGCCAAATTCTCACCTATAAGGGAATTGCACTTTTAAATTGTTTGAAAAATTACACTTTTTCTTAGTCATGATGGTAAGAAACACTAAATGAAAAGACTACGATTTCTATCAATGATTAACATTGAAACTCAGTAGCGCAAATAAAAACGTGTATGGGAAAACGTGAATACAGGAAGAATGAATGGAATAAAATTGAAGTAGAGAGATCTTTCGACGATGACATTGTTAACGGGTGTGTATGCTACTTGAAACATTTTGTTCGAATAAGTCATAATATTATTATAACCTTTATTTTTCCAGTATGCAGTATTTGAGACTGGAACACGTAATGCAGGCACGCAGATCGCTGGAAAAAACATTGCAAACCCAGTCTCAATGCTAAATGCATCAGTGGACATGTTAAAATATCTGGGATATTACTTCCATGCAGACATAATTAAAACGGCAATTCATAAGACTATCAATGAAGACTGCATCCATACACCAGGTACGATAACAAAATATTTAGCCATCGAAAATGTTGCCTTTTCATGCCATACTATAAATATATTTAATTATATGAGTATATACTTGGTCTACCCTCATGCACTGCGTCATAGATGTATGACAGTGGCACAATGTCCACACAAGTGCAGAGGTGCACTCGTTGTGAGTGACTAAGTGGCTGGGATCCGACAGAATAAGCGCCGTCTTAAACCACTGATTGATTATTTTTCGCATATCATACATTATTATGATGTACCGAAGTACATATGATATTTCGGTGCAGTAATTCTACGTCATCATATGATGAAGGAGGAGTGGAACGCAGAAAAATTCTCTCCGGCACCGGGATTTGAACCCGGGTTTTCAGTTCCATATGCTGATGCTCTATTCACTAGAGGGAACCCAAAAGATGGAACTTAAACTGAGAGGATTCGATCCGACATCGGGATGGGAATCCGGTGTGGCTTAGTGAATAGAGCATCAGCACGTAGAGCTGAAAACCCGGGTTCAAATCCCAGTGCCGGAGAGAATTTTTCTCATCCTTCACCATTTTAGTATTTTGCTTAAGTTTAAACTCTTATTAATTGCATATTCAATGGTCATAATTACCAAACTATTCAATCGATATTTCTATATTGATAATATCAAGTAAGTTTTGATCAGTTTATGCTTGATAAAACTCCTTTCCGCTTATGCCACAATCACTGTGAAAGTCAGGAAAATCTGAAGTGCAGTACATAAATTTGGAAACAATGTAGGTCTATTGTTGCAAGGAATACAAACATTTTCATAGGTTTTAAAATTCTGCTGACAGAATTGGCTTCAGCACCTCCATTTCTTCATAAAGCATGTAACCATCTTTATCAGCCATTTTTATGGTATTCATTTGTTCTCTTTCCTGTTCTAGCTTCGTATCTGTCTATCCACTTCCAGATCTGCTGCGCATTTTTGTTTATAGAGATTGGTACAAAAATCCAAATAAATCATTATACTTAGGTGTAGGGCCCACTTGGGCGCGGGGGCCGATTGGGATAAATCGATCCAATAGGCTTAAAACGGGCCCTGCTGACCATTTGCACAATTATACTACGTAGCCTACACGGCTAGAAATAATACTTGCGCAAAATGGACTACACTGGTATTTGCTATCATGTGATGTGCTGAACATTAGAGCATGAAGCTCTCATTAGCTTCCTAGCATTCGTCTGCGATCTAAAACAAAACAAAACCTTTAGGCTCGGATCTATAAGAATTAATCTGTACCTATTAATTGCAAAGTTTTGCATTTGCTTAGATTAAATTATCTTTCTATTTAACTGACATCTTGCACACTAATTTTTATTCATTTCCTTTTTATTCGTAATAGCTGTACGGTGTTTTCACCTGGGTGATAATGATATTTTATCCAATTAATGTGCATGAAGAATTGGGCCTACTTATAGGAAATGCAGAATTCTATCTTATCTTGTTTGCAGATCTAGGAGGCAAAGCAACAAGTTCTGATGTTCTTGGAAACATAATCTCTTACGTTTACGAAGCCAGGATGGCTGCGAATTGGTAAATATATTTTTTACAATTTAATTTCTCTAATAATAATAATAATAATAATTATTATTATTATTATTATTATTATTATTATTATTGAAGAGTTGGTGAGAAGAACGATGAGGGGTCCATAAAATGAATTTTTTTAGTTAGATGTACCATCTATTGGATTACGCTGAGAACTAATAGAGGCTTACACGATTATTACAAAATCTCTAGATGCAATTAAAAAAATTTAAAGTAATGACATTATGCATACGAATTAAAGCAGAGTGTTTTAAAGTTTAAAATTCATTTTTCTCTAAAGTTTGTTATTTGGACCCTCATCGTTCTTCTCACCAACTCTTCAATTGTATTGTATTTATTTACATTCAACGCTAGGCCTATTCGTACATCACTTCACAACTAGAATATGGAACATGTCAAAAAATCTTAATAGTACTACAAAGTCTTGATTCATAGTCACAGTCTAGTTGAAATATGTACGAAGAGTTTTAAATTATACAGGGTAGATACAAAATCCCGTAATCCCCCTATGAATACCTCAAATACACACTATTCATGTAATTTCGGTCGTAATGCAGACATACATCCACTTTACACTGAGTGTCCTAAGTGTCTGAAGGTCAGTAAGTTCCCTCATTCTCCTCGCACAAAATAATATGTCGCCAGATTTGGTGTGACAATCGCCAGTTACGAACCGTAATATGTCCTTGGGGCATTGGTTCCTATGTTTAAATTCATCGGTGTTATGTTCTCTACCCTGCAGCAATGTTCATGAAAGGCATTTTCCGAACACTGTTATTTTATGAATCTATGAAAACATAAAATTAATTTGCTAAAGTTTAGGCACAAGGTAATCACAGAGTTACAGTACAAATTAATGCATTTTAATTTATTTCAGGCCTTATCCAAAACCTCATGGAGTGAAAGGAGGTAAGCCAAACGAACTTTAATGGAATTCAACTGACGGTAATGTAATAATATCAGTATCATCTAAGAAAAACAGCCAAGATAAACAAATTGCTTAAATGCCTTGCCTAATGATCGAAATAATAAATTATTCGAATACAAAAAAATAAGATTATTAGAACTATGTACAATGCTGAAAACAAATTTATATAATGTTTTCGTTTCCTTATTTTTCAGAGAGATATTCTATTCCACATTAAGACATTTTAAGGTAAGATTTATTTCGAATCTGTCATGTAATTAGCATATAACATACTGAGAACTGTGAGACTTATCTGGTCGAGAATGTAGTTTGGGAATCCGAATCCCAAAGGGGCGAAGTTTCCAAGCATTTGAGATCAGATAAGTCACAGTTTGCGGTTAGTGAATAACATTTTGCAATAATTGAAAAATGTAAATAGTAATAATAAATCAAAATTACATTTCTAAATTTTGCAACAGATTCATTAATTCACATGACTTGGTTGCTATGTTACTTGTTTATGAAATTCAATGTTTGAATGTTTAATCGTTACGAAGCAGTAAAATTTGACTAAAATATTGTAAACATGAGTGAGATTAGTAGACTATTGAAGAAGCTGCAGATCTAGCATGTGCATCACTTTTACAGGAAAAATCAAAAGAAAGGTATGAAGTAGCTTACAATGCTTTTCGAAATTAGTTTAGATGAAAACGTTAATGTTGTGTTATTGGCATACTGTATTTTCTTGAGAAATCTAAAAAATATACAGAGTGATCCATATTTATGTCCAATTTTTTATTCGTTTAACAAAAGTAAATGAATTAACATGATAGTATCAAAGTAGCATGAACTAATAGTTCAGTCATTAGGATTGCTTAAAATTCCATCAATATTAACTGGCATATCATTTGGCACCCGGTCACACTCCTCTCGTCTGACCATAGAATGTGTCGCGAAAGGTTAGGTTCCTCTTGAATCCATGCTAGTAGAAACTCCGCAAACTCCATTCTGATATCACAAAGTGTGGCTTCCTTGGTCGCCAATTCATTTCCTTTAGCAACCGCTGCACAGACCCATAGGATATACCAGATTCCCGCTGGTAAGCCTACTGTCGAATGGATTTCTTAGTACTTCTCTGGAAGGCCTCAGTAGCGGCTGCTTTGGCCTCCTCTGTGATCACTGTTTTTGGTCGGCCATCACCGTTCTGTTGCGTAACTGAGCCAGTGCGAATCAAGTTGGCGTGAAGTCTCTTGATGGTCTTGTAGTCCAGTGTCGCATTTCTTCCTTTCACCATTCTCCACCATCTCTGTACCATAATCAGGGACTGCCACACCTCTATTCGAGCAGAAATTCGTGTTCAATCGTACATAGACAGTCTTGTGGCCATGGTTAATGTTTTAAGATTTACACTACATTTTTCTGATTACATTAAATGTTTCGGACCGTATTGAGAACACGATGAAGTAAAATAAAATATCTTTAAATCCTTTCAAATTCCCTTTTATGAGGTTCAGAAGATTGTAATGGAAATTCTGAAGACTTCTCTTCAAATTCTACACTATCATCTATATGTTAACACGTAAATTTTTGTTTTAATGTACAAATCGAATCATTATTTTGCTCGTTTCATTTTCCTTTATCTTTTATGTTTGTTAATTCCGGATCCCAGTGGTCAACCTCACTTGAGGACGGATGATTTGAAATAAATCTTAGTAGTGTGCTTTTAGTGGTATGGAACACGGTATATTTTAGAGGTGGGATGAGTCACTTAACTTGTTGGTTTCGCTACTACAGTGTAATAAAAAGTTGGACATAAATATGGATCACTTTATACATCTACAGCAAGCTTATGGTGCGATTATTCAATGTTACAGTCAATTATCTCTTTAAATGATGATGTTGAAATTTCCAAATACGAGAAATTGAAGGCATTTTTGAAGAGGAGAAATATGAAGGCACGTTTGGTTGTTAGATTACTATTCTGTTGGGTGCTACGTCATTTCCAACTTGTACTGTATTTCAGACCCTTCAAACTAATACCGCTAGTATTGTATTTCAGACCTCTTCAAGAATTGTCATGGCAATTAAGAAATGAATTGTGGATTTTACTTTCACTGCATGTTAAAAATAATTAACTTACATATGAAGTATTGCAAAAAAATATTTATAATAATATATTTATTAAACACACTGTATACATAAGTATAATTAAGTAAAGTTAGCATCGACTGCGTAGTGGGATAGTGTCAATGTTCTTTCTTTGCATGCGATGATGTCCTCCACATATGGTGCACTGACATCCGTCGGTGGGGTTGTGGTATCCCTTGGTTAGTGCAAAAAATATTTACTAGTATGATTGGTATTGTGGTAGACGGCATCATCATCATGCAGAAGTCATACTTTTCTTTCGATACACATTTCTTTTTTTAGTTGGTTATTTAACATCGTTGTATATAAATTTGAAGAAGACGCATAATTTCCTAACAAATTATTCATGTATGACACTTTGTTTCCCTTTAAATTTTTAGGGAGGACTGGAGCCGTTAGGGATGAGTGGATTCACATACAGAAGAAAGAAGAGATGCTACTACATACTAAAATGTCTACGAACATTATTTCAGTAATCATTATTGTAAACCAGAATCCTGCTTTCTTAATAAACTCGAGCGTTAGAAATTAAAGGATACTGGACAAGTTTTAATTTGCTTCGGAAATGAAAAGTACATTTATCATATTTATTTTTAGCTGCTAAATATGGAAGTGACTTTAAAAATGCTGAATTGTTAAAGGTTTATGAGTAATTAACCGGGAAATATATTTGACACGTTTTTCAGGGTGCAACTAACAAAATAATTTCTTTTCTTTATATTATAAACGGCGTCTCTTTTCCTATCGCTGGTATTCGAGCACTGGGACATCCTTTGAAAAGGACCAGCAATAATCAGCAAACACAGAAATTCTCCACCTGCCCTAGCATCATCTCTCAACTGTAGAAATTACGGTGGAAAGGTTCATCATGTTCGGCACTGCACCGCAATTGTCTGGGAAGAAGTCTAGTTAACACCTGTGGAGTAACGGTTAGCGCGTGGCCTGGGTTCGATTCCCGATCGGGACAAGTTACCTGGTTGAGCCCAATATGAGCAAATGCTGGGTAAAATTCGGTGCTGGACCCCGGACTCATTTCATCAGCATTATCACGTTCATCTCATTCAGACGCTAAATAACCTAAGATGTTGATACACTGTCGTAAAGTAACCTACTAAAAAAAAATAGAAGTCTAAAGGGAGTGTCGTGAGTGACATATTGTACTTTATTACTTGATAGGATGACACCAGAAGTTCCACAAGTTGTTTATAATTTTTAACTTTCAAATTTCCTACAGTATCATCACCCTTCAGAAAGCATATTTTGCCGCATGTTCGTCACTAGTTAACGGTGTTTCAAATTAATGATCACTGAAGATTTCACAAATCTGAAGGTCAATAAAAATATTCTTGATTCTATTTTCACCGATTCATGGAAATTTAATCACATCGGGAATCGAAACCGCAATCTTTGTTACGCCTTAACCGCAACACTACGGCGTGCCCCCAAAACATAATATTTTCATGGGGGGAGGGAAATGACACAAATTCAAATGACGCTCACCGATTAACGATGATGATGATAATGATGTGACTCCAGATAATCACTGAAGGGCAAGGGCCTCCCTCTAGTGTACTGGTGGCTCAAGTTTTCTCAGATGGTGAGCCAGACCATAAGAGAATTTAAGTCTACTTTTGCACACAAACATGTGGTATGCATGCAGGCTGTAGAGGTTTTTGCTCTTTCACATACAGTAGAGTCCTGATTATCCGGACTATACAGGCCGAGGGCAATCCAGATAATATGGAGGATGAGAGTGCTATGTGGTTTCTGATCCTGTAATCTGTAAGGGACAAAGGTCGGACCCTGTAATATAGAAAGACGTTAATCACATGTACATAATAACAGAGTTTTTATTCATGATACAGTACAGTATGTATAGTAGAACCCCGATTATTCATCATCCTATTAACTGATTGTCGGATTATCCAACTGTCTTCCTCTTGCTTCTTTTTTTCTACAGAAATATATGAAGTTCTGTAAATTATATTAGCACGTTATTTTTTTCGAGAGAGGATTATTACAAGACTTCGCCCTTACACAGTACTGTTCAAGTTGTCGTACTGTATAACTTCTATATAAAATTTCTTCCACGAGTATCAAAAGAAATTGTGTTGTACTAAGTATCAAAAAGTGCAAATAAATTGGTTTGGGGAACGAGAAACTGTGGCACATCTCAGAATACGAGAGTGGAATCACAACTGTATGCAATTTAATAAAAATCAAGGATAACGTGTATAAAGTACCGATATGTAAATCTACAACATGAAACATCTACTCTTCCTATCTTCCGACAGACAGACATTATAAGGAGTTCCTTGCAACTTAACAATCAGACTTAAATCAGTGAAGTTCTGATCCACCTCCTCGTGTATTCAATACAAGACCATAGAGGAGCTTACAAGCGTGTAAGTGTATTCACTAGATTTACGAAAATCTTTTATGGTACGGATTATCCGATTTTTTTGATTAACGGTTCAGCCCACCCCCTTCATTAATACGGATAATAGAGGTTCTACAGTAATTGATTTTAAAACCTTTGTTATTGTTCTGTACTGTATATATAATACACTACTGTAATTAAAAGAAGTGATCCAGATAACACATAAGACCGGATAGTCGAACTCCATATAATCAGGACTTTACTGTACATAGTGTTACTGCAGTGCAACGTTTGTTACGCCAGGGCAAGCCTCAACAGCATCCTATTCCTGAGTCACCTACAGGAAGAAAGGAGGACATTTGATGGACATAATTTTTAAGAGGGATCAAGTGGCATTAATGTAAATGGCATAAGGTAGGCTATACACTGTTTGGAAATAAAGCACACTTCTGGGTAAGCAGATATCCTTTAAATAAACCATAATTACTTTTATAGGCTATAGTTCATGAGGTCCCGGGTTCGATTCCCGGTTAGAGCACAGGAATTTTTCCTTAAAGGGGATTATTCCTGTGTTCGTCCATGGTCTGGAATTTAGGTTAAGTTTAGATTTAAGACCTCTCCTGGCACTACATTATCATAATCATCCTATCACATCATCAGGGTAATGTAACTCCGCCTTCCAGGCGCCCCAACCTCAGAAGTGGGTTACAATTAAGCCACAGCCAGGAGAGAAGACCAGAAATGTCGAAAAGACAACCTGGTGGCATTGGATAAAAAAAAAAAAAAACTTTTATTGGCTACCACACATTCTGCCCTACCCTTTATTTTCGAAAAAATATTTTCCCAGGAAAATTTACACTTCTTCCAGCACCAACAAAATGTACCACAGAAAAACTTCAATTAGATAATACTTTAGTAAATAATTATAATTTTATTACGTCAATTTGAGGGTTTTTTTACAGACATATAGCATACTATGTTTAAATATTAATTGAAGTTAATATCAATACAAGTATACTGCCAGTTGCTAAAATGTAAATGTACAAAGGCGAAAGTACAATGACAGTGATTCCCATTACCTTCCACTGGCAATCCTGCCTTATGCAGAAGTTTTATATATAAGTCATGTGAAATAATTGCTGCGAATTTTCATTAGATATATGAAATCAAGACAAAAGTTTGATGCTTTTCATAGGCCTATAGTCTATTGTACTGGTAGCTGTCAATGTTTGGTAGAAAACCTTTTTAAAGCCAAAATCTACAAAATTTAATTCTTAAAAAAAATTGTAGTAAAAACAGATAAAGTTTCTCCATAAGTTCAGTAAAGAAAATTACCAAGAATTTTTACATTCTTTCTTCCAGTTAAGATTGTTTTGAATGCTATATGTATGTTCTGAAATCAGGTTCCAATACGGATCTTAAAATAGAGGTTAAGACATTTCTTCTAGAACCACAGCTCCCTATGAAAACATTTTTACGAACATTTAGAACTATAATGAGTGACACAAGAGAAAATCATGTTTGAAAATGTTTTCAAAGACCAGTGGTGATATTCGGCCAGTTTGCATCGGTTATTAAATTATTTCTAGGTAATATTTGGAATTACCATGGACATATACTGTATAATTTTAACATAGG
Source organism: Periplaneta americana (assembly GCF_040183065.1). Taxonomy (NCBI): domain Eukaryota; kingdom Metazoa; phylum Arthropoda; class Insecta; order Blattodea; family Blattidae; genus Periplaneta; species Periplaneta americana. The sequence continues at coordinate 150,515,503 of NC_091128.1, forward strand.
TAGACATGAAAGAACTGGTTGTTAAAGTTTTTGAATATCACCACTCTCTAAGACTGATTTTTTATTATTATGATTATTATTACTACTGATAAGGGGGAAAGGAATGACAGAATGCCAGACCACTGTTGCATGAATGAATAACATAAATCTGTCAAACTGACGTCAGATGTGAAGGTACCTGGGCATCAATACATACATAATACTATTTCAGACAAATTTCATACTGATATTACTATTTCACACGTAAACTGTACATATAATTATAAATGCAAAACACAGTAACATAAATAGGTCGAAAAATATAACATTTCTAATCGGCTAATTCTACAATTACATATCTACTGCATACAGATATTACCCACCATAATTATAAACTACATTCTTAAGTCAAGACCAATCTTAAAATTTTCGTTGTACATTAGGATCTTCTCTCATAAAAATGAATATTGTAAAGATTACAATACAATTTGTCATTTCACATGACACAAAATATATAACTATCCTAGACATTACAAGCTGAAACTTCTAAAAAACATTTTTTCCGTCTGTGAAAATACAACCATTAGCAAGGTGCAGACCCTAAAGCAAGGGAGGTCATGAGTATAAAAGTACAGGTACTAAACAATTTACCTCTCTGTAAAGTAGCACAAACCATGCTATTATGCTGTACTGGTCCAGATTTGTACTTAAAACCAATAAACAAAGTGTTAAGAACAGTTACAATATTTTATTTCCTTAAAACTGTTACAAAACTTTTTTTTTTCGCACAATGTTCTATGAAAAGGATATAACTGTGAAATGATGGACATATATAGGGACATAGAAATCAAATGCTTCCCAGTCCTCAGGTATCATTTCCTACTGTGAAAATAGGAAGCCAATTTGCAAATTTATCTTTCAGCAATTTCTATGACCAACAAATAGATGTATTTCATTCTAGTATTCACATACTATTCTCAGAAGCCTTCAATCACCATCCCTCAAAATATATTTCTTTCTTTATCTTAAGGCTACTCTGTTCTATTAGACCTTCCACCCCTATCCCAATAGTCGTTGACTCAGTCCATGCAATGGATAGGTGATGAGCTGATCACATCACATTGACAATATGACTCCACTCATCTATTTCTTTTGACAGATAATAATGCGAGTCGCTTATGATAAAATAAAGGAGCAACTACAGAAAAAGCGAGTAATACTACTTTTGAGAAAACTAGCTTTACAATATCTTTGTCCACTGCAAAGTCCATTTGGAATTTGAGCTCGAGTCTCTGGCACAAAAAGCTAAACCATTTAGCTAATTATATACAATGTACCGGTATATGCTAATTTGCTATTTTCGAAAATAGTTTCAAATCAAATTTGTACAGCTTATTAAGTGAAAAACAAACATACGGTAGTTAACTTTATGTGAAAGAAAATCTATTCTGCTTGATGAAATACTATTCATATCTAGTTATGCTCTCGTATATTTAATTACATAATTATTATACATTCCTAAAAAACATAAAAATTCTAATTACAAAATGTCATTTGGAAAAATTTTATTCACAATGTTCTTACAGCACTATTTTAGATGGTTGCCAGTATTCACTATCATTATACATGTAGTCTTAATTTAAATTAACTACGGTAAATTTAAAGATAAGATGAAAAGGTATGGTGTTGTAGATGACGTCACAAAGGCAGTTATAATAGCTACAGTGGCATATGCAGAAATTTGTTAAGGGAAGGGAGGGGGGTCATTATTAAAATTTAAAATTGTTTACAATTTTATTACATTATCGGTATTTCAAATTTTGTGTATTATTATTATCAGCTGACTTTCACAGGGATGTGGGGAGAAAAAAAAACGCGCGCGCACACACATTTTTTTTTTAAGTTCAAGTGGGGTGGGGGGTTTCAAACCCTGTAACCACCCCCTTGAATAGATATATACTGCCACCTTGTTTTTTTTTTTTACATTGACGATTTCATTATATATTTATACAGTTAATGCTATTTAAGTCATATAATATTTAGTACTTACCAATCTGTTCTATTCATCATTCACTTCGACTATTCCTTTACTACAGTGCTCTCATTTTACGAGGAAAATAGATCACAGTTGAACCCCGGCGTACACTTTCCTGCATGTCATGCTTGCATGGGGAGCGTGTTCAGTCACTACCGGCAAATCAAGACATTTAGCAACTACAGAATAAAATAAGTCCACGAATTTAAATTATCAAAAATACACATTACTCACCATTGATTTCAGATACTGTTGAAAATAACCTCCTTCCACAGCAAGACATGCCTCACATTGTTTAAACAAATTATTTGCCACTTTCTGTAGTCAGGATATTTACTGACTCTGAAGTCACATGGTTATCATGGTCTAGTTATGACCATGATGACAATCGCTTAATCTATCTTCATAGTATATCCAGCTATTTGCTGACAATACGTGTTCCACTATGTTTCACTATGAATTTCCTCTTCTTACAAATGATGGGTAAAAAGCACGATGCTTGTTGTATCTCTTAACATAAACACATGTTCAAAGTTCTAAAAAACAAAGGAATTATTATATTAAACTCATGTTAAACGTGCATTTATATTTAAATTTGTTCAATGTTGGCCATGTTATGACTAAGAATGTGCCGTTGCAATGTAGTCTATCTTTCTCTTTAGGTTCATTTTGGTAATAGTGATGTCATCCCTTTCGTCATACTTTCCATCGTATCTTTAAAATTACCTTAACTACAACTAATTCATAATCTTCATACATCGTGAAATGTGACATACCAGTATTGAATATAATTTACAGTTACTAAAATTATTCAAATTAACAATAAAATCACTTACTTCTTGTGAGGTACTGTTTTTCACATTTATATAGGCCTAACTTCACAATGCATTACTGACTCTCAGAATAAAATCTTGCGTTCAAAATTACGAGTACCAGTATACGTATTTTTCTTGTACTGTTTTACTTCCTTGCTGCTTAATGCTATATGCATTAAGATAAAAACTTTGGTTTATCTTTTAAAATCAGCCAACCTATCCTATTTCACTTGTCCCTGACATGAGAGCTACAGGTGTTAATAAAAGTTTCTATACATCCGTTAATCACAATAGTTAATTGTACAAATTTATTTAAAAACGGATATGAAATTCAATCCAAATTTTTAGGTTAACATTTAATTTACACTTTTCACATATACAGTGTATATGGTATTTAAACTAATATTACAATTTTTCTTGTCCCTCACCTCTTCTGTTTCATTGCCACATCACAGTTCACTTCTGTGACGTCATGAACTTGTGAGTTTTTATACACCCTATGTATACACTGACACAAAAACTATATTCACTAATACATGTATCATAACTTACGAATGTGTATGTTTAAATTACGAAGTGATTTTAAACTACACACCTCCATGAAGAGTTTTAGTAGGCAGCTTGAAGAGTTTAATAATTATTTTTGCTACAAAGCATACAGACACATAATAAACATAATTAGGGTGCAATCAAAGCCTTATCAGCCAGCATACTAGCACAAGTAAACTAAAAATGCTGGAAATATGCAGTGTTCATTTACTTGATTTTAGTAATAGCACATTGCCATGATTGCTTCATAACAATATTTTCCAATTAAAAAGACCAAAAGAAAATTAATTACAGTACATTTTTATTAGTACAGTAAAACTTCATTTATACGCTTCACACTTATACTACTTATACTTTTTTTTTTTAAGTCCCTGAAAATTCCTATACTTTCCATGTTAATTTATTTCAATTATAAGTTTTTCACACTTATACGATATTTTAAACCCTGGGAGGTACTTTACAAAACTTAATTTATGTTCTAATTAAATTTAGCTCGAAATTAGGTTTATCGCGAAAATACCGTATTTACTCCAATACAATATGCCATGGGATTATAATACACACATCAATTTTTTAACCTAAAATCCAGAAAAAATGGCGATTATAATATATACTTGTGCTACAAACCATTCAAGATTAAAATTGTATTATCAAGACAGGTTATAAAGGCACTCTCCTACCTCTAGCTATATGGTACAACACATTCATCCTCATTTCATTATCAGAACTGGAAATTCTGGTTAATAGGTTTGGGTTGGTGTCAGAACGTAGATTGACAACGTACAATTGGCAATGACTAACGTCATGCTACCACAGTACAGTACCTATAGAGTTGATGCTACTCTTTCATCAGTCATTATTCGTGAATTCTTTTGGTTTAATTAAAGACGCGCAATTGTTGGAAGTTCTACTCAAAAAACCTCACAATAAAAAAAAAAAAATATATATATATTTATATTTCGTCATTCTCATAGTTAAAAATATTATTCTTATTAATGATTGTTGTCAAAAATGGACAAGAAATTACGAATGAAAAGTGCGCAAGAGACAAAACATGAATTCGCAGTGGCCATTTCTGTCAGTTGTTTTCCAACACATCTCGTAACGTAAATTAGAGCGTTAACTTAAATTTGTTTGAGTACGAGTGTTTACGTGCGAATATAATATGCATCTCAGTTTTCAAGACATTTGAAAAAAACCGGTACAATATGCTTTTATTGTTAAGGTATGGCCAACTTTAAAATTCCTGGAAATTGGAAGCTGCCTATTCTTGTCTCTGCACATGCTAGCTTAAGTAAATCTGTTTATGCGCAAGTGGGAGACTCTATTCAGAGAGGAGAGAGAAGTATGCAAGTACATGTAGAGAGAAGAAATGGAACATTTTAAACAATGAGGATCCAGCGGCAAAGTTGTGACCACAATGAATACAACTATCCTAACACCCCTCCAAACTGAAAATATTTTGACGGTAGACTCAACCTAATATAACGAGAAGATTGCTGATTGGTTTTTGGATTCCAATGAGTGGAAGATTTTGTAAAATCACATGTTGTTAATATGTGTGTGTCTAATGCCTACCCACTTCACTCTGCGTGATTCAGGTTCCACATACTGTGGATAGATGGCATTATTAATGCTATTTCAGATTTGTTTAGCGAATCCACTGAGAAAGCCAGTTCAATAATATCGAGATGAGTGGCTCCAATGAAGTCTTACTGCAGTGCATTCTGTTGGAAAAGCTCACAACTATGGAGTAGTGGCCTTCTCAAACCAATTGGCAGAATACCACCTGGGTTTCAGCGGTAACGTTGAATGCTAGAGATGGCATTTTCGCATATATAATGTGTGTCTATCATTACCGAGTCAATTGGTACCAAGAAGTCAATTTAAAAAAAGTGGAAATGTCACCTTTTCCAAATAACCGATTCAATTTTTCTCTCATTTGAAAATAAAACTGGCCTCAAAGAGAGAAACTTCAAGAACTTTCATTTGCACTTCTCTCTTAATTCTAATAGTTTAGACAGGACTTCTGTTTCCAACACACATGTTTTCAAATATGAAATATAAATATATAATAAGTAGTATAGTATATATTTCATACATTTTCATAATACTCAGCAAACACAAATAATCATTCAATGATTTGAGCACTGGTTACCTCGAGAGAGATCTAGTTCAAATTCCAATGACTTCCAGTGGAAATTATGACAGACAAGACAAGCTGATAAAGGTTTTCTTAGTGTACTTCTACTATTTCTCAATATCTTTATCTTTAACACTAATAGAGAAAACAATCCCAGCACCTGAGTCTTGAAGGTATAACAGAATGAATTGTGATTATGCACTTCATATTAGGAGAAAATAAAAGAAAACACATACACTTTAGGTAATAGATTCGGTTTTAGTTATTCAATATGAGAACTGAAAATTATAACACATTACAGGAGAGTAATTTAATTTATATTTTAGTTTGAATGTGTAAAACAAATATACAAAAATACATCTCTTAATAACGTTGTTTAAAAATAAAATAAGCTAAAATTCAGTATCATATACTGCTATATTCTGCAACCTACAATACATAGAACATTTATAATAGCACAAACCTTAAAGACGATATTTTTGAGAAAAATTTCTAAATAGAACTTTAGTTACTTAACACACACTACAATAACTGACTTCATTCCATGTGTTCATTCACTAGTACAATGTATCATGGACAAATGAATAAAGGACTGGCAACATCTATTGCAATACTTGTCAAACTTTCATGGCACATTGATTTGCTGCATGAAACATGGCAGGATATTGCTAATCAGGGTTGGCAAAAAACAATTTTATTTATGCCGTTTTAAACAGTGCCACGAAATAATGCATTTTTAATGTTGCTGTCATTAACTAATGCTGAGTTCTTGGCAATAAAGCCATTAATTCGCTTACTCTCCAATATTTCTCTCACACTGTGGATTTAGAGGAAAGGATAGGACATACGATTCTGGTCCATTTCTTTCATGGACAAAGTGGTGTGAAGAAAAATTCCAATTTTGTTCAAGTGTTTTGACAAACAATCATGCCCTGTAAGTAAACGAAAGGATGTAACTGCACTTTGTCTTGTATATTCAGGAATTATGTTTTGTGCATTGAGACTCCCGCATCTTTTATTATTTGAAATTTCGTAGAAGTGGTACATCTTGATATTTTGAATTCATTAATTTTTAAACTGTTGAAAATGATAAAGTCGACTTGGGGTTTTTTAAAATATAAAACATGTTTTATACATAGGGTTACCAGAGGGGTATTGTAAAAATGAGAGAAATTCTCTATTTTTTTTTTTAGAAAAATTCCGAAAACTGCATTTTAGACAATTTAAATTTATCACGCTGTTTATTAAACTAAATAAAGATTATTCATAAAATTAATATCCTACTAACTAAAGAAAAAAATAAAATAAATTTTATGAAGCTTAATGGTGAGTTTCATAAAAAGAATATTTTCAATTTATCTCAGTTTTATTGTTTATATTTCTCTGAAGATCAAGCATCTATTAACAGTGAAAAATAATTTTTTTACAACATTATAAAAAGCTTGATAGTCCAGTTTTGAACCAGTACAAACTTGTAATTCTGATTTCATTAAAGCAGTGGATTATCTGTTCCTGCTGTTTGACCATTTGTGGTCCATTGTCAGCTTGAGAGGAATTATTCCACATGGGCTCAAGCCAATTATACACATCTTTCCACCTCTTTAAATAAACACTTTTTTTTTAATGGAGGATCTTCATCATCAGAATTTCGCTTCCATAAATATTTAGACAGCATATTAAAACACCAATTATTTTGGATTTATTATTACTTAGGCTACATAACAGAAACACAAAGGCATATTTCCACTCAAACCGAATATCCTGATTTCTGCTTTCTTATGATGTCACTATCGAGTATTGATTAGTGAGCAAGTGATCATGATGGAATGATTACCTGTATAACAGAGAAGGCTGCCAAATTTGCATGTGTTTTTCTTGCACTCAACAACCAAAACTTTTCATGAAGTAGAAGTGTTGTTTGGTGGGTTAATGACTCAGTAGTACAACAGAAAAACTTCTATTTTATAGATCAGTTTTTCGTTTTGAAATTTTAAACTAAGTTTGTAGAAAAGTAAAAAGGACTAGAATATTTTATATAAGCATCTTAAAATTATTTTCAGTGTATTTCTTATAAATATAATAAAATCTGCTTTAAACAATATGCCTATATGCAGATACCAGCATTCAAATTGTTTGCTTTGTATACCCTACAAAAATTCCTTATTAATAATAATGTTTGGAAAAAGTCCAAGATTGGCTCTATAAAGTCAGGGGCACCACTGTAAACTCATAAATTGTAAATTTTATAAATGCCCAAATAAAAAGCAAACATGATTTTATATTGTAAATAATTTGGATAAAATGAAACAACCAGAAAACGAGAGAAATAACTTATATGAAATATCTTTTAAAAATGTTTTAATCTTATAGTTTTATAAATATAACAAAGAATTCTGTTGGCTTAAAAAATAATATCATCATATAGATATAAACATTGTGTTTTAATCAACGGATACTGTTTTAAACAATTTTGAACACTTTATTTAAAACATGCCAACCCTGTTGCTAATATAGAAGCAACCCTGCCTGCTTTAGAGGTACTTTTAATACCTCGCTCTCAGCAGCCTCTCCTAACATGGATTTAACTATTTCTTTACAAGCAAATAAAATCAAAGTTTCTGCTGTTGTATATGGCTGCATTTTCCTGGCAATTACTTCTGCTACTTTATAGCTAGCTACTAGCACGTTTGCTGCAATTATAGCTATTTTATTCATTACCTTGACTTGTTTTACTTGAGAGGAGAGTAAATGACAGAAATAGGCTTTATCTTTATTTACTAAATGACTTTCTCCAGTTTTTATGAACTCAGAAATGAATTATTAGAAATGTTTGCCACAGAAAAATCTGAGTTTCCTGTATTTATAAGAGACGAAACATGGTATTCCAAAGTTGCATATCTGATATTTTTGGACATTTAATATTCTTAATGCAAGAGATCAAATGACTTTATTGTCAAACGCCTGGCATTAGAAAACAACAACATATTGTTAATGCTAGTATTCAGGGAAAGGAAGAGAATATTCTTACATCAAGTGAATGAGTTCTTAAGAAAAATTCAACTATGGAAGTCAAAGGTTGAAAAGAATGAACTTGAAATGGCTGATACTGATATTAATTCTAGTCTGATTTAGAACATCTTTCGGTTTTGGAGGACAAATAGTGACAATATTTTCCTTCCCTCAGTGTGAACGAATGCGACTAGGTTTCAATCGCTTTGCATTATTATTGAGGACACTATTAGAAGAGGCTGAAGAGTAGGCTGTACTTCAGGCTGATGGAACTTTGCAGCTCAAATTTAGGAAAAAAACACTAGTTCAATTCTGAATTTTAATGAAAAGAGAGTTCTCAATGTTATGAGAACACGCCAAATCTATACTACTTCAGTTTTCAACAACATATTTGTGCGAACAGGGATTTTCGAACGCACCCACACACCAGGCAGTGAAGTTCGAGATGACACCGAGATCTAGTAGGCTCTGAGGATGGTGTGAAGAAGTACCGAAACAGCTGTAAGCCGCACATGCTTACACAATTAACATGAGTAAGATCGCTATTTAATCAATTATTTATATTCAAGTGTTAAAAGTAGTGTACGAAAGATTCAACATGGAAACATTTAAAATTATTTCCAGGTGTGTGGCAGCAAACCAGAGCCTCCCTCCAACAACAAATATTCTTTATGGTTTGTGCTAGTTGTCCATGGACTCATCCTTGTGTAATTCAAGGGGGGACTCTAAAAATTTCTTAAATTCTGATGCTATTACTCTGAAACAAAGTTCTGTCATTCATTTAAAACAGAAAAGGCTTCATTTTTTTAAAATAAAAACATAAACCAACTTCCCAGTTTTAAGAATACCATATCTGTTCAACTCCTAGAGTTCAAACATATTATAAGAGTAAAACAGATTACCAAACAGAAGAGAATAATTTCACTTAATGGAAATGTCATTATCTCAGCTCTAGAGTGAAGACAATGCGAGACAATAACTGAGCAAACAGAAGCATTCCAATAAAACCTACAAAGTGCTTTTTTTTTTCATAATAAATTCTGTTTTCTGGGAACAGAAGTCGAAATTGTTTTGACTACATGCTGCTGGTCTGTACCATATTATTCACCACTTCAATAATGATTGCTGTCTTTGAATCATCTAAATGTATGTCAGAAATTCAAGTTTTGAATCACAAATGTATTTTGTGTAACTCGACTGAAAATAGAGAATAATTATTTGATCAAAGAGTTGAGTAAGAGATACTTTGCTCCTTTTATATAAGAATGTACACAAATTTTCAAGACTGAACGTGAAAATTATAAAATTCTACCATCTTCACGGCATCAATGAAACTTACTCTGAACACTTCTCCAAGCAAAATTAAGATATCAAGTTTGCTCTGAGATAGCTTGAAGGGACACTACAAAGTACATTTAAGTATTATTAGGGAGCATGCACACACTCACTCACTCACTTAAGAATGATTATTGTATTTCGTAATATATTTATCAGCTATCCATAAAGGAAGTTCAAAGTTTTTTCCATGATAAACTTATTTTGCTTAAAGATTTTTCAATCTCTCTGCAGAATTACGAGGTTAGTACCTACAGAGAAGTCACGACAAATTATATCTTCAAAATTTTAACACTGGGGATGACCACTTGAAAAATGTTGGTTTCACTTCCATCAAAATCTTAAAACTCTCACTTACTACAGTAAGTTCTCTGCATCATCTATTTTAATAATGTATAATATGATACAACAATTATATCTGACAAAACGAAAGCATGGACACCTAGAACAAAGTTTTCTTTTAATTGTATTAAAACTATACACTAATTCATTCTAAAGTCCAAATTAAATATGATTTTGAATTCTTCGCAAGTAAATCGTTTAATTCTTTTATAAATGTTGTTGTTGTTGTCTAGTGCCTTACATCTGGCAATGAAGCCATTAGCAGTTGTGCTTTCCAATACTTTTGAACTGTAGTTTCTTCTGATCTTAATGCTTCACAGGTCTTCATTCATTTCTGCTGGATCGTTACACAGGACACATATTGGTGAAGCTGAGATACCTATTCTGTAGAGATAACTTGCTAGACAGTCATGATTTGTCAATAGTCTGAAGGCTGCAACTGCTGTTTTCCTTGGTCTCTGGGGGATTATATCTGGGTTGGAAAGTAGTGTAATCCATTTTTTGTCTTTAGCATTTGACTCTATTTCTTGTAGGTATGAATGAGAAAATTTTGTAGTGATCAAGCGTTTTATTGAGGAATATGATAAATTAAATTTAGACTTTTGTTTTATTGTTGTGCCTTTCTTTGCAAGTGTGTCTGCGGTTTCATACCCATGACTCCACAGTGTGCTGGAATGCATTGGAGATGGACAATCTTAACTTTTTGGAGTTGTGTTAACATTTTGTAGCATTCTCTTATTTTTGTTGACTTCTTTGTAGCATTTGAACATATTCCCTGAATTGCAGCTTTAGAATCTGAAAGAATTACTGTCTTGTTATATTTATTTAAGGGAAGATTTAATAATTGTCGGAGAGCAATGTGTATAGCCTCTATTTCACCATCATAATTTGTTGTGTCTCTGCCAACAGAATGATAAAAGGAAAAATGTGTACATGTAACTCCAGCTCCAGTAAGGTTTTCTGTGGTGGATCCATCAGTATATATGTGAAGCCATTCTTCTATAGGGTATCTAGTATTGATAGTTTCCAGTGCTAGAAGTTTTTGTATTTCTTTTGGTGTGTCTGATTTACTTATTTCCTCTGTTAATTCCAAACTGAAGGTAGGCTGCAATAATTCCAATGGATTTTCTCTTATAAGTAAATTTTCTCTGGTGTTAGGAATGTTCAATTTGGATTTAATCTGTGTTACCTTTTCTAGGAAGCTACTATGAGTTTTAAGGATTGAAGAAGAGAGGTTCTTTTCTGTCCATTTTGAGTTTGGCAGTCATAACATTTTCTCATGTTGGAGCAGTGCTTGTTCTTCTATTTTTGTTGTTATTGATGGGATCCGTGTTAAGGCAAGCATGGCATCAACAGGTGTTGATTTAACTGCTCCAGTGATTAGGCAAAGAGCCTGATTTTGTATTTGTTCAAGTTTAGTGATGTTAGCATTTGCTGCTGTTATTAATGCTTCAGAATAGTACAAGAGGTTTGGTTTAATATACATTTTGTATGTTGTATTAAGGACTCTCCTTGAGCAGCCCCATTTAGCACCAGCTAACCTTTTCAGGATTTGCAGTTTCTTTTCAACCTTTTCTGTGATGTTTGTTATATGTTTTTTCCAACTTTTATAAATGTAGCAAATTATAATGTTGCTTCATTTTGTACGTTTTTAGCAAACCTACTTCTGCAATGCCATAGGGGCATTGAAAGGATATAAGGGCAGAGTGAGAGATGCAACAGAACTAATAACAGACTTATATTTTCAACCATGTTAACTTCTCAGCGAGTTTAATCTATTTTTTAAGAAAAAAAAATACTGATAACACGACATACCATTCTAAACAATAATAATGGTGAGAATAAAAGCTGCTGAAGTAGACTAGTTTTTTTAGGGGGTCTAAACGCAATACATCTCCACTCCCATCATGCTAATGTTATTGGTTACAGTACACACAAATCAAACTACTTTTGAAATGATATGTAATGCATAAAAAATAGAGGAAGGAGTAGTCACGAAGTATCTTACTTTGCTTGTGGTTTATGTTACTGTTGTCCTTCACAAATGGAAAAGAACTGGCTAGGTCTATATAATGGTGCTGTATAAAGGTACGATCACACGTCACTACTTTTGCAGCGCTGCAGTACAAAAAACTGCGCAACTCTTGTACTGCAACGTGTGAACAACGGTGCAACCTGAAAAGTAGCGGCTGCCGAACCTGCTGGCCACTACTTTTCCATGCTGCGCGCAACTTAAAAGTAGCAACGTGTGAACAGGGTTCTCAGGGTTGCAGCCGCACCATTTTTGATATCGGTTTTGTTGAAACTTTTGCTGCGGTTGCATCCAGTGTTACCAACCAAATGTGTCAATGATACTTTTATTGTTTGGATATATTTTAATGTTAAATGTGATGAAAATAAATTATTTGTAACAGTTATTAAATACACAACACAGTCTGAGCATAAATGGTGACGATATAATTCATTTTTTAAATTTTCCGTAGCGTAGTTCCAAACAGAATGGGTTGCCAACATTGATTACGTGAATATACTGTTGGTTATCATTTAAGTATATAGGCGTTTTTAAAAGCTTTATAGTAAAAATAATGTCAATTTCTGAATACTAGATACGACAGAAAAGCAAATAATAGATAAGGAAGCTTTCGCATGAATTTCTTAATAAATGTATATTGAGAAGTCAACATGGAGATGGGAACCTGCAGCATGACTGCGGCTGCAAAAGTAGCGCCTTGCGTGCGAACAGACTCGCAACCTCCAGTTGCAACTTTTGCAGCACCCTGGTTGCGCAGCACGAAAAGTAGCGTGCAGCACGCTACTTTTGGCTTACGTGTGAACACGACACGCAACTTTTGCAGCTGCAGTATAAAAGTAGCTCTGCAAAAGTAGCGACATGTGACCGTACCTTAAGCTGTATCATTTACATTCTAATAGGCAAAACCGAAATATTTTCACGTCAACAGCTTAGTTGTAATTGGATGATTTTAATAACAGGTAACCTCCAGAAATGAAGACGTCTTTCACTGCCATGGTTCAATCATTCAACTATCGTGAAATAATAAATCATTTTATTTTTTCTTATTTTTTTTAAATAAAGTAATAAAAGTGTCTTCTTTGATTTCAAGCTTATCGGTCTGTCTAAGCTATTTTATTAACTGTCTGAAAAGTGATCATATTCAGAAAAGTAATACTTTTGTAAAAGTCACATTTCATGAAGTTTCATGGTACACAGATTTAAATACAATCTTCTATGTAAAATGAATGTCACATAAATTTATTCATGCATAATCTATGTTAATTCATTACTGATTAGTGCTTCTTATAATTGAGTGAGCCCAATCTATTTATACTATTATAAAAGAATTCATTTCAAATCTTCTCAAAGATTCAAGAATGCATCTAAATCCCAGAATACATGTGGGCCTATCACGAGCAGTTATCAGAAGCCTTCTATCATGATATATTATATCATTAGAAAGTACGAAAAGTTTCTCCTTCTCCCCAATGAAGACAAAAGTTGATTCATATGTAGACATATTTACACTAACAGAAATAGTCTAAAGAAAACGCATTCTTAAAAAGAACACTTATTCTTTACCATTAGTTCGTGATTAATTATAATTAATCAAAGTTCCTTTTCACAATTGGAAACCTATCATTTGTCAAGAGGAAATGATAGGCGACAATACTACTAAAAAGTAGATCACTTCAATGGCTGAAAAATCTCATTAAATGGGTAGTTTTTACAGAATAGAGTTTCAAGAATTTTTTTTCCATTAGATCTATAGTTGTGTGGAAGGAGAAGAAAATGTGGGCAAAATTTGTAAAAGCTCATCCTTTAAGTTGAACAGAAAGTTAGGAATATATATCTTACAACAGAGGTTTGTAGGTATTTTCATTCAAAAAGTAAGCCCTGTTTACACCAGCATTATTATTATTATTATTATTATTATTATTATTATTATTACCTATTCCCTATTTTCCTTCCCATCCATTTTGGTAAAATTAATGTGTATTATGATGAACGAATAATGAGATTCAAATTCAAATATTACGTCAAATGTTCAGTTTGAGATTACTGTGGTGGTGGCTGGTAGCCAGGAAATCTGCTTTGATCATAACCTCCATATTGACCTTGGGGTGGAGGACCTTGTGGCCCTGGAGGGGGCATTTGTGAAGTTGGGGGTCTTGGATATTGAGAGTATCCACCTTGTGATGGCGGTGGTGGGTATGTCTGAGGACCATACCCCTGTTGAGCATGTCCGGGATAAGAATGCTGTGAACCAGGAGGAGGATGTGGCGGATAAGTCTGAGGCTGTCCCTGAGGACCTCCTGGAGGTGGTGGCACGTATGTCTGAGTCGTGGCAGGAAGAGACTGAGGTGGTGGAAGTCCATATCCTCCAGGTTGTTGAGGTTGAGGAGTGCCTGAAGGAGGTCCTTGTGGACCTCCAGGTTGGCCCTGTGGTGGCTGGAATCCTGTTTGAGCAGCAGCGGAAGCCTGTGGAGGAGGTTGTGGTGGCTGCTGTTGCTGCTGAGACTGTTGTTGTGACTGTGATTGAGGAGGAGGATAACCTCCACTTGCCTGTGTAGATGGAGGGTAAGTTTGTTGTGGAGGAGCATTGCCAGGACCTTGCGGGTAAGTCTGTGTTGATGCCGACGGAGCCATACTGGTAGAACTACCTGTCTGTGAGTATGTGTTCTGAGGAGTTCCCTGTGGAGGACCTCCGGTGAATGGTGGTGAAGCTGCACTGGAAGGACCATAACCACCAGGGCCTGGACCAGGACTTGTTTGACTGTTGTAACTATTTTGGGTTTGCTGTGACGGTGGTTGCTGGGTCTGTGCCTGTGTTGTTGGAGGAACATATGTCACTGACTGCGATCCTGTACTTGATCCTCCACCTCCACCTCCTCCACTACCACTGCTAGGCCCTCCTCCAGTTGTATTAGTAGACGTGGTATTACTTCCACTTCCGGAATTTGCGCCACCATATCCTGACTGCTGCTGTTGTCCAGGCTGGTAACTATTATTTCCCGCACCACTACTGGCAGTGGCACTGTAGCTCACTCCCTGCCCCGTCTGGGTAGATGACTGAGCCACAGTTCCATAACTTGTCTGAGATCCCGATGACCCATATCCAGGCTGTCCACTCCCTGGCACATAGTTCCCTTGCTGAGGTCCTGTAGCATTGGGTGGAGGATATGCTGAAGGTTGTGCTGGAGACTGTCCTGGAGGTGGCGGTCCGTATGCAGGCTGCTGACCAGGTCCTGTGGGTCCACTCCCATAAGCAGCGGACTGCTGAGTAGGTGCTGGACCACCATAAACTGTACCTGTACCAACTTGTGAAGTTGTGTTGGGTGGAGGCCCGTAATTCGGCTGTGATGATGATGGCGGCCCACCATAACCTTGAGGCTGAGTAGATGGAGGTCCGCCATAAGCACCAGGCTGTGTAGAATTAGGGTAAGCACTTTGCTGCTGAGGTGGGACCGGCTGCTGATTTGGTTGTTGTTGAACTGGAGGAACATATGTCTGCAACACGCAAAATCAACCTCTTTATTTATTAAAACTAAGAGTCAAAGACTACTCATGCCAGTTCGGTAATTTATAATGATCTTCAACATACATCATATTTACAGAGAGTGCGGAAGGTGAAATATACAATTGCTTGGAATTGCAATTAAATAAAATTATGTAACTAAATAATTTATTAATATAACTACTATAGCGAAAATAAATCTACAAATATCAACATAAACAAAATCAATGATACATGGAAATGAAATCAGACATAGGCATTAAACATAAACTAAAAAAAAAAATACTGAATAAATTTCGAAACTTAAATACACAGGAAATATTGTTTAAAACTGAGCAAGAATATGACATACAAACTGCAAGCTGCAAGGACAAAATAGAATAAAATAGTACGGACAGACATATGTGAATTATCACAATACATAACATATGAAGGGTACACGGGAATAACGATCAAGGTCCATTTTAGAAAGTTTCGAGAAAAACGAATTTTAAAGTTTAAGCACTTAATACTTTGTTATGTGTGTATTTAATAGAAATTGACCAGCTACACCACATAGTAGTACTTCCTTTCCACTATAAGATAGCATTATTAACTCAATTTCGATTTTTGATGGACCTTGACAGTTTTTCCCGTGTACCCTTCACATGGAATTTCTCAACTAAGGGAAGTTATTTAGGTACCAGTAAATGTTTCCTTTCTTTCTGAAAGAAAAAAACAAAGTCTTTGCAAAAACAGCAACACATATGAAGGGTACATGGGAATAACGATCAAGGTCCATTTTAGAAAGTTTCGAGAGAAACGAATTTTAAAGTTTAAGCACTTAATACTTTGTTATGTGTGTATTTAATAGAAATTGACGTAGTGGAATGTCAAGAACGATTATTTCCTATTACTAGCTAGACCACATGATAGTACTTCCTTTCCACTATAAGATGGCATTATTAACTCAATTTCGATTTTTGATGGACCTTCAGCGTTTTTTCCCGTGCACCCTTCATATAGGTTGATTTCAAAATCAATGGATTTCCTCTGTAAGAGCAAAGGCAGAATTTAAATCTGACAGTGATCAAGTTTAACATACACCTACGTATACCAGAAAAATGAGAAAAGACATGTTGAAAAAATTCTGCAAGACTGAAGCTATGGTTTGTTTGCGGTAAAGTTTGTCTCATAAACATCACCAGCAATAATCGTCCTACTGCCTCTATTGTAAATTAACCTTGTGGCTTCTTTGCAACTTTCTATGAGAGGCAGTCAAATGAAAATGGGTCCCTATGTATGGCAGACAAGTTGGTACCACTGGAATTTGATTGCTGAACTGACATCTGGTGGCGACTCACGAAAGCAAGTTACAACCTCTGCTTACACACTAGTCATTAGTTTATTGTGCTGGAAGTGAGATACATGTTCGTCCAACATCACTAATGGAGACAGGTAAAGAACAGCGAGGTGTAGTGCTATTTTTGACTGCTGACGGAGGAGGACGAGAAATCCCTCATTGCATGTCTACTGTTTATGGCAAACACAGCATGTCAAGCTCACGTGTACTGGAATGGTACAAGAGATTCCGAAAGGGATGCATGTTACTGCATGACGAAGCTCGTCCAGGACAGGCTCAAAAAACACAAACGCAAGCTTTACACTTAAACAGTTATACCTCAATAATAATTCGGTAAAGACCACACATATTCAAATGAACTTTTTCGTTCAAAATACTGACCTTTCCTCCTGGGACATCCTGTAGAAATTGATACATCATCTACAGTAAATATCTCAAGAATATACGAGGCGCATCCAGAAAGTAAGTTTCCCTCATTTAAAAAAAAAAGAACACACACTTTCAGGAAAACATTTATTGGCAACAGGTACAGCAATGTTTCAGCTATTTTTCAACATAGCCACCATCAGAATTGAGACACTTGTATCGTGGGATCAACTTTTGTATCCCTATGTCATAGAATCTGCCGCCTGTGAATGGAACCAGCATGTGACAGACGTCTTCAGCTCTTCGTCGTTGCCAAAACGCTCACCGGAGGACAGGAATTTCCTGAGGTGCAAGAAAACGTGAAAATCGCTGGGAGCAAGATCAGGACTGTAGGGTGGCTGATCAAACAACTCCCAGCCAAATTCCGTCAAAATAGCTGTTGTGCGCCGAGCCGTATGTGGACGAGCATTGTCATGGAGGAGCACAACACCTGCAGTAAGCATTCCACGCCTCTTGTTTTGAATGGCACGTCGCAATTTTCGCAGTGTTTCACAGTAACGGTCAGCGTTTACTGTTTCACCTCTTGGAAGGAAGTCAATGAGCAGAATGCCCTTCCTGTCCCAGAACACCATGCACATCACTTTCCGTACCCACAGCGTCTGTTTAAATTTCGTCCTGACCGGAGATCCACTATGCCACCAATGCATTGACTGCTGCTTGGTTTCTGAGGTGAAGTGCGAAATCCAAGTCTCATCGCCCGTGACAATCCTGTCGAGGAACTCGTCGCCGTCATCGTGATACCGTTGCAGAAATGTCAGTGCTGCTCCTAAACGTTGCATTTTGTGTTCGGGTGTCAGGTTTTTCGGCACCCACCTGGCATACACTTTTTTGAACAGCAGGTGCTTAGTGACAATCTCATGCAACAAGGATCGCGATATCTGCGGAAAATGGCTGCTCAGCTCCATAATCGTGAAGTGATGGTTCTCCATGATGCACTGCCGCACCAGCTCAACACAATCATCATTGATGAGGGACGGTTGCCCACTGCGCTCTTCATCATGGACACTTTGACGACCTTCGGAAAACTGCCTACACCAGTGACGCACCATCTGCTTACTCATGATGTTCGGCCCATAGGCCTGACAGAGCTGCCGATGAATTTCAATTGGCGCAATGCTTTGTGCATTAAAGAACTTTATCACCGACTGAACCTCGCAGGCGGCGGGAGAAGGAATAAGAGCTTCCATTTCGGACCACTGCTGCCACGCTACTGGCACCAGGCGGAACCTGTCCGGCTGGCATATGATTGATACGTCATAGATCTGTTACGCATGTGCAATTGACACGGCTAATTATGTTTACTTTCAAGGGGAAAAAATCGGGAAATTTACTTTCTGGATGCACCTCGTAGTATCATTTACATATTAAATTAAAAATGTGTTTTATGAAAAGATATGGAATGTTTGTAAAAAATTTACATTCATGATAACGCGAGTGTAAATGTATCATTAAATACCTGAGCCGAAGTCTGGTTTTGATTAGGATACTGTCCTGGATAGCCTTGCTGAGGTCCTTGCTGTGGGTAGTTCTGAGGGCCTCCTCTATACGGCTGACTGCTTGACCCAGAACCAGGACCTGAAAACAATTTTAAACAATCCATATTGCAAATTATTACCTCAAAACAATGGTTTTACGTACACATTTTTAATTCCCCCTAAAAATCACATACATTATAATGCAAAGATTTTTCATTTTTACGTTATCATTACTTGTGATCATTTCATTATTACGTACAAAAATATTTAATATATACTGTATATATATATATATTTTTTAATTCTGCAACTTTATTTCACCTATTGTCGGTTGCAAAGTTTACGTACCATTTGTATCTGTCTTTCATATTTTGAACATAATGGCTGGAAACTTAATGTAAATCGAGCATTCTCCTATTTTCTGCCTTTCTCTTAGTCTCCACATATGATCCACATATCTTAATGTCGTGTGAATGCAAGAACTAGGTAACTTGATTTTTCATATTTTGTGACATTGCCTATTTACTTATTTATTGTACTAAGGAATATGTCTCGTTTTCATTTACCTATTTGTTATATTGGAAAATAGATGTCGCTGTATCGTTCGATCAGTTACCAAGTTCTTGCATTACATTTTGTGCGATTTTTGCTATGCTATAAAAGAGGTAACTAAAAAACGCAAATTTCGAGTTACCTAGTTCTTGCATTCACACGACGATATGATATCTTCTTCTGCCCCATACTTTTCTCCCATTCATCATTCCTTCCAGTGCATCCTTCAGTAGGGAGTTTCTTTTCAGCCAGTGACTCAGTCAATTCCTTTTTCTCTTCCTGATCAGTTTCAGCACTTCCAGGTTGTCATTCTCCAATTCCTGTGTCCTATACTGTTGCTATAATAATTATGTGCCCAGAGCTTGTGGTTGAGTTGTACTATGTGCCCTGTCCATTTCCATTTCCATTTCAATATCTGTGCCACTGATGCAGCATCTTTTATCTGTGTCCCCTTCCTGATGTCTTTGTTCCTTGTATGGTCCTTTAGTGTAATATGCAGGATACTACTTACCATTTTCCTCTGTGTGACTTGTAGAACTTTCTTCTGTTGCTATTTTATTGTCCAGTTTGTGCTCCGTGTAAAGTACTGGAAGTACAAGCTATCTAAGAAGTCTCTCTTGAATTTCAGCTTCCGTGTTTTGTCCATTAGAATGAAACTCAGATTCCAGAACTATTTTCATGCTTGGGAAGATTCTTCTGGTTATTTATAACAGCTATTGTGAAATATTGGCCTAAATTTAAATATTCCTGAACATAGTCTATAATTTCAGAACCTACTTTGATTTCAATTTCATCACAGTTTGTCATTACTTTTGTTTTGCTCAAATTTATTCGAAATCTCACTTTTTTACGTACACAAACTCTGAAACTCTTTCAATGTTGTGCTTACTTCTTTTGCTGACTGTGCAATGAGTAATATCTAATGTATTATTTTTCGGTTTACGAATGCATGCATTTCATACAATACCGTAATTATAAAAATATGATACAGTTACAAAGTGATTGCAGCAGCAGCAGCGAAACTGTATTAATTTATTACTAGTAACTATCTCTTGAAATGCTTGTGTACATATGCCACTTTTGAACATTACTTACGCTGTGGCATATTCTGTTGTCCTGGAATCATTTGGCCTCTGTAGCCACCTTGCTGCTGAGCAAATGCAGCAGCCATGCCTCCTTGAGAGCCAGGTGCAAGGTCACCAATTGCAGCTGGTGAAGATCCAGGGGGGCCCGCAGCTTGACCTCCAGGTCCATGCATTCCATGCTGTGGACCTCCAGGAGGCTAAATCACAAATATACATCTTTAAAAGGAGCTTAAATTACGTCTAAGTACTCACAAATATACATCTTTAAAAGGAGCTTAAATTACGTTTAAGTACTCACAATATACATCTTTAAAAGGAGCTTAAATTACGTCTAAGTACTCACAAATATACATCTTTAAAAGGAGCTTAAATTATGTTTAAGGAAGTACAAAGCAACCATAAAACCAATTACGTGCACACTGAGAATTCTGTCTTAAAAAAAGCAGTGTCAAGCATTCACTATACAATTAGTTTGCAAGTCAGTATGTTGTTATTCCTAACACAGATAGTTCTGAGGAGGGAGTACAACAGGGTGGTATTAATATAATAATAATATGGAGCAATTTCTCTGTACTTTCAATTTCAGAGCAAATTCTCAAATCAATATCAATAAATGTTCAACACTGGAGAAAATTCTCTATTTTGTTATCAACAAAAATACAAGATCAGCAGGGAAATTTCTCATGATTTCTGGAGCTATCTCACGAGGGAGCTGTTAATGAGCTTATATCCAAATCTTCCCTCAAACTGCAAACACAGATTTCCACAACATATAAACAAAAATATATAAAATACACATTGCACACAGTTGCATTGTACAGTACATACAGTACCAGTTAAGCTTTGGAGTGTGTTGATACTGTTCTAGATTATGTGGAACAATTGGATTTAATTACACTTATATTGTTGCTCTTCCCAACATCCATACTTGTACTCATTATTCTATACTCACGGAAACATAAAATGGCCAGCTGTTTTTTTTAATTAAGCCCCAAATGGTACAGTTATTGACATAAATGTAACATGCATATAATAGTACATTATGCAACGAGCCTATAATGATAGTAATTAAGACGCGAGTATGTTTGTTTATGAAACGAGAGCAAGCAAGTTTCATAATTTTCATACGAGCGTCTTAATTACTATTATAGGCAAGTTTCATATGACTTTTTATGCTCGACCATATTTCTAACTTGAAATTATTCAGAAGTATTCATTTTATTCGTGTCTGACTGAAGAACGGAAGTGACCTTGTGCATAGCTCGTAAATTGTGAGATGTGCGCAGACGCGAAAGTATTGATTTTTTCCGAGGAAGAATAAAGTCATTGACCTTGATGTAATCTAGAGAATAACATGAACTAATTTTGATATAACCTGGAAATTGATTTAGAATTGAAAAACGAGATGACAAATTGAATTTATTTTAATATTATTTACAATTAACGCTAATTATTATAGTAACAGAACATAACCTTCTGCGACAGTATTGGATTTCCGGCCTCCGTGACGTTTCCCTCGTCTTTCGATTGCATATCCAAGAATAATAGAAAACCTGAACTTTAATGAATAGGTGTACTTTAATGACATGCATTAAAGGACTGCTACCAGGTGTATAATTACTACATTTCGGCATGGTCGAGCATAAAATAAATAATAAAATTAAAACTAAAAATTTAAGAGAATTTTGAAGGGGTAAAGCCGGAAATAGATGTAACCTAATAACTACTACATAAGGGAGAGGAATGTTGCAACCATGATCCACAGCATGACTGAACAGCAGCAGGGTAAGGTCGTTGATGATGTTAAAAGCCTGGGCAGAGCAAGTGCTGAGAAGGGAGGCAGTCACTATCCTCATTAGGCAAGGGATCTGATCTCTTGGACTATACAAGTGACAAAGTAAACCTTTCATATCAAATGTTACAATATTTCCCTCCTTGTAGGTCGAATGTAGAGTGATGTTGAAATAAGCTCACCCAGTAGTACCCAATTTGACATGCGAAAAAAACTAAGGGTCCAGTTTGTGAAGAATTTAATTTTTAAAATGTCGAAATTTATGGTGAGTATTAAGTCCATGGCCCATTTCTTTTAGGGCTCATTCCGAAATTTGTCTCAAAGCCTTAGGAAAACCACAGGCAGGATGAGTTGTCTCAATTTAGGAGACTACCAAGTTGGCTATGAAATGACTAACAAAGTATGGCCCAGTCGATCCTGAGGGCATAATGTGGGGAGTGGTATGTATTCTGACCAAGTTGGAGAAAAAGAATGTATTCTCAGGGATGGGGCATGGTGTGTGTGGAATGATCATAATAAACGTAAGGGGAAATGGGAGGAGAAGCAATGATTAAAAGGTATGTAATCACTTGTCCTTGAACGGGAATTTGCTACTTACTGGTAAAAGTGCTTGAATATTTTGATTTGCATCTGCAATTGAAGCTAGATATACCAAGTTACGATGCAGTATCTGTTGATATCTGAAACAAAATAAAGAAATTAAAACGTAGTGCCAAAAAAAAAAGCCACAAAGTAGTTGTTAAAAAAAGGTCAGTTACTGACTTTCTCTGTATAATTTATACATTCTAATTCCATAACGACCTTGAAATTTATGTCTTTGCCTTGAATGAAAGGATAGTAAAAAAATGGACTGGATGAACTAATATACAATTACCACTTAGGCCTACATATGGTATTTAAAACCATTGTTACAAATGCAAAACCAAAAATGACACCTGACATCGTCGTCATGATCATATTGTTGGAGTTTCAAGTGCATAATTTGTGTTTTAGTTTAGTTGCAATTAAACTTTAATAAATTAGTATAGTTCACTCTAGTTAGTTTTAATTTGTAAGCCTACATATTCTTACAATATGAAAGTCTCAATCTGGATAAAATCGTAAGAGAAGCAGAATGACTACCAAAGAAAAGCACATGAAAATAACAAAAAAGGAAAGGGGTACAGTATCCTGATTCACAGACAAGAGTGTGAAATGTTGTGTTTGATACATGAATATTTCGAGAAGAAAAGACAAAAGAAAAGTCCTCTTGAAGATGTAAGCAAAGTTATAGTTTCCTGTTTTCTTATTGACCGATTACTTGTTTAAAGATTCTGAAGACATTGTGTATGGCTGCCACTATAAAAAAAATGCACAGGTGCAATAAAATGTTGTTGTTGTTGTTTTCTAATGCCAGGCGTTTGACAAAGTCATTTGACCTCTTGCACTCCAATACTTTTCAAAGATATTATCATGGCCAGCCACTGAAGCACAGATTTTGAGATGTTCTGAATCCATTTCTTGGTTTGAGTTGCACAATGGGCAGTTTGGGGACTGATATATTCCAATTCTATGCAGGTGTTTGGGCAAACAATCACGGCCTGTTGCCAATCTAAATGCGATTTTCGTGGTAAATCGGGAATTAACTGTGGACTATGATGCAGAAAATTCCATTTTTTCCCTTGAGATATTATTATCAAATTTTGTTTGTTGAAGTCTAAGTATGTAGATTTAATAAATCTTTTCACAGAGTAATACGTAGATTTAGTAACAGGTCTGTAAGTAGCAGTGCTGCCCTTCTTTGCTAAAGCATCTGCATTCTCGTTTCCCAGGATTCCACAATGGGATGGTATCCATTGGAATATAATTATTTTATTGAGAGTGTATTTTAGTTATTTCTGCTGTTTGAGATGAAGGTGTGAGTTTAGCAATAAAATGTAGTGAATTATATTTAGCAGTAGCAGCTTTTAGGTTGCTTACAGGACATAACTGTTTGGAGAGCCACTTCTACAAAATAGGAATTCTGACGTCACTATCCTGCACTTTATGCAACACTCAAACTGATATGAACGAAGAACATCTGAAAACCTGCAGCACACTGTATTGAGAGAAAGAACTAATTCAAAAAGTACTGGAGAGCAGTGCTAACGGCTTCATAGCCAGATGCCAGACATTAAACAACATATTTAGCAGTGATTTTACAGTAGTACGTCTGCATTAATTTCTAGATTTATAAAAATCTTTTTTTCTTATAGTCAAGTTTACCCTTGTCCACGATATGGAAAATAATTCTTTCAGAGGAAATAGGATGAGAGTATGTCACACCATATACCCTAAAAACTCTTCCTTAAAATATCTTGTCTTCCTCCCCCCCCCCCCCTCCCGGTAAAAACTGAAATGACACCTCTGTGTCTATCATAATATTTTAAAAAAATGACTAAGGTTTGGATATATCTCCTAACTCTCCTTCCACACTTATCACTTTTATCACTAACGAGCACAAAAAATTGTCTGATCACCCACCAGTTGTCTATCATTGGGGTGAGGGAGGAATGCTGTTCGTGACAAAATCGCATTCATGCCTGTAACTTCCATGTACTTTACTAGAAATGTCAGATGTAGAATCTTTCCCTGCGACTATAACAGCTACAGCTTTTTCCACTGTCTCATCACTTCCAAAATGACAATCACCAAAAGAATCTTTCATTTTAGTGAACAAGTCAATGAATCCAGGTGAGGACTGTATGTTGGATGCTCGAAAACTTCTCAGCCAAACTTTAAAAGCAAGATAAGAGTTGTTTTTCAGTTGGTTATTTAACGATGCTGAATCAACTGCTAGGTTATTTAGCATTGATGGGATTGGTGATAGTGAAATGGTATTTGGCGAGATGAAGCTGGGAATTTGCCACAGATTATCTGACTTTTGCCTTATGGTTAGGAAAACCTCGGAAAACCCAATCAGGTAATCAATCCAAACGGGAATCAAAGCTGCACCCAAGCACAACTCCAGATCACATGAGTTGTGGAGAACTACAACAATCTCTATTTAATCTTGTTCCCCTCAGCATACAGTCAATGAATAGGTGAGGTCTTTCCAATCCCAGAACACAGTCGCCATCATTTTCTGTGTACTCAAAATGTAATTAGCTTTTCATGATTTGAAGATCTTGGATGATGCCATTCTACTGATTGGCATTTTCTTTCTTGAGTTCCATGAGAGACCCACATCATGTTTAAAAAATTCGTCCCTCTCTCGCACATAGAGACTGAGAAATGTTAAAGCAGCTTCCATTAATTAATCTTATTTGTTGAAGGGCCCACCCAAATGGCAAAGTGCCTCGTAACAATTATTTGTAGAAGAGACCTTAATATTTGAGGAAATGAATCTTTCAGTCCAAGAGTGAAGAATCTGTCCCTGCAAATTTTACCACTGACTTTTTCTTCAGTCCCTGTCTTGTTACGGGACATACGGAACAGTAGGTCTAATTATCGTGAACATTTTATCTTCCTCGATTAAACATCAAAATAATTTCTACACATTTGCTTGGTTCATAATGACATCAGTGATTTCTACTAGCTAAACATGTTACGTATTTAGAAACTGAATCACACATCAAACTTAGCACTTTGCGAGATTTGCAATTTTGTCACCCATTACAAATGCTTAGTAAAACAATTACAATAAACCTACCATCATGAAACTTGGTAGGCATTGAGGCAACACATCAAAGAATTAGTTAACCTTGAATCAAGAGCAGTTATTCACATGCATAAGTGCTATACTAAATTCTTTACTTTATGAATAGACCTCATAGTTTTCAAGGTTTATGTGGTACAAAAACCAAGTGTACTTACTGCATACATTCCTGAGCTTTTCCTTTGCTTTGATATTCTTGAATTGTTTGAATCAGGTGGCTATTTTCATCCAGCATCTGTAATAAAAATCACTATGTGAAATCTCATAGATAAAGATGTTGTGCTTTATGCCATCGCACACATTCATTTACATAGTAGAAACCCTTTTTAACGAATCTCTGGAGGATTACTTTATTTTTCCTTCAATAGGATTTTCCTTAAAAGGGGGTTTTCATAAAATGAGATGGAAAAGCTAAAATAAGTAGTATTAACTTATGTGTTCTATACCAAACTTTATTATAACCATTTAATTAGGCCCACAATTATTATTTGCATTAAATTTCATTACAATAGATATTTTTTTAACTCTTCAAATGGTGTAACACAAATGTTTTTCTGTTTGGTTGAACCCGAACCACACTGAAACTCAGCATTGAAAATTTCTTCTTTCTTCATTATAAATTGGTAGTAGTTGGCACATGTGATAGTGTTATTTGAGGATTAGCCTCGACATCCCTTATTATTTTCAATTTCTGTCTGATACTTAATTTCTTCCATTTAATCAACATTATAACGATGTATAAACAACAAACAATAAAAAACTTGGAACCAGGATCCACACAACCCGAGAGAACAAAACAAGGAAAGCCTCCACTCTGTGAAAGCAATTCAAAGCTAGACCATAAAGAACTATAAAAAATAAAGCCACCGTGTGACGCCACATTAATATCAATTGAGATGGCCTATCGAATATGCCGGTACTATTCATTACTGAAAGTCAAGTGGATATTTTGAGCTTCATTGTCACAATATCATTTGTAAAGTATACCTTAAAAGTGGGATTTTCCTTAAACCAGGTTTAAGCAGGTATTAATTACATTATTCTTATGGCAATTTGGCTAGGACTTAACAGATTATTCTTTAAAAACGGGAATGTTAAAATGGGGTTTTATTGTACCTAGGTATTTAATTTCTCTATCCATGCAAACAACTCTACTCATATTGGGTGAATTACGGCAAAAATAATACTGAGATGCTTTTCTTGTTTTGATGATCAAATGAAACCCTTACTGTAATGAAATTGGTTAATCATTTCCACTTGAATTAACCTATTTAACTAATGAAATAAATATACTTCATGAAGTAAAATGATTTTTGAAGTCAAAAACTACACTACAAAAGAGAAAATTAAGAATTCGAATACAATTAGATCAATATGAAATAAAATGACGCATGAATGAGAACGGAAATCAATATTGAAATAAATATAGTTACCTCCAATACAATAAATGACTGGCTAATTAAAAAGTATGAAATAGATACCCAACATATAAGTCAGAAGGTAAAGATGATGGCTGCCTGAATTGGAACAATTTCAGACTGTATATTTGAAAATCTGACTCGAGGGATTCTATTTCACTGAACCGTTCCTCAAATGCCTTATTTAAATTAGTCAAAGACTCCACAAATGCAGCATATTGTGAATCTGTATCATTAGACACAAATTTGCTTAGGTTTGGAAAATGAGGCAAATTCTGTTCTTGCAGTTATGTCCACAAATCAAGTTTCATTCGAAATGCTTTAATTTCATCGAACAATAGTCAGGAGATCTTTACCTTGCAAGGAAATATTTAGGGTCACTTAAATGATTTGCCACATCTGTCAGGAAAACCAAGTCTAAAGCCAAGAAGGGTCGATCAGTTGGGGAAAAGCTCGACCTAGCACGCTGTTACATCATCACAGCATAATGCACCTCGCTCTGCCCTAGCTCCACGTATGGATGCACTGAGTGCAGGTTGTCCTCTGTGAGCACGGCTGATTTAGAATATAAAATTGTGTCACTGAACTAGTAGCAGTAGCAAAAATACAGTTGCGGAACTGATTTAAGTGCCAGAAAAGAGAAAACATAAGAGAAATTTCACAAATGAGTAGTTCATATGCAATAATTTAACACACACACACGTCAAAATTCGTGCTAATACGAGGCATCGCAATTAAAAAAAAAAAAAAAAAAACGAAACTCATGTCAAGAAACTTTTGATTTATTGTCAGAATCTTACAAATTAACTTAAAAATCTCTTGATAATCCATGTTGAATCTTTCGTACACTAATTACTTTTAACACTTGAATATAAATAACTTAATTGATTAAATGGCGATCTTACGCGTGTTAATTATGTAAGCATGTGTGGCTTACAGCTGTTTCGGTGCTACTTAACATCATCCTCAGAGCCTACTAGATCTCGGTGCTATCTCAACTTCGCTGCCTGTTGTATGGGTGCGTTCGTGTGATGAAGAGTTGTGTCAAATATGTGTGTGTTCTGAAATTGATCTGTGTGTTGAGTATTTGATTAGGGTGTGTTTTAGTGTGTCTGTATATTTCATCCATTTTGAATCTTGCTAGCCGCACAAATCTTACAGTATATTTCATACTGTTCTAGTGTGTTGAGTTTTTGGTTTTTGGGTTGTATGTGTAGGATTTCCATGTCTGTATTTATGTTATTATATGTGTGGTTAGCATTGGTTATGGGTAATTCCATAATTATGTCAACCAAATTGCCATTTTCTCAAAGTGGTTCTAGACAATTCTTGAATGCTATACCAGAGACTTTAATGTCTATATTTTATGAAATCAAAGATAATTGGCCGTATTTTTGCATAAATCATATGCTGGCAGCACTGTGAAATGAAGATGCTTGGAAGTGAAGACATATGACAAGGATGATACACTTCATGTAAAATTCCTTCGGCATGAGAGGAAGTCCAAGAAATTCTTTTCGCCTGCTATTGGTGATGAGGCTGATATTGACAAAGACCAGGTTATAAAAATTCTACCAGAGCCACAATTTGATAATAGGCTTAAACTAAATTTTCAACATATCTGTTTTGATAATGATGTTCTTTAACTTGCAAATGCATGTAATTTTGTAAATCATATTTGGAATATGTGTCTGTCACAGTTTGTATGTCGTGTCTGTCACGAGAATAGGGCTTAATATATACTTCATAAATGTTTCAAATGAAAAACTATCTGTAGCATATTAAGGAAGGATATTCTACCTTTCTATGATTATAGTACTAACAAAAGAAGTTGCTAATATTGGAAGATATAGTACATTGTTGGACTTCCCTTTAAATTGTGTTCCTTTTTCTGTCGTGTCTGTCACAACATTACTTGTACTTAGATATCTGTAATAAATAGAGATTGATACTTGCTCCTTACATGAAAGTGTAGCTGTGTACATGCACTTTGTATCTGATATAGTTTAAAAGTCTGCTAATGTTATGTTGAAGTAGAAATAAATCTTTATATTTTTGTAGAGAGTCATTTGTCGTGTCTGTCACAAATGGAATTACCCTTATGTGTTCGGCATATGTAGATGTATTATGTCCTCTGGTTATTGCTTTAATGTGTTCTTTATATCGAGTTTGGAATGATCTGCCTGTCTGTCCAATGTAGAAACTGTCGCAACTATTGCATGCGAGTTTGTATACGCCTGTGTGGTTGTATTTATTTGTTTGTGTTGTTTGTGTGTCCATGCCGTACTGAGCAGTTCGAAATACAGACTTAGGGGATATAAGGTTCAAGATAACTTGCAATAACAGTACGTAGGCCACGTTGAGATGTCTTCGATTGCTAAACTTTACGAAAATTAACCAATATCCTATAGTAAAAGAATCCCAATTATTTTGTCAGTTATAAATTAGCCTAAAAATATGTTTTGTTCTTCAAAAATCGATTCTTAAATTAACTAAAACATTAATATTAATAATAATATTTGACATAGCTACATGCATGGATATAAAAATGACTGACTAAATCTTTGTTCTCCTTCCTTTATAATTTGGTTTCCATACCATATTTTTTTTAAATTATTTGGTACAGAAAACTTTTGTCAGTCTCTTATGCCTTCATCTTAATTTGGCTTAATTCCTTACAACTGCGTTACCACTTACTGACCAAAATGCATATATATAAGATACTCCAAAAGTTGCCTGAACTAACTAAATCTAAACTAAATTCAAATTTTCTAACTAAACTACAATACGATAATACATTTTGTCAATGCTGCTTGGCATCGCCTGTATCAAAGGAATTAATGTGAATAGACGTCAATTAATTAACAACGGTAAGTTTTAACCTTTGACTTACAAGACTTCAGTATGAAACACTGCAAAATACACACATAATGGAATTGTGTTCTTTTTCAGTAAATTTTAATATAACTCTAAGCCCACTTTCGTATTTTAACATTAGAAAAGTCAGAATAAGCATTACCCCAAGTTAAGACTGAATAGTAGGCTATATAGGAAAGAGTTGTCATAGTCTGTTAGTTCATAGAACTGTATAATATAACTTAGTACTAAATAATCTAGGTACTGTATGTATTAATATTATAAACAAAACTGTGAGAATCAGTTAGAAACGCTTACTTTCTGTATTTGTGCCGGATTTGGTGGTGGTCTTCCTCTTTGCACAAATGCTACCGACATTGTAACTCAGTCTTCGACGCAACGCTTTCAATTGAAATTTGAAAATATATGCACTTCTTCAGTAATATATCATCCAAGAGAACCGTTTTAATATCTGTCGGTGTTTGAATGCACCAAAACACGAAAACAATATGAACATTAACCACTTTGTGTGTTTCAGTATATCATTCAATCACGACCGATCACAACTTCAAAATGAATCTTTACTTTTTATTCTTATTTTCGATTCTTTTCATTCCTCAATGTTGCCAACATACTTTTAATATTTGCATATCTTTTTCACGGCATAAGTACAATATTACAACACCCGTATTTGAATCCATCTATTCTTTTGGCATATTATACTTTCAGAAAAAAATATAAAACTGCGTTTTTCGACGATTTCTATTATATCACTCAAAACAGCCCAGTTGGTTGTACTGAAACAGTGTATAAATAATGGCAATAAAATTCTCCAATCATAAAATTCAAGATTGGAGTTTTTAGCCAATCACAATCATTAACGCCAGACACACATTTTGGTCACGTGATGTGCTTCAGCTGAGAGCAAATGGCGTCGTCATGGGTGGGGATTGATTTACTCTGTTTTTAAAATCATGAATGAATTCGTTTTAAATTATGTAAAAGTGAAATATTTTCCACAAAAAATTATTTTGTAAGTATGAAGAAGTCTAATATATAAAGCATATAAGGAATTTTGTTGTACTTTTACCATAACATAAGAATATATTTCACGTGTAAAGTTCAGTAAACAAATCCACCAATACATGATACAAGCAACAGAACATAAATAAAAGGAAATAGTATTACCTTTGGCTCATATAATTAGTAGTCATTATTTAGACAGTACTTTTGCAATTGTTTTTGCCATTGGATTGAATCCAGAGAGCTTTATTGTTAATATATCAACATCTGTCAATTATCTGACTTACATGTTCCTTAGACATTGACAGCTGGGTGAATTTTCTTCTTACATTGTGTTTGTATTATAGTTTTATGTGGTCGTCTTAATTATGTTATATTTATTCACAGTTATACGCGCGCTGGTATAATTTATTTGATGTGTTCTAGATCTCTTGAATGAGGAAGCAAGACATTTATAATGAATGACATAAGTGGAAAACAAGAACTTGCAAGTACTTCATCATGGGATGTAGTGTCTCAAGTTTCACCTCTTCCTCAACATCATAATGACAACATGTCAGTGTTGGTGCCCACACCAATAAAAATCCCTCCTGTTGGACTTGATAGTGTAATAGCCCATCCTTCACCAGGACCTCAAATACCACAAACGCCACATGTAAGTTAGTAATGAGAAATTAAAAAATACTGATCTATGGGTTTAAATTAACGATACCGGAATAGTAAATAAATTAATTAGTGTATAACTAGAGCAAGAATTTACTGTATATTAATTATAATACATTATTGTAATACCAGTAATTATTTAACTGATATATACATTTAAAATATAGGGTAGTTTGACATAATAAAACATTAAAATAAAAAATGTGGAAACTGTACCTATTGAATTGTATGTGTATATATAATACAATGTCTGTAACGTCTGTCTAAGAGTTTAATGCGCTGGTACTGTAAACCAAAGAATTAATACTGGGAAAGAAAAAAGTTTCCGGTTTTCTCACTACATCTTACACAAACCTCTGAAGTCAAGTTGCTCTTTAAATTTGTAACACTGTTCAGTTGTCTCTGTGTGTATTTTACAATTTCGTGTATCATGAAATACAGGAAGATGGGATGTGCCGATTATAATTTCAATAGCTAGGTCAGAATTGTTATGTTAAAGAACACTGAATTATTATTATTATTTGTTTGTGACTATGTTTATCTTGTATGTTAGTTCAAAAAATAAGGTAAATATAGTAAGGCTAATAATTTCTCAGAATTGTCAGAACGACTAAAACCAGCCACATGTATGGCATGTAAAAATACCTGGAAAAAATTTTGGGCGCACTTCCGAACAGGGGCAGCGGCATTTCCCCTAAGGTTAGAGCTCAGTTTAGGTGTGTGTATATTAATCGAAAAAAAAAAAATGTCATATAAACATGTGTCATATTCTCAATATTTTCTAGCCCCTAATTTTCGATTAATACACACACACCTAAACTGGGCTCTAACCTTAGAGGAAATGCCGCTGCCTCTGTTCGGAAGCGCACCCCTGCTTCAATCAGAAAAATACGAATTATATCTTAGCAGTGTTGTGGAAGTTGTACGATATTGATCTAACTTAAGACATACAAAAAATTAATTGTAAAGGATAAACAACATAAAAAACATGCTAATTTAGGTATATATAAGCTTTCCCTCATTTCAGATATCATCTAAATCTGAATATAATCACACATTGATATTTATTACATAAAAGAAAATTATCGACTATTGATTCTTATTTACAGGGAATACCACCAGGAGTATATATGGAACCAGAATTGCCACCAGAATTACTTCAACAAGGTTGGCGCAAATTTTGGAGTAAAAGAGAAAATCGACCATATTTTTGGAACAAACTGACTGGAGACTCCCTATGGGAAATGCCTCAGCTTAAACCACAGGTTATGAGATAATGAATACTGATTGCAACACATAATTTATGTTTACTTGGGTGCATTTGTGCTTATAAGCAAAGTGCTACTCCCAGTACCTTTTTTTATGATTTTTATTATTGTTTTGTCCGAAATGTTTATCTTTACATTACTCTGGAAAGTTTATAGTGAGTATTTTGAATCCATTGGTAAAATTATAGTATTATTTCAAGGATTTCCATATTAATTTGAAATATCTCTACAAATAATAAAATACAGTTAATTACATCTTCACTGGCGTTCATCATTCAACTGTTAGACATATGTTAATAAAGTGCAATAGTAGTGTTCCGTCTATTTAGGGTGAATTTATTTTTAGCGAGAAAGTAGTGTTCTTTTGAATAAGAGAACATTGTTTATTATTTAGGCCCAATGCATAGACTTCTGAATGTATCCAGAAGTTGCAAATAATGCTGCATTCTATGTAGTCTAAAATGACTTCAATGCCAAGTGCTCGACACCATCAACTGCCTATTTAATCTTCAAGTTAGTTTTGAGATAAAATGTATTTAGACAGGTAAGTAATTTAAGATTTAAAAGCCATAAGTAAGTAATTAGAGAAGGCTATACAATATTACACACAAGCTAATGGAAATGGGATGAAATAGGGGATAGTTTAGAATATCATTTTTCGAATGTTATATTTAATGTCCAGTATGCTGTTGTTGTTGTTTTTTTTTTTATGTTTTATTTAACGACTCTCGCAACTGCAGAGGTTATATCAGCGTCGCCGGATGTGCCGGAATTTTGTCCCACAGGAGTTCTTTTACATGCCAGTAAATCTACTGACATGAGCCAATCGCATTTAAGCACACTTAAATGCCATCGACCTGGCCCGGGATCGAACCCGCAACCTTGGACATTGAAGGCCAGCGCCATACCAACTCGCCAACCAGATCGACTTGTTATTGTTGTCTAATGTGCTGTATACAACATTGAAGTCATTAGCAGTCTTGCTCTGCAATACTTTGAGGTCTTAGAATCTTCCTTGTTGACAGCGACAGCTGTTCAGATGGTGTTCATCCATTTCTTCCTCCGAATGGTTGCATAAGGTGCACTTAGGTGATGGAAAAATATTCATTTTGTTAAGGTGTTTGGCAAGACAGTCCTGTCCAATATGTCCAGTAGAATCACCATTTTTTTTTATAAATTTTTTGCCAATGTGTAAGTAATTTCTTTGGCCCTTGAATGAAAAATTTGCATCTTCAGCAAATCTTTCAGAGCAGTCTTTGGTGGCAAAATACATGTCATGTCCTTTCGACATCATGCTATAGAGAAAGTTGGATGGTGCCAGAACTATGTGGTAAAGATATGAGAGAGATTCAGACTTTTTGCACTAGACTAGAAATTCGTAATTCCGTGGTTTAAAACCTTTTGTGGATAAACGTTCAAATTAAAATTCAATACAAGCAGCCTGTATAATTCTTGTGGAAGGTATTCTGCATGTCTGTGAAGTATTTCTAATAGCAAAAATATATATAAAAGGAGCTTGTACATTAAATGACTAAATTAGGCTGTAGTTTATTGTTGATTTCCTGTGTACTAAATATTCAACTTGTTTGCCAAAAAACAGTAAAAGATCAAGAAATGAATAGATATGCATTGTGTAATATGTTCAGAAGGGCCACAAATAGTACATTATGCAATGAGCCTATAATGGTAGTAATTAAGACGCAAGTATGTTTGTTTATGAAATGAGCGCAAGCGAGTTTCATAATTTTCATACGAGCATCTTAATTACCATTATAGGCAAGTTTCATGCGACTTTTTATGCTCGACCATATTTCTAACTTGAAATTATTCATAAGTTTTCATGTTATGGTTATGTTAAGTGATGAACAGAACTGACCTGAATTGTGAGATGTGCGCAGACGCGAAAGTATTGATTTTTTCCGAGGCACGAATATCATTGACCTTGATATAACCTAGAGAACATTAGTCTTGATATAACCTGGAAATTGATGTAGAATTGAAAAACGAGATGACAAACTGAATTTATTTGAATACTAGCCGTAACCGTGCGCTCCGCTGCACCCGTTAGAAATAAATATAAAGTAATTACATAATTAAAATAGGACGTTTGATCCAAGGAACATTCGTGTTTGATAGAAGGATAAATCTTTTAATATGTTACTTAATTTAAATTGCATCCAAATAATTAAAATGCGATCATTTTGGTCCAGAGACACTCATTTGGTGCAATGACAATTCCTTTAACCTGTTTCTTAATTTTTATTACATGCAACCATAGTTTAATGAAGATTGACATCATTTAGATTTAATGTGTATATTTTATTTTACTTGTTATAGGTTTCCATTTAATTATGGCAATAACTTAATTTTAACCCTTGTTTTCTACGTATTCAGTAAATGGCGCTTGGCCCACTATGGTTGTGGACCCTTCAAATAACTTAAATTATATTATATAATATTACATATTATATTATATTATATTATAATATATTATATTATATTATATTATATTATATTATATTATATTATATTATATTATGTTATATCAGAAGTTACTGTAATAACATTATAGCATTATGTCCTTCTAGAGAAACTACACTTTCCAATGGTGAAATAATAATTAATTATACAAATCGGTTAATTTAGCTTCCGATATTACTTCATACAAACACAGAAACATTCTCTGTAGGCTATCTTTCATAGCTTTCGATTGTTGCTGTCCAAGGCCCCTTACGGACGAAGTCATTTGTTTTTTAATTCATTACACGGTCTTAGATGGCAGTTATTTTAATTTTAAAACTCATTTATGTCATTAAATATCAGTCCTATCAAAATTTTTCAAGGAATAAAACTTATCGCAAATTATTTTTAAAGAAGCTTTTGTTATGTAACATTTTTCACAAAAATCAATAATAAGCGAGATATTTCGATTTATTTAATTCAGGCCCCCTTATAACCCCCCCTTTTAAATGTATTTTGAATGCCATATAGCCCAAAATCTAAGTTACAACGAACTTAATTTATATTCCAATTTTCATCGAAATCCGTTCAGCCATTATCGCGTGAAAAGGTAACAAACACACAGACAGACAGACAGACATACAAACAAAAATTTCAAAAAAACGATTTTCGGTTTCAGGATGGTTAATTATATATGTTAGAACCAATTATTTTTGTAAAATCGAAAATTACCAGAAAAATTTCGGCTACAGTTTTATTATTAGTATAGATTATTTACAATTAACGCTAATTATTATAGTAACAAAACATAACCTTCTGCGACAGTATTGGATTTCCAGCCTCCGTGACATTTCCCTAGTTATCTCCGAGAATAATAAAAAACCTGAACTTTAATGAATAGGTGTACTTTAATGACATGCATTAAAGGATTGCTACCAGGTGTATAATTACTACATTTTGGCATAGTCGAGCATAAAATAACTTTAGATGATAGCAAGTTGAAGATCATTGTGTGAACTTGAACTCGATAAAATAAAGATATTAATAGTCACCAAACCAGGCACTGAATACAACAAAATAAAATCAATCAATCTTCTTAATGTATCCAGCTGTTTGCTGACAACATAAAGTCCACTATAGTCCACTGTAGTCTATTCAGTTGTTGTTTTTCACTAGAAATGAGGGGTATTTTGATCGGTATTCATTATAGATGCCTGTTGCTAGTAGCCAGAGTTGGGGTGTAGTCAATATATACTGCAGGGCTGTGTCTTCTGCAACTGGTACTGATGACTTTAATTTATTTCTTTTGTGGTTTATGGATGGACAGTATAGAAGAATGTGTTCCAGATCTTCATCATGATTATTACACCACAGACAAGTAGGATTATCAGAAAGGTGAAATCGGTGTAGGTACAATTGAGTGACAATGTGACAAAATAAAATAGTGAGCAAACCATGCTTTCGTTTCGAAGATGAGGCACACAAAATTGTTCGCTCACCAAATGGGAATATTATTTCATTGGTAGAAGATGCCCATGCGAATAGAGATATGAAACCAACAACTTTTAAAATAGTTTACATATGTCAGTTCTCACTTGACAGTGAGTCTGTATTCTTACTTCCTTTCTTCTAGTTTGATCCAATAACAGAGTAGTCAACAAAGGTTGTGTGACAACTAATGTTAATAATCAACTTTATATTTCCTTTCTTCTAGGTTGATCCAATAACAGAGTAGTCAACGAAGGTTGTGTGACAACTAATGTTAACATCAACTTTATATTTCCTTTCTTCTAGTTCGATCCAATAACAGAATAGTCAACAAAGGTTGTGTGACAACTAATATCAACTTTATATTTTCTTTCTTCTAGTTTGATCCAATAACAGACCCACTAGGTATCTGTAATACACCACCACCACCACCACCACTGGTTAATGGCCCTCCTGGGCCTGTTGCAGTAAAGAGAAGGGCCTCAGAGGAAGCTGTTGGAAGTCCAGTTGCCAAGAAATTTATTTTGGCGTAAGTATTCACCTTATTTAATTACTTACACATTGTTATTTCCATATTTAAAATGTTAGCTACAGAAAGCATAATATATTATATGATTTTTTCCTGACAGGGGTCCATGGGATTTGGAGATTCAGACGAATGTGGTAATATATGAAAGACCACCAACAATATTACCTCATCCTCACCCAGACATCGAGACTTATCGGTGCTCTTTGGCTGCAAAATTGAGACAGTGTTACCAGGAACTCTGTCATTCCAGAGAAGGTATATTTTTCACTTATTTTAAAATTAACGGTATAACAGTGATTACACTTTTGTACCAGTGCAATCAGTAATAAATTTCAAACTTATTATTTTCAGCCATTGATGCTCCAAAAGATTCTTTCAATCGTTGGTTGATGGAAAGAAAAGTGATTGATACTGGAAGTGATCCTTTACTGCCGAGTAATTGCTTTCCAGAGATATCCATGTCCATGTACAGAGAAATCATGAATGATATACCAATTAAATTAGTCAGACCGAAGTTCACAGGAGATGCCAGGAAACAACTGTCCAGATATGCAGAAGCTGCTAAGAAGATGATTGAATCAAGGTAATGAGATTTTTTAGAAATATATTTCGTAGTAAATATATTCATGTACTGAATATGGCAGGTATTATTTTGCTAATAGTAAGAACAACTTTATTCAAGTATGTACACTGATGTTCAAAGATATCTGACCCTACTAATCGATAGTGATTGATAATTTGTTGGTATATGTACACTTAGCGGCAAAAAGAATGGGCCGACTCTTGGTCGACAGAAATGCCAAGTTCTATCGCGCGGTTCACTCATGTAAACGTAACCCACTGCAATGCATTGCTGTGGTGTCTCTTCATTGAAAGTCGTCCGTCTATAATGTAGTAAACCTTACGAGCAGTGTGTGGCCCAGTGGTAAGAAGTCTGACATACGTACCAGAGGTTGTGAGTTCGTTTCCCAGTACGGTAAAATTATTATTTTTTTTTATTTTAACTTTTAATTAATTTATTAGTTTAAATGTGAAATGACATTTGTTAAACTTCGTTATGCCTGCCTTGTAAAAATATTATTGCCCATCACCTGTGGGCTATTAATAGGTGAGACCTGGCCTGTATAAACAAAAATACTTGTTTCACATCCTAAAAAACCGGACGCATATCAAACACAAATAAATAATTAAATTAACAAAACCAAACAATTTTTAATATATTAACAAAACAACACCTGTGGTGGGGGACTAGTATCTCGTCCACAAACCACCTGCGTCAACAACTGCCCTCATTCTGCGTGGCATGGAGTCCACAAGATTATGGAACAGGTCTAAATTCTTGGCCATCTCCTCCCACGCATCTAGAACTCTGTCCCACAATTCCTCAGGTGTCCAAATGGGTGGTTGTTCTGCCCAATTAGAGCATAGGATCCTTTTGACTGCAGCCCAAAAATTCTGAATCAGATTCATATCTGGTGATTTTGGAGACCAGTCGACTGGATCGACATCACGCCTCATCGTAAACCATCTTTGAATCCGGTTGGCGGTGTGTATCGGATGATTATCCTGCTGGAAGAAAAGTGTTCCTTCTGGATATCGTTTTCGGGCGGAAGGGATCATTACATTTGCCAAAATGTGTTCGTAGACTTCTGCCGTAAACTGCCCGTGGATACGTCCAGAAGTCCTGCCCCATTGTATGACATCCACCCCTAACACGCAACCCGACTTGTTAATTCATCTCACGAAGCGTTCATCGTATCGGTGGTCATTCATACAATAAACTAGGGCAGTACTATCGTTGCTATTGGAGACAATTACCTCGTCGGAGAAAATGACATTTCTCCAATCGAAGTCCTGTTGGAGAGTAGCATACGCAGAATGCTACTGGAGACAATTACCTGGTCGGAGAAAATGACATTTCTCTAATCGAAGTCCTGTCGGAGAGTAGCATACGCAGAATAACCTATGCGAACCAGGGCAATGAGTTATTGTTTCTGTGCCATCTTCAAGCGTAATGACGAGACAGAACGTTGTATTAACAGATAGCAGTATTGCTTGAAAGAGAGAGGGAGGTTTATTATTTATTAGAGTTTGGGCATATTCTAAGAGATATCGCCACATAATTATAGCTTTGCGAGACATATGATGGCAAATTTGTAATAAAAAAAAAGGAGATTTGAGGGAGATTCGAACCTTGAGCTACTACTATCAACTTGTTCAATAGACCAATCCTGTAACAACTTACGCTACTATGACAGTTAATGCTGGTTCGGCATAATACGTGGTTTTCCTGTTCATATTCGCTCCGGTCGATTTTGTATTTATCAGTTTTATTATTATTTCACTATTCAAGGGCCCTGATGTATCTAGAATCAACCCGCCTTTCGATTTTATTACATATTTTAGACTCTTAAACAAAATACAGCAAATTTAAATGCTTTAATTATGTGTTACCTCGTGAACTATGGTTTTGACGAGATGAGCATGTGCAATGTTATGTCTCTGGAACTTAGAAATTGTCAGCCGGCCCATTCTTTTTGCCGCTAAGTGTATGTCTTCTTTAGTTTTTACTTCTATGAATAGATGGTGAAGATAATAGTCAGTTATGTCAATAGTACATAAATATATCTGCATTATAGAATTCAATTTTTCATCCCACTCTACACTGATTGTAGCTGGAAATGCTGATATTGTAAATTATGAAAATAATTTATGCTTAATTTACATAATTCTATTCACTGACACTTTTTTAACCACTCCTAATAATGATGCTACCTATTAAGAACTAGCCGAACTCTTTCAAAGTGTGTTAATTATTTATATCTTTGGTTCTGACTCATCCCAGGGTTGGAAAGTTGTGTGCGCATGCGTGCACGTTTTTTCTTTTCTAGGTAATATTTGCAATTACCATGGACATATACCCTATATGTTTAACACAGGTACACACGAAAGAACTGGTTGTTAAACTTTTTGAATATCACCACTGCTCATGTGCAAATTGTAACCTTTGTATAGACTTATTTCCTTATACAAACGGAATTACCAGTATGCTTAAAATCTCTCCCACCCACCAAAATCATAGCATCTGGGTGTTTCTTTGAGATATTACTGGCTTATTCATAAAAGGCTAGGAGCTGGCTGCAGCTGCTAGAAGACATTACATCTGAGTCTCTTTGCACTTCCAAAATTGCGTACAAGCGCAAAAAAAAACATGCTAAATTTTACTTTTAGTTGCTGAAAATTGGTAGTGTATTTGCATTAATTTTTGGAATTCATATTTCGTTGTTTCTGTGGTATTAAGTATTAAATGCATTAACTTAAACATTGCTTGCAAGAAAATTCTAATGGAAGAAATGATAAATATTAAGAAGATGATATTACTCATTATGTACGTGTGAACAAATAGAGTGTTTAAAAGACAGTCACAATCATGACACTTTCAAGAGCATACCTGACTTTTATAAGCAAGATTTTCATTTAGCGCCACTATGATAAGATCGTAGTGGTCAATGTTGTATTTTTTTATTATTTTAAGAAATGCAACTCCAGAGAGTCGAAAGGTTGTGAAGTGGAATGTTGAAGAGACATTTCAGTGGCTGAGGAGGACTGTTGGTGCAACCTATGATGACTTTCAAGACCGTTTAGGGCATTTGAAGGTAATTATAAGAATATTAATAACTCACATACTGCCCGTGTCTCACGTCCTGAGCTGAGAGTTCCCTAGTGCTTATAGCCACGCCTCTTAGGTCTGCTCGGACCGCCACGACAGCTGCAGCATGTGGCACGGCAGCATATTACATGTGCTGAAAACATCCTATGCCATCGCAGGGATCTTTACTGGTTATAATACTGGAGACTCTAATCGTGGTTACCACTATCGCTATTATCTCTGATGGCGATTTCCTAAAATGTATGTACACACTAGGCCACTCTTCGTTCAGTTTGGACAACTGCTGAATTACCATAGAGGAGCATTTCTCAAAGTATGTTCCGGGGTTCCGTGAGCCCTATATGATTTAAAATTTTATTTTATACATTTTTACTTGGTTATTTAACAACATTGTATCAATTACTAGGTTATTTTGCATTGATGGGATTGATGATAGCGAAATTGTATTTGGCAAGATGAGGTGGGGATTCGCCAAAAATTACCTGACATTCGCCTTACGGTTGGGGAATAACCTCGAAAAAAATCCAAGCAGGTAATCAGCCCAAGCGGGAATTGAACCCAGGCCCGAGCGCAACTCTGGATCGATAGGCTAGCTCCTTACCCGACTGGGCTGCTCCGATGGCTATTTTATACTTAGTGGATACTATAAAAATATATAAATGTTACGAAAATATGAATCAATAATAACATGAAACCACAGATGATGATGATGATAATAATAATATTATTATTATTATTATTATTATTATTATTATTATTATTATTATTCCAAGAATATGCGTAATAATATGTTTAATGAATATCTAAAACGGAAAATACCCATAATACTTATCACTTTCATCACTGGATTCTCTGCGTATGTGTTCACTAAAACAAAATACCGAAAAGACAAAATGTAGTACAGTAGAAATGAGACTACAACTTTTCGCCATAAAATCAGATTGCAGACTTAAAAGCAAATACATTCGTCCCACTGAACAGAATTATTGAGATACTAGCTTTCACAAGGATTCTGCAGTTACACTTAGATTAAAAGGAGTTTCGCGGTGGAAAAAGCTTGAGAAAGAATGCCATAGAGGAAAGAGTTTACGGATGTGTACACATGACAACCGTGATCGCAATTAGGTCGATAATCTCGAGTAGAGACTGTAGTCTACCGCTGGTATTAGTGTTTAATTACAGGAATTTATGAGAAGAACATAATTTGTTTTGTGAGGGGATAGCCTATACATTCGCTTGTCCATGGCTGATCTTGCTCCATAGCTGACAACAGCTATCCTGGAAAGGCCAATGTGTTGAACGTAGGGTAGTAGGCACATGCGGTACCCAGAACTTCCCACTCTCTCCCTCTGCATCTCGCCCCACAAAGAAACAGCTCAGGAAGTGAGACACGGGCAGTATAATTTGTGTCTTGTTCTATTCTTATTGACCCTTTTATTTATTGATGATAATGAACACTCTAAAATTTGAACACAGTTAATTTAAATTAACCTTGAAGAATTATATGAGAGGATGACAGCATTACAGGTTCATTGTTTTAACATAGCTTGTATTTTTCACAAATACAGGATGTCTGAAACCTCTTGACTCAAAATAATACAGATGAGTAAACTAAGTATTTTAAGACAGATAATCAATGGTCGGAAATGCCTATTTCAGGCATCTTGTTTTATTCCTAAACAGTGACAACAATAAACACGCAGACAACATAAACTGACCATCTCTGTGGTGTAGGGGTCAGCATGCTGGTCTCTTATGCAGAGGGCCTGGGTTCGATTCCCAGTCGGGTTGAATTTCCTGGTTGAGGTTTTTCAGGGTTTTCCCTCAACCGTAAGGCAAATGCCAGAAAATTCGGGCTACAACATCCCTAAATATCACCCACTTTATTCGTCACCAAAAATCATGTTCATAACAAATCAGTAATACATCTATAGATGCCATCTAGTTCACAGCAATTGAACCAGTACTCAATAATAGTACACAGGCCTTCGGATTTCACCTAAAAGATATGACCAGAGATGTTAAAGCAAGTATAAATAACAGCAAAAAAAAAAAAAAAAACTGGCACAGATACATAGACAGCATACTAATACCAGAACAAATAGAATTAAAGTGAGCTGACTGATGTTAGTACACATGTTCTTCCGTTGCATGGCACTAGTTGTTAGCAGGCGATGCTTTCTGTAAATAACATGCAAGTTAAATGTGTTAATAAAATTATTAAATTTCATGTTTCTAATATAAATAAATATATTGGAATAGTTTTTGTTTTTCGTCCTTAAGGACGTATTACTTTATTTATTAATCTCAGATTGTGATGTCTTTAGAAAGGTGTAGTGCATACATAATATGAAACCATATCGAAATCTAACCTCTAACTAGTGATTTTTCTTTTACTACTGCACAAAAAAAACCATAAGAATAATAGATCTTAAACAATGGATTCGTGTGATAATTAATTGGCTTTTCTTTACAATAGCGTTACCAAAAAATATATTTACATACCATACTTGATTTCTAGTTGAGTCATATGTACTGTAATCAAAATACAAATTGAGGGCAACTTCAATTTCGCACCAAAATAAGGGTCAAAAGTTGCTATGAAAGTGATAGCTAGTGGAGAGGTGGGTGTCCTGAATAGCCTAATTGTAAAAGCATTGACAGAACTAGCGTCAAGAACGAACAAATTTATATTCTAGCAGAGTAAACAAAGGGATCAAGAAACTATGCCAGGTATCTTTAAAAATAATATCCAAATTGCAGAACCATAATTGACTGTTCCAACAGCCATCTAGAATGGTGAAATTCTTAATTGCTGTCACTCAAAGTGGAATGATCAGTTTTAAATCAAATTTTATTGCAGAGCTAGTGAGTGATATACATAACAAATGATAGTTGTCTGCTGATGTTACTGGGCACGGAGATGAAGTTACGGCTGATAAGGGATTTCCGGGAATAAAAGCAAACCTTTCTGGCTGTGGTGTTGTTGTAACGACACCTCATTCTTGCTTAACAGTTGATGAAATCGAAACATACACTGTACCAAGTGTAAGAATTCAATGGAAAGATGTGTTCAGAGGATAAAAATATACAATATTTTAAATAAATTGCCAATTAAACTACTTCAATATGTTGATGACATTCTTCATATCCGTT
The DNA here is from genome assembly GCF_040183065.1 of Periplaneta americana. Lineage (NCBI taxonomy): Eukaryota > Metazoa > Arthropoda > Insecta > Blattodea > Blattidae > Periplaneta > Periplaneta americana. The sequence continues at coordinate 150,560,120 of NC_091128.1, forward strand.
TTAAGAAACTTATTGCCTTCAATAATATAATGAAATATGTCGTAAATTATTAGTAAGTTTATAATATCGCATCAGCTATCATAATATGCTTTGTGTATAAACATTCTTCCATATGCGCAAATTGAAGTTTCGTGCAATGAGTGTACAGTCTTCACCAGTAGTGATGAGTAACTCCCTCTCGGTCTATTTACTTTTTGCAAGGGCCAAAATTCCTGAAGCAAGCTGTACATTTCTTCAATTTAACTATCAAAACCAACTGAAACGAGTTGTACCATCTCCTGTGGAAACTTACAAACACTGCCACGGCAAGGTGCCACTAGTAGTACAGATACGGAATTAAAATTTGGAACGAGTCTTGATGGGAGTCCACCTGTAGGCAGGCAAAAATTTCACACAACTGTCCACAAGTAGCATACATATATAGGAGCTCTTGTTTACTGCACACGCACAGTATGTTGTAAGCGATACTTATACAATAATAATAATAATAATAATAATAATAATAATGATTTATTTTAGCTACAATAAGGGAGCTCCAAATTTTATTTCCATATCTGTGCTTGCACAGTGCCTAATGAAAACAAGAGGTAATCACGAGTTCAGACGATGAAATTAGAGTAAAATAAATAATAAAAAACATACTTGTGGGGTCCAGATTCCACCTCTCACTTGTAAGCTCCACTTTTTCACCATTTATAACGAAACTGTAACCGAAATGAAATGTCTTCCTTCACTTGAATCTTTATTGTAACCCGTCTTACAACCAAGAATATAAAATGTGTCGATATTCGCGTGCTTATCTGAATAACACTTTCTACGGCATATATAACACGTCTTTAAAACAAACCACAATAATTCAGTGGCTAGAACTCCCCACGATATCTTCTAACACATTTGCGCGCCGTTTATAAGTCATTTACCGACAGTAGCGTGTGAGCCTGTGAGTGATAAGGAACATGCCATCCTGTAATTTTACCATGGAATGGAATGTCGGCTCACTTATTTATTCTATTCGTCTTGCAAAATACTATACAAAGGAAACAAAATACAGATTGAAAACCTACATAGACACACAAACAAGATACATTCAACACTACACTAGTTTCGCGATGAATCTTGTCTTTCTGAGGGAATAGGAATGTACCATATTTTCTTGAATATCCCGCGCACTTTTTTTCCCGCCAAAATATAAAAGTAAACAATACGAGTGCGCGGCTTAATCGAAATGACGTTGGCAACATTGCCTGATTTTCCTCCTGCACAACACCAAATATGGTATCTTCCCGCGTAAGTATTTCAATTGTTAACATTGTTACATGGCGTTTGGGTTAGCAGTACATGTGTCAGAACAAAGTTCAATTGTGATAAGTATATAGTTTGTGCGTCTTGTATTTTCAACTCTGAAGATGAGTACCACTAAAGGTATGAGATTGTGATCCTTTACTTGCAGCGAAAAACTTCAAATTATCAAAACTGGAGGAACATAGAAATCGTACTATAGCCAATAAATTTAATGTATCATTTGAATCCGAGACAGGAGAAAAAAAGAACTAACTGTTATTAAAGAGCAATGGAAACCACGTAGTATATAAAAAAAGATAAAGGTAGTCAATTTACTGACGCGTATTGTTATGTTGCAGGATATTGTGTAAATGGGCTATTAAGCAAGACAACTCATATACGTACAGTGCGTGCGGATAGTGTGGGTTTGAAATGCGTCCTGTTCCAGGATAAAATTTGTTAATTGAACTGTATTTGTGTTTAATTATCTTTCATTTGTAGTGAATAAGTTTGTCTAACGTTTTATTTTTGTAATTTGTGTCCCTCCCCCCCTTCGAAAGTGGGATGTGCGGCTTATTCCAAAGTGCAGTTTATTCAAGAACATACGGTGCGTAATTAATTAAATTCATTTGTAAAAACTTTACGGATGAGAGTTTGACGTTTGTCGTGAAACATTTTTATTGTTCACAGCATATGAAATATATTGAAATGTTGTAAACAAAGGCTATAAGTCAAGCACTCTTTCGCGATTTAGAGCTAAACTATCGCTGAGGTAGTTTCCCTTCGTACTCCTCTTATACACTTTGCATATACGAATCTGTACCAGAAAAATAACAGAATTTACTTGCAACTAATTTATTATGTTTTGTTTTCATTTTAAGCTAAACTACTTCCCTTCGTGCTCTGCTTACACACTTGCAGCTCTTTTACAGCTCATTTCTCAATCTTCCACTATAACTTGGTGACATTGCGAAAGTTTCACGCTAGTGTACACTCGAATTTTTGTGTTAATGATCACGATAAGCGCCTTTTGTATGCCTTGCATATACGAATCTGTGACGGATTAGGTTAGGTTTGTTTAGGCTTTTGTTATGTCTTGCATACGAATCTGACAAGTTAGGTTAGAATACTTTAGGCTTATGTTATGCCTTGCATATACGAATCTGTGACAGGTTAAGTTAGGTTACCGGTAGTTTATGCTTTTATTAAGCCTTCCATATACGAACCAGTGAGTGACAGGTTAGGTAATATTAGTTTAGGCTTTTGGTTTGTCTTGCATATACTCAAAATTGTCGAAGAATGTGCCCTTTTCTTTTTCTGTCTGCTTTCTTTGGTAACGCAATTGTAAAGTTCCCCAAAAATGGCAGTAGACCATATGCTCGAAGTCTTCAACGTAAGACTATCAAAATTTATTATTATTATTATTATTCCATGTATTGTGGGTCCCTATCACCACGGCATGGCGCGTCCTCAGGTTGCGGATAGAGGAGACGGCCTCCAGATATGGAGGGTAGCTGCGAATATAGAATAAGCAGTCGTGGACAGCCGATAAGGGGTGGTCCTCCAGCTTGGGGGTTGGGCGAAGGGCTAACAACCCATCACCGTAAAAAAACAGCTTGTTACGAAACCTAACATTAAGCCTCGGAATGGGACTAATTCTCCGGCACGACCACAGCAAAGGAAAAAGGTTATACGATTTGGTACATGGAACGTAACTAGTCTTTATAGAACAGGAGGGGTAACATTAGTAGCAAAAGAACTAGCTAGATATAGAATAGACTTCGTGGGAGTACAAGAGGTTAGGTTAGATGGGAATGGCATATCACAAATAGGCGATTACTTATTGTATTATGGGGAAGGAAACAATAATCACCAATTAGGAACAGGATTCTTTGTACATAAAAGAATAAAATCAGCAGTAAAAAAAGGTCGAATTTATCAGTGACAGGTTATCGTATTTAGTACTTAAGGGTAGATGGTGCGATATCGTAGTTATAAATGCTCATGCCCCTACAGAAGAGAAAGACGACGATATAAAGGATAGCTTCTATGAGGAATTGGATCATACTTTTGATCAGTTACCTAGATATCACATGAAAGTTTTATTGGGGGATTTCAATGCTGAAGTAGGACGGGAGGATATTTTTAGACCAACTATTGGAAAAGAGAGCCTGCACGTACGTAGTAATGACAATGGAGTTCGGTTAGTCAACTTTGCCACATCAAAAAATTTAATTGTCAAGAGTACAACATTCCCCCATAAGGATATACATAAATATACGTGGACTTCTCCAGACGGAATGACACATAACCAGATAGATCACATCTTGGTAGATAAAAGAAGGCACACTAGTATAGTAGACATTCGAACTTTCAGGGGGGCAGACTGTAATTCTGACCATTATTTGGTAATTGGAGAATTAAGAGAAAGACTATCAGTAGCCAAGCGAGTAGAGCAACAGGCTAATATTAGTAGATTCAATATTCTGAAATTAAAGGACGAGGAAACTAAGCAACGTTATCAGGTTGAAATTTCAAATAGGTTTGGTGCTTTAGCAACTGCTGACGAAGCTGAGGAAGAGTTAGATGTTAATAGCGTGTGGGACAATATCCGAGATAATATCAAAATTGCAGCTGAGCAGAGCATAGGTTATCATGAAACTCAGAAAAAGAAACCATGGTTTGATGAAGATTGTTCCATTGCAGTAGATAGAAGGAAACTGGCAAAATTGAAATTCTTACAGGATCCAATTGTGGAAAATAGAGATCATTATTTCAATGAAAGACGGGAAGCAAGTCGTACATTTAGGAATAAAAAGAGAGATTACTTGAAGGAAAAACTGAATGAGGTAGAAACAAATAGTAAGAATAAAAACATTCGAGATTTATATAAGGGTATAAAGGAATTTAAAAATGGATATCAGGCAAGGGCAAACGTGATCAAGAATGAGAATGGTGACTTGCTTGCAGACTCTCATTCAATCCTGAACAGATGGAAAAACTATTTTGAGCAACTACTAAATATACATAGGCCAAATATAAATGATCAGAATGAAATTGAAATACAAACTGCTGAGCCATTTATACCGGAACCCACACTTTCTGAAGTCGAAATTGCGATAGAAAATTTGATAAAGTACAGGTCTCCAGGTATTGATCAAATTCCAGCAGAATTAATACAAGAGGGTGGAAGGGCAGTATCTAGCGAAATTTATAAACTTGTACTTGCAATTTGGGAAAAAGAAATTGTACCAGAACAATGGAAGGAGTCCATAATCGTACCTATTTTTAAGAAGGGGGACAAGACTAACTGTAGTAACTTTCGAGGAATATCACTTTTGTTGACGTCGTACAAAATTTTGTCGAATAGCCTATCCTTCTGAGAAGATTAACTCCATATGTAGATGAAATTATTGGGGACCATCAGTGTGGTTTTAGGCGTAATAGATCGACTATTGATCAGATTTTTTGTATTTGCCAGATATTGGAGAAAAAATGGGAGTATAAGGGTACAGTGCATCAGTTAGTCATAGATTTCAAAAAAGCGTATGACTTGGTTAAGGGAGAAGTTTTATATAATATTCTTATTGAATTTGGTATTCCCAAGAAACTAGTTCGATTAATTAAAATGTGTCTTAGTGAAACTTACAGCAGAGTCTGTATAAGCCAGTTTCTATCTGATGCTTTTCCAATTCACTGCGGGCTAAAGCAGGGAGATGCACTATCACCTTTACTTTTTAACTTCGCTCTAGAATATGCCATTAGGAAAGTTCAGGATAACACAGAGGGTTTGGAATTGAACGGGTTACATCAGCTTCTTGTCTATGCAGATGACGTGAATATGTTAGGAGAAAATCCACAAACAATTAGGGAAAACGCGGAAATTCTTGTTGAAGCAAGTAGAGCGATAGGGTTGGAAGTAAATCCCGAAAAGACTAAGTATATGATTATGTCTCGTGACCAGAATATTGTACGAAATGGAACTATAAAAATTGGAGATTTATCCTTCGAAGAGGTGGAAAAATTCAAATATCTTGGAGCAACAGTAACAAATCTAAATGACACTCGGGAGGAAATTAAACGCAGAATAAATATGGGAAATGCCTGTTATTATTCGGTTGAGAAGCTTTTGTCATCTAGTCTTCTGTCAAAAAGTCTGAAAGTTAGAATTTATAAAACAGTTATATTACCGGTTGTTCTGTATTGTTGTGAAACTTGGACTCTCACTTTGAGAGAGGAACAGAGATTAAGGGTGCTTGAGAATAAGGTTCTTAGGAAAATATTTGGGGCTAGGAGGGATGAAGTTACAGGAGAATGGAGAAAGTTACACAACGCAGAACTGCACGCATTGTATTCTTCACCTGACATAATTAGGAACATAAAATCCAGACGTTTGAGATGGGCAGGACATGTAGCACGTATGGGCGAATCCAGAAATGCATATAGAGTGTTAGTTGGGAGGCCGGAGGGAAAAAGACCTTTAGGGAGGCCGAGACGTAGATGGGAAGATAATATTAAAATGGATTTGAGGGAGGTAGGATATGATGGTAGAGACTGGATTAATCTTGCTCAGGATAGGGACCAATGGCGGGCTTATGTGAGGGCGGCAATGAACGTACAGGTTCCTTAAAAGCCAGTAAGTATTATTATTATTATTATTATTATTATTATTATTATTATTGTACTGCACTGAATTTTCTTTATGTGACGGATTTCATTTTGTTTACGCCTTCTATGCCTAAAAAGAAACTGATGGTAAAACACTGCTCCATCTTCATGTATGCTTTCATCAGAGCTGCCATTTTTACTATGCCGCTGTGATATAATATCGACCATGTGATGCATGCTAGTGGCTACAGGACATTCCTTGAGTCATTCCTGATGAAACTTGCAAAGTACAGACATACAGATTCTGTTTTAGAATTTCTACCCGAGTTTTGAGGTTTTCAGGAACTGAAATGTTAGGAGAAAATCCACAAACTATTAGGGAAATTTTACTTGAAGAAATAGGTTTGGAAGTAAATCCCGAATAGACAAAGTATATGATTATGTCTCGTGACCAGAACATAGTACGAAATAGAAATATAAAAATGGGAAATGTATTCTTTGAAGAGGTGGAAAAATTGAAATAAGCTGTTTTGGAGCAATAGTAACAAGTATAAATGACACTCAGGAGGAAATTAAAAGCAGAATAAATGTGGGAAATGCCTGTTCTTATTTGGTTGAGAAGATTTTGTCATCCAGTCTGCTCTCAGAAAAGCTGAAAGTTAGAATTTATAAAACAGTTATATTACTGGTTATTCTGTACGGTTGTGAAACTTGGACTCTCACTTTGAGAGATGAACAGAGGTTAAGGGTGTTTGAGAATAAGGTGCTTAGGAAAATATATCTTTCATGCATTGTATTGCTCACCTCACATAATTAGGAACATTAAGTCCACATGTTTGAGATGGGCAGGGCATGTAGCACGTATGGATAGGATTGCCAACTTTTTTGAAGAAAATACAGGAGATTAAGAAATCGACAAAATCTCACATAGAAAATTGATAAATTATTATGAGACAGTTTTTATCTCGTGTAATAGTTGAAGTCGATTGCAATTTGCAGCTCTGATTTGTTTAGATGTATTGTGCTCCTGTTTCGAAATCTGTTCAATTATTGTTCATGAGATAAAACATTCTCTTTGTATGAACATTACTAACTGGTGTACTTAGAGCAAAACTATTCAGTTTTTATTTGTCTAGAATTTTAATGTTGTTTTATTTTAAATAGGTGAGCATTAAAACCTATTTCTGGCAAGCATTACCTCCTACAAATTCTGCACATTTTAATTCATCTCTTGAACAACAAAACTAATCACATAGCCTACACAGTCATCATTCATGGCAAAATCAAATGCGTAGAATAATCATTTTTACATTATGCAATAATAAGGGAGAAAAATGCTCGAAGAGAAAAAAATACGGGAGCTCTGAGACAAAAATTAGGAGTAAATATGGGAGGGTTGGCAACCCTACTTATGGCCGAATCCAGGCATATAGAGTGTTAATTCGGAGGCTGGAGGGAAAAAGACCTTTGGGGAGGCCGAGACATAGATGGGAGAATAATATAAAAATGGATTTGAGGGAGGTAGGATATGATGGTAGAGACTGAATTAATCTTACTCTGGATATTGACCAACAGCAGGTTTATGTGAGGGTGGCAATGAACCTTCGGGTTCTTTAAAAGCCATTTGTAAGTATGGTAAGTAAGTTATAAGTAAATCTGTTTTAGTCTTCTACTAGAATGAAAATGTAGCGTTATTTGTGAATTTTGTATGATTTTGATGAGTTTATCCTGAATAATTGGAGACTTTTTTTTATACTAATCCTTTTGTAATAATAATCCACAAACGAAAATAGTACAGTATGTAATTTCTTTCTGTTTCAGCGTCAGTGTCAACCTCATCTGATGGAAACCGTGAAAGAATCAGTAGAAGGAATTTGTTTGAAAATCTATCACCTCTCTGCAGATTATGCAAAAAAGATAAAAGAAAAGCATGGTGAGCTTTTGAAGGAAAATGGCATATCAGGTATTATGATATTTTATTTAGTGTATTTTCATACATTTTGCTGTTTTCTTCTCAGATATTTTAGTATTTGTATGTTTTGTCTTGTAATCACATGTAGGCCTATCCTACTGAGAATTACATGTGTATAGCCTACCTTTAGGTTATTAATTTCAACATTTCAGACGATAATTATACAGTGTGTTCAACTATTCCCTCCACAATGCACTGCCGACTTGTAAGGATGATACACTTTTCTCTTTCTTTCACCTTCACCCTTGTAGGACTAGATCTGACTCGGTGCTGACATGCGAAAATGAACCCTATGAACTGTGGGGGGATTACTTTATTAATGGCTGAAATTTCGTACATGCATTTGTCTGTTTCTGTACTTTTACTCCTTTTTTTATGAAAAGATATCTTCAAGTTATTTAATATGAAGTTTTATTGTACGTTATTTTTCAGTGTCTGGAATTTCCGTGTATTTTTAATCTCATTTTTCTCCTTCCTAACATTCCTAGTATTCTACAAGTACTTCCCAAGTCACTCTTGCCCATAGGTTTATATTGTAGAGCTAATTTTGGAATGCATTGTGGATCCATTTTTTGTACGTGTTGAAACCATTTTTCTGATAACGTTTAACATCATCACTCATCAGTTATACTGTCTGCTTTTAATTTTTTGCGGATATCTACATTTGTTCAGTTATCCAATCTCGTGAGACCTAATAATGGTCTTAAAAATCTCATTTGTTTTGCTTCTAATTTCACCTCTATATGATAAAGTTGGTTTTGACATGATATTAGGTAATCGTAATTTAGTTTCAGTTAACATTTGTTTAAATAAATTTCATTCATTCATTTGAAGTGTCATTTCATTATTCAATTGATTTTGTTGCATTTTTGTAATTCAATGTTCATGTTGTTTTCGTCACTTATATTTGACTTCACAAATATGTGAAATAAGATACTTGTTCTATTATTTTATCATTAATAACAGTTTTTATTTTCTGTGGGTGTTTACGATAAATCCTATTGATTTTGAGTGAGATTTTCATATCATACCGGTATTTTTGACAAATTCGTTTCAATTTGACTGTTATTCCAGCTCCCATTTTAGAACACAATTTTCGAGACAACCCACTTTGAATACAATTGAGATGGGACTAGCATTCTGTTTTGTCTTTTTTTTATAACAACTTAAAAACTGTGAAGATAATGTAATAAAGAAAAACTGTTTTCAAGCAGTTGTATCATTCCACAGAAGTGTTGCCTCCAGTGCAGATGCCTAATCAACGCAAGGTGTGGTGTTACCCTGTGCAGTTTGCCATTCCTTGCCCAAGATTACCCCAGGTTGACTACTTACCTGAGCGGGATCAGACCTTGCTTAGGTTTCATAGTGACACCATGTGCATCAATACCACACATCTACAGAAATTGGTATGTCATTAAAGTGGTAGTACCATTAAACCTTTAAGCTATGTTGAAACCAGTAAAATCATACCAATTGAGATATGCAAGTTTCTTGAACTTATTTGCTTCTGTTTCTGTGTGTAAACATTTACATGCCTTTCAATGTTTTTAACATCTATTGATTCAAACTTGCGACTCAGAATATACAGAAAGAGCCAACAAAAGTTACTGCACTATGCAGGGGATGTTGGGGAACAGATTGCCCACAATCCATTGCTCGACTCACCGGTAAGCTGTAGCAGCGCAGGTGGGCATTCAGTTTCATTATGGTAGGCCTAAAATTCCCGAGTGGTGTTGCATTACTACCAGGGGTGAATGCTAGTCACGAAAGTTAGGCTTGCTCTTTTATTCATAGAGGAAGATGTGAGGATATAATAATTCATAATTAATAAAAATAATCAGACCCACATAAATAATTTATTTTATAATTATGAAATCATTACAAGTCATGGATCATATTTGCTTATGAGATGTAGAGGTTCGATATGATACAACAAACATGGCCAACAAAACAGTTTATTTAGTTTTTTTCGACCCTGCCAACCAATACATATTGTTGTATTGAGCTGCACTGAACGAGCGCACATATTCTCTATAATGTCTGTCTTCTCTTGAATAGTCCTTCGGGAAAATGGATTTAGTAATAAGGTTTCAATAACATACAATTCCGAACTCATTGCAATACTTCAAATTAGTGTTTAAGAATTAATAATACATGCAGCAGCTAACACATGCATTCCGCTCATACAATTACATTGCACTCACAAATCACAGCACATTCCGGCTGTCTATACTGGTCTGTGTAACGTTAAATAGTCGTTGGTGTAGCTCTCGGACCATAGCTTCAAACAACACATAACAGAAGCATGTGCGCCTAGGACGGACTAAGGAGGAAGGCACTTGCGTGCACATCATATTCTCGCTGTTTCTACGTCTTTCCTGTAGGTCCGAGAAACGAGCAAGCGTTGCGATACTTGCGGTGTGCAACCTGCGGATGGTATTACGCCTATACAATATTCCAAAAATCAAAATAAATTTTAATGTACGTAATCCCATTTTGAGAAATACACATTCTACTAAAATATTGAGCTTGCGCAGCAAGCATAGCATGCCCTGAGAAATCGCCCCTGATTACTACACTTGCTATTGAACATTGTGTTTGCTATCAGTATGGTGATGTATAGTATTGCACAATGGATATTTCTAGTTGAGACATTTCTTCTAAAGAAGAAATCATGTGACAGTACTGTTCACAAGTTTATGCGTCAGTTCTGTGATGCTGGAATGTCTTCGAAACAATACATAACCAAGTTATTCAGAAAATGGCTAGAAACAGGGTCTGTTTTAAACAAAAAGAGACAACCACAGAAGAGGGTATTAACAGAGGAGATATTCAAACGAGAATTGAAACCAGCCCGAAAAAATCTTCATGCCAATTGGTGCAGGAGTGTGGTATTTCACAAAGATCAGCATTACGGGGACTGATAATGCTACACTTTCATTTATTCTTATAAATATCAGTGGTTCATCAGTTAACACAATGAGATCCAGCTGCCCACGTAAATTTCTGTCAGTGGGGAATTTTAAAACAAAAAGTGTATAAGAACAATTCACATACTCTTGAAGCCCTGGAGAATTAAATCACATGAGTGATATCTGAAAATTTAGAGGCGGAGATACAATGAATGTTTCGGAATTTTTAACATGATGCAACATTTGTATCGAGAATACTGAACATCATTTTCAACAGCTGTTTTGATGAAAGGTAAGATCTACATCAGTTTTCAACTTCATTCATTCATTCATTCATTAGATAAGTCTTAACTAATAATTTAGGCCTATCGTAATGAAACTGAATGCCCGCCCATACTATTTTAGCTTACCGGTGAGTTGAGCAATGAATTGTGGGCAATCTGTTCCCCAATGTCCCCTGCATAGTATGGTAACTTTTTGTTGCCTCTCTCTGTATAATCGTGAGTTCCTCCTAAAAACTCCTTTCTGCACAAACTTCGATCAGATTTTATGTGCAAGAATTTTAACCTTAAACTCAAATTCGTTCAGTAGATGTTGCTTACTAGAGGAAGAATGTAAAGGTTGTCCCAAAATGCTGTGCAAAACTTTAAGGTTGTGTCCCAAATATGGAAATCATGGGGGGGGGGGGGGGAAGAAAGATATTAATATTTTCCAGGTTTTAGAATGATCATGAGTAACAAAATTAGGCATGTTGTTCTGCTTCACTTGACTAAAGTGGAGCTCAAACAGCTACAATTGCAAAAACAAAATATGTTATTGGAGGAAAAAGCTGAGGAATTGAAGTCCATTGAAATGAAGATTAGAGAACTTAAGAAACAAGTCTGATGACAGATCATAAGATGACTGAAATGTGATTAGTGCTTTCTTTTTCTTCGTGCTTGTGAGTAATATTATTAAGTTGTAGTACTAAAAAGAAACTAAATTTTGTTTCACATTTTCGCTAGACACCCATATATGGTTTAACAGGAATTATCATTTAATTTCAGTTTTTAATATAATTGAAAGTAGCTGATTGCTTTAATATGGAAGTAGTGTAATTTTTTACATAATTTAGCGAAGTGTACTGCTTTGTATGTGAACACTTAATGTAACATGCTATTAGAACTATGTAATGTCATGAAAATAAACCTCATAAAAGACCATGCATTTCTGGACCCATGTCAGCATAACAATTTTTCATGTTTTGTGTATGTGAAACACATATCTGAAGTTTTGAGCAATATTTTTTTATGTAAATTACGTATGTGTTGACAAAATAATTCTGATGTAGTTATGTTCAACTTGCACATTAAGAAAACATGCAGACATTCATGACCTCTATTGTAACTGCTGTATATTGATAATAAATGAAGCTTTTTTTTTTAAATCACTAATGGAATTATTTTTTCTCAAATAGTTATGATCTTTGACTCTCTAATCACAAGTGATATTAACTTCATGATGACAGTTGCACATAACCACATATATAGAAGGTGTTGAAAAAAAAAAGGTAACTGAAAGTAAGCAGAGCAAAACCAGAAGCTTTGTGTGGCAATCCTTACACAACACATGCTCCACATGGCATTTATCTTTGTTCTTTGCATACTCTCTGTGGTCAATGATTCGTGCAAACATGGTAGCACACTGATATGGAGTTATAGCAGTTATCACAGTCAGTGTTTACATGCACGTCATGAAGAGGAAAAGCATATATCATGAGGTCAGAGCTTCTGGCAGGATAGGGAAATTCAGATTTCCTGGGCACAACCCTATTCAGAGAAAGCATTCTCCAAGAAATGCCTGATTACCATTGTCGGTGTGTGAAGGGGCCTCACCCTGCTGGAAGACCTGCTGCTCAAAATCTAAACCATTGATGAATTTAAATACTATTATAGTCACTATCATGGCATGGTATGAAAGAAAAATTTCACAACCTCGAGCGGGATTCGAACCTGTGACTTCCTGTACTCCGGTCAGGCGCTCTACCACTGAGCTATCGAGTTCGTCTCATGCCAAAGGCTTGGAATTATCCTTTCATACTGGCGACTCTGTTATAGAGTACTGTCCATAGCGTCTGATCTAGTCAGCACTGCTTATGGGATGGGAAGAAACTTTACAAATGTAATCTTCATCTTACGATGTTGGATGACGTATATACTTCCGTTGATGTGACATTAATGAATTTAAATACTATTATAGTCACTATCATGCCATGGTATGAAAGAAAAATTTCACAACCTCGAGCGGGATTCGAACTTGTGACTTCCTGTACTCCGGTCAGGTGCTCTACCACTGAGCTATCGAGTTCGTCTCTCGCCAAGGCTTGGAATTATCCTTTCATACTGGCGACTCTGTTATAGATTACTGTCCATAGCGTCTGATCTAGTTAGCACTGCTTATGGGATGGGAAGTGACTATAATAGTATTTAAATTCATTAATATGTCACATCAACGGACGTATATACGTCATCCAACATCGTAAGATGAAAACCATTGACCTCAACAAAACTTTGTAACTCGACATGGAAGCAGATTAGGACCTGCTCCCGGTACATAGTAGCATTGACAGTGATGGTCTCACCACTATCATCTTGAAATATGGACTGTTGAAGCCATAACTGTCCACACAGTGACCTTTTCAGAATGTAGAGGTTTTTATCAGGCTTCTCCCATCCAAGAAACCTGGTGTTCTGCTTGTCTATGTGCCCACTCAGGAGCACTCATCTGATTACCACTAAAGTTCGAGTCTGTGTGGATCCATATAGAAGCAGGCAAGTACACAGGCACAGTACTGCACGTGGGTATGAAAATCTGGAGCCATTAACCCATGCAGCACCTATCATTGCTCCTGCTACTGCAGGATCTGCCAGAAAGTCCTTCATTATGATTTAGCCATGGACTTTGTTTGTTGGAAAATTTCCATGCAAGATAGAAAACAGTAAAACCCCGATAAGATGCTGTTGAAGGGACCGGGTGTAAACTGTGTATTAACCAGGACAGCGTGTTAGGCGGGTATACTAATTTTGACTTATATACAGTATCTATTAGCATTTTTCTTTATTGAAATACATGATTCATGAAAGGTAATATAGTATTACTCCATTATGTAATTACTGTACTGTACGTCAAAGATATTTACAATATGTACTGTACTTAATTCTTTCGGAAAAAAAAGTCATTTATAGTTGTTTGCCGTGTGGATGTACTCCAAGTCCTCATGTTTACCACACTTCAGTTTCCTGCGATTATATCTTCCTGACAACATCGCAACTGTAGTGATTGAGTCGCGATTTTTTATCATCATTCTTAATATTGCTGATGGGATTCCTAATGAATCAGAGAGTTGTTTCTGAGTAAGAGTACTGTTCTCATCGTACTTTCATAAAATTTCCAATTTTTCCAACACAGAAAGCGCTTTTCGTTTAACACTCATTGTAATCACATTCACAGACACTTCAATACACTAAAGGACAACAAACTCCCCTGCCCAGCAAAAATTTCCAGAAATTTATTACAGCCGAGTGAGGAATGCTGTTTGAGAGAGAGGATTAGTAAGAAGGTGAGGTATTGTAACTGTATGTAGGCTTTAAGTGTGCATGTAACAAGAGGGTGGGGTATACTAAAGTATGAAGTATGAAGGTTTAAATGTGCAGGTAAAGGGTCGAATACCAATACTTTTCAGGTTAATGGCACCAGTGAGTTCAGTGACCAAGATGTTTCATTGCTGTTACAGTACATTGCTGAAAATTACATCGAAAATATTCCACAAAAACAGCGTATTATGCGGGACTTGAGCGCAACAAATGAGGTATTTTATAAAGGCGTTATATATGAAATGTGCAGGGACCGGACAAAAAAAGCGTACACAGGATAGCGTAATAAGCGGGCGCATCTTATCGAGGTTTTACTGTAGTTTTATTTTGTGGTGCAGTTCTCTGGAAATGGTCCTGGAACCTAGTTGCTACAGATGTGTGGGAAGGTTCACCATTCCATCCTATCCCATAGCTACGGAAATAATATTCCAGGGTCCATGCACATTCCTGGATGACATACTGTGGCATGCTGACTGTCACTCAGTGTCTACTGTAACACATAAACATAAGATATACAGTGTTCTGTTCAGTTACCTTTTTTTTTTTCATTATCCTGTACTTATCTGTATTATTTTTTTCTTCATATCATCTCCTTTTTCATCTTTCGTTTATTTTCCTCTCAAATAAACTCTTACTATAGATACCCAGGCTCTGGGATTGATCCCCATGTCCTAAAATAATGAGTGATCACTTTACCAACAGACTTTTTTATTGTGACCTCTGTAACTTTCGTATTTCTTTCAGGAACAGTTATACAGGTATAGCTGCTTCGATGACAAGAAGTTTGAACTCTTTCTACCACGGGTATGGTGTTTACTGAAACGGTACAAAACATTCTTTGGAAGTGGCCAAAATGAGGGTCAAGGAACACAAGGGGCTCTGCCAGTGACAGTTTTTGAGTGTCTCAATAGAATGTTTGGAGTATCATTTGAATGTTTTGCTTCACCACTTAATTGTTACTTCAAACAATACTGTTCTGCATTCCCTGACACTGATTCGTTTTTTGGGTCAAGAGGGTATGTACAATAATTACACACATTTGAAAAGAAAAACTGAATTATATATTTAAGGTACTAGTACATAAGTTTTAATTGTAGTATATTGGAACAATTATTACGAAGCACTAGTGCATATGCAATCAGTATCTTTTATTTTGAAATTCTGCACTATTAAAACTATAACGTTATTTTTCATGCATGTTCACATAAATGCCCTTTTATAATTAGATTTTTGTATATTTGCAATATAATTTTTAATTGGAAAAATTTAAATAGTGTGTATTATAGGCATACTTTATTTCAAAGAAATTGTATGTTTTGTCGTCAATGTATCATTGGTATATTTTTCATCTATTCAGTTTATATTATAATTAGACCGAGGATGTACAGGGTGGAAGTGAAATAGCCTTGCTGATTTCTAGAATGAATAGCTCTTGTTCTATGTAACAAAAAACTATAATATTATATTGGTGGAAAGTTCATAGTTCATAGTTTTTTTTCAATAGTGTGCATGGTTTTCGTGTAAATTTAATTTTAAAAACCTCTAAATTCAAACCATTGCACGAAGCAAGCAAGTGGCAACGTCTTGGTAGAGAGCAGTTCACCTACTGAGATTCACTGAGTTTGTTGACCTCTTACATCTGTATCATGAGTAGTGTGTGTTAACGATGATGTTGTCAGACTGCTGAAACTTCAAACTTAATTTTCTAATTAACCATGCATTTAATTACAAAACGTAATATAGGTTTTCTTTTCATTTACATGTACTCTATCATATCTGCAATGTTATTTCACTTCCACCCTGCATATGCACTAAAAATTGCCAAAATATGCGTGCAACTATGCTGTAAAATCCTTAGAAATGTGCACTTAAATATACACTGAAAGTTTAAAAATAAGCTGGCTATGGGGTGCTTTACTGCACTTTAATGAGAGATTCAGGTAACTATGCTGTAAAATCCTTAGAAATGTGCACTCAAATATGCACTGAAAGTTTAAAAATAAGCTGGCTATGGGGTGCTTTACTGCACTTTAATGAGAGATTCAGGTAAAGGCTGGTTCACAATAAACCGGGAACGAGAAGCAGAGAATGTGAATATGAAAACTTTTGATTCACAATAAACCGAGAACGTAGACGATTATGGATATCGATATGCATGTCAATAACGATATGTAAAGTCGATATTACGCATTCTGATGTTATTTGTGTATAATTGACCAATGGCGTTCTCTCATGAGTACCAAGCCAACATAAACACAGGTTAACCTACTTCAAAATTTCAGCGGTACTATAAATATGCCCATGCATCTTTATTATCACAACCTATTTTAAGTCTACCATAACGTAAAATAATTAGAGAAGAAACATTTGTAATAGAACAAAAATGAACACAACAGTAGTTACTGAATTGAAGCATGAATATGTAGTGTGTAATACAACCAATACAATAATAAAATATGATTCACTTACGATCGGTGTTCAAAGATGGAGCTATTGAAAGCCGCGTATTCTCCTTCATTTTCTCATCTTTATATGAGGCGCACTGCTTATTGTAAACGTGAGGATTTTCTTCAACACTCAATTTTAGAATCTCATCAAATAAAACTTGCTGCATGATGCACAGCACAGAACAAAATAATGCATAGGTTATGTCACTGTCATCTTGCTACAAAATATACGATGACAAAATAGCTTTTAGATGGCAATAGAATGAATCTAGTGGGCTGTGATCGGAAACGTGAACGCTAAAGTTGAAACTTGGCCAACTCTCCGATCCCGGGCTCTGGCAAGCTTTTCGTTAATTGTGAATGCTCACATTTAAATGTACACATTTTAACAATTTTACTGTTTCCGTTTTCGTTCCTATTCTCGTTTCCGGTTTATTGTAAACCAGCCTTAAATTCTAATTATAGTTTTACTTTTAAAAAATTGTGACAAGTATCAAACAATGCATTAATTTAACTGCTTTTACCGTAATTTAAATGGCATTGAACTAGAAGATTTTTTTTCCATGTTTTCTTTTGTGAAGGAACGCCTTTTTTCAGTTAATGCTAGCCTGTAAGTTATACTGAAAATGAACGTTCATCACAGGGAAAAAAAAAAAAAAAAAAGAAGAATCCCTGTAAGATGCCCAGTACTTAATCCAGAGTTTATCTGCCACTTTCTGCAAATAACTTAAATCACTATTTTTCTGGCATACTGTGATGGGTTTTTTAAACAAGTTCTCCAAAGTTCTTTCAGCTCCCTTTTGCATCTTCAACTACCACCAAGAAGTCAAGGAGAAGTAGTCCTGGTCTATAGTTTTTCATTGGCCTTAAGCAGGAATAAGTTGTGTGCTACTAGGAATTCCAGGGTCTCCTGCAGACCAGGCAGGCCAATGCATTGTCCTTTATAGGTATTCACTGGAAGTTAAGAGCCAGTCCATTTCTGAACTGTGAATAAGCTTGAATAATTTCAAGGGAAAAATTGTGCCAGTGCCAGGTATCGATCCCGGGACCCTTGGCTTAACACACCAATGCTCTACCGACTGAGCTGTCCGGGAACTACACCCGACACCATCTCAATATGCTAAGCCAAGGATCCCAGGATCGATACCCGGCCCCAGAACAATTTTTCCTTTGGAATTATCCAAGTCTGCTTCACAGGGAGTTATACCTGAAAGCCAGATATGCATGTGAATAAGCTGTTTCTTTTCTTCTTGGGGGCTGACTCAAACCAAGCATATAAACATCAAACATTCCAATATGTTTGGCCATCTCCATAAGTCACGAAATCCTTAAATAATCATTCATCCCACTGCAATGAACTTTTTAAAGTTTCATCATAAAAATATGCAGAAAACATGTAAAAATAGCAAAATAGGCAATTATATTCAGTATTAAATTAAAATGTGAATTTTTCACCAAAACTGAACTATACACAATATGCAGAATAAAATTGGTCTTATTCGATTATTTTTCGTTCAAAATGCAAAGATATATATGAGTATTTCTTCAATATGACGTATCAATAAAAATACGCATTTTCATGCACATCCTCGGTCTAAATATAATATATAGTAAATACATGGATTTATTTTCGAAAGAGTAAACTAACACATATATCATTCTGTTGTGCTCAGGCCAATTCTGGACTTCAAAGCAATAAGTGGTTCATTTGAGGCAAACCCTCCATTCTGTGAGGAATTAATGGAAGCAATGGTGAATCATTTTGAGCGACTCCTTTCTGATTCACCAGAACCACTTTCTTTTATTGTGTTTATTCCTGAGTGGCGCGATCCTGCACCAAATGCTCTCATCAAGCTGGAATCAAGTCACTTCAAGAGAAAACAAGTGGTTGTACCAGCCTATGAACATGAATATCGACATGGCTTCCAACATTTGATTTCAAAGTAAGTCTGTTGTGAGCTTATTCATTTAAACTTTTTCAATCTCTACTCATACCAAAAAGCTCGTTCGTTGTGATTTTTTTTTTTCTGTGAGCCTTTAAGTATATTATTTTATATTTTTGAAATATCAATTTCCTCCATATTTGCACTTTTTCTTATAAGGTGGAACTTTGTTGAGCTTGACTTGACTTGACTGTTTGAGGGCTGGACCCAGATCGAGTCCGTACACTTTGGCATGCTTTGGCCCATTGTATGCCCTATATATGGGATGATGAGTTGATTGTCCAAGTCCTATAGTGAGGATCACGCAAGAGTAGTTCCCAAAAGGCTAATTTGGCCATCTCTTCAGTGTTGCTAACTAATACCAGATATCACCAAAGAGGGTAAAATCCCAATGCCATGTATTATAATAATAAATAATATAGTATTAACAATAACGATGTCTTGCATATTTACTTATTTACCACATCTCATATTTATGTTGGGAGATGTTTTCTAAGTAGTTCAATAATTTGTGAAAGAGTACATTTCCCTCCTGGACCTCTCGCACATTATGTATGTAATTAGTACATTAATATGGTCTAATGTTAAAATTTATTTTGTCTGACAACATTAAAATTCATTGCTTTGACTAAACAGTTTACGATTCACGAGACCTAACCTAAAAATGTATTTTGTTTGATCATGTGAAATGATTAGTACAAACTCCGAAAATGGAATGCCACTTTGAAATATATGCTTAAGAATACTTACTCCTAATAATTTTGCTATTCTAGTTATAATTACTGTCTCTGTATGCATAATTTCTTCATTATCTTCTTCCTTCAATTCATTACACATATAAACTATAGATTCCTGAAGCGTAGCCTACTTTGATTGGCACATACTTTGTTTCTTGGAGGCGTCACTGCCAAGCTATTTCCTCTCTTTGACATTGTAATAAAAATCTGAACACGAGAGAAACTAATTTATATATGAAATGGTATTTCTATCGATTACTCAAGTGCATGTATCACACCAAGTATGTTATATTTATTTACACTTACCTGACTATAATCTTGAATTGTAACCACTACGCAACACAACACATAAAATAACTATTATGTATTAATATATAATTTATTTCAAGAAATAGTCTGCCCAGGCATCCTGGGTTGCCAAAAACACAGAATAACACACATATAAGAATAGTAATGATTACAGTAAGATAGATGAGCCAAATTTAAATGTGAACTAGGAGCTTAAGTTTAAGAAATAATAAATTTGTACATATATTTGTAACAATCACACACTAACGAATAGAAAAGGGGGGGGGGGTATTATGATATTCCGTATAAATGATTTTTCAGAATTGCCACAGACCCTTTAATGGTTGAAGTAATTATTTTTGGAATGATGTCATGGATTCCAAATGTTTTGATAGTGTTTACAGTTGATCGTGGGATGGTGCCCCTCGCTCCGATCATTAAACCATGTACTTCCCAGGTGCCTTCCATCTGATATTTTTCTCGAAAATACGGAATAGTAGGCTCATAAATTTGTTGTTTTTCTTTGTTGACCTCGGATGGTTGGGTCTGGCTCATCTCAAATCTAACAGTTGGGTCCAGTATAAAGCCTTTACTATTAGTCTTGTCTAGAGCCACGATGTCCGCTCTTCTAATTCCGCCGCCTTCAGACGCAACGCAGTGCACCTCTTCATGGACCTCGAAGGATTTGTTTCTAAGGGCTTGTGCTATTAGTTTTCGGATGTTATGATGGCGTGAATTTCTCAGGAGTTCTCCATGCTGACAGGATCCTAGGACGTGTGCTAAGGTTTCAATCTCGTTGCAGTATCTGCAACGGAAACCGTCCAAGGATCTCCCATGAAGACTTCTCACTGGTGCTACGTTAGCATTCATCTTAATTGCGTCCCGCCATTCAGAGGAAGATAGACCCTCCTTAGAAAAAATCCATTTATTTCCGGGAGTATATTCTTGAAATAAAATAACACCTTTCCCTTTATGTGGAAGCGCACACCATTTGTCGTACTCTTGTTTCCTAAGATTTTGTCGTAGTTTATGGACATTGATGTTACTTATATCCAGATCTTCAGGTGGAATTTTTAACTTCCTGGAACATACTTTCTTTTCTGCTGCTATGTTCCTTGTAGAAACGACAAGAGGATTCGAGGTTCTCAATAATGTGTTGCAAATATTGAGATGCTGTAAATATGCTTCCCATTGAGCTTTGAAAATGCTGAGACCCTTATATTTACGTTCGGTGTACAACATCGCGTCGGGCGTGTCTCCTGGCAAACATAAAATTTCCTTCACCGAACTTTTAATTAACTTATCCACATCTTCGAGAAACCGGTCAGAAAGCTGGTGAAGGGGAGCATTTTGAAGAGGATAAACAAGTATAGGCCAAATATACATATTTAAAACATTGAGTTTTTGTTCTGGTTTCAGAAGATAAGTAGATGTTAAAGTTTGGATCTTATTATTTAAATTATTGATTACTTTGGCAATGTCAAACTTAATTTCATCAGAAAAATTAATCCCAAGGTATTTGATTCGTTCATCTCCATCAATACTATTAACAATTGATCCTCCAAGATTCAATGTCGTACTACTTAATTTTCCTTTCTCGATAACGATGGTTTGAGTTTTAGATTCATTTAGACTTAATCCGATCTGCTGTAATGACCGTTTTGTCATGGTAAATATTTCAGATGCAGCAATTGTACTTTTAGCAACAAGTGCAATATCATCCGCAAATCCTAATGTTACTACATTATTTAGATCCGATACAAGGTCATATCCAAATTCTTCAGCCACACTAGGCTCGGATAATTCATCAAAAATGTGGTCTATGCTGAGATTAAAAAGCATTGGGGAAAGAGGAGCGCCTTGCATAACCCCTTGTTTAAACGGTATGGGTTTTGTTTTATGGATTCCAACCTCTATCTGGGTTTCATTTCCACACTGTAAATTTACAATTAAATCCTGAAATTTTTGGGGAAGGGCAGAATTGTGAATGACAGATTCCAAATGCCGATGAAATGAAATGGAATGAGGTAGGTACATGCTATTATACGTAAATAATTCTGTTATCTTTCTGACACATTTAATGCACACTAAGTTCATTTGGACTTATTTTTAGACTAAACTTTAGTCCTGGGCAGCTGGGCTTTTTACTGAAAACTCTTTGTGTCAGCCCAAGCTAAATGCAGTTAATTTAGTAGGTAGACATACTTTACTTAGTAGAAAGTCATCTGATATAATCTAGATAGTAGAACTACGTGTCTTTAAATAATTTTATGTCTTATTTTTTAGGTTGAAGATATAAATGAAAATGCAAATAATTCCACCAACCGTGAAATTTCTGCAAAATGTTCCAAAATAACTATTTCTGTAGGAAATGAAGTTGATTTATCAGCTCACATTCCTAGGAAAGAGAAATTAAGGGGAAAATTAAAATGACTTCAAGGAAAAAACCGGCATTTACAAAGTAAAGTATCCTCATTGTCATCTGTAGGAGAAAACAGTCGTGATTATCAGCTTGCAGGTGGAAATAGCGATCATTTAAACATTTATGTGATAAGTTTTCAATCACTATAAAGATTTAGCACACATTGTGAAAATTCAAGTGGATTTACGGGATCGTAGCAAGGAAGGAATGTGATACCCAAAAGAACTCAAAACTGTGGCTCTAACGATGTTTTTAAGTCCTTATGTTTATAAGTTTATGCGATACTGCAGTTGCCTAAAATAACGTGTTTAAAACAAATGACAGAAAAATGGCAGTACTTTCCTAGCCCAAATGAATTTATTTGTTCAAGTCTGAAGTTTAAAGTGAGTAATTCAAGTGAAATAGAGAAAAATTGTCTTAATTGAAGATGAAATGTCATCTTTACTCCATATCGAATGATGAAATAATAGAATTACGTAATACAGGTACTGTACAATGAAGTGTGTAATGTATGTTTAGCATGAGCTGGTAGATCTACAATGTAGACTACATATTTGTAGTTGCGTCATAAATGAATGGGAATTTAAAAAATGAGACAAAAGGCATAGCCCATTTAAATATAGTATTCCTTGAATACCATATATACTGTATACCGGTAATATGATAATATGTAAATTATAATTAATATCATTATTACGCTACTACTGCTGCTGCATTTTTCTATTATGTATAGTAAGTCTAATACTATTTCATTTTTGTATTTATTTTTATTACTGATATGTATAGCAGACCTAGTTTCAACATGGCAGCTAGCGCTGTGTCTTGGCTTCATAATGATCAAAGAAACTGACATCTACTTTCTTTTCTGTCTATTACTTATTTTGTATATTGCACACTATTATACATTCAACCACAGCTAATAGCTCTGACAATGCACGATCCACCACAGCTTCGAGCTCGGTTCTTGACTATTTCTCCAAGAGGAAAAGTATGCTCCAATGTCACAACTTGGCCAGTTGGAAATGACTGCTCTAGAGAGTGTTGCGAGAACAACAGTTGTATCCCTAATATCTGCAACATGTACAGGCATTGTTACCAGCAGATTACTCTGCACTGTTAGTGTTCTGCCAATGGTTCATACAACATTGTCCTACAACTTCTAACTTTCCTGCTTTAGTGATCTTCACAGATGAAGCACAGTTCACACAATATGGAATCGTGAACTTCCGCAGTCAGCGTGTATGATTTTAACAACTTCCAACATGTACCACTAACCAGACAACTACTTGATTGTGTTAAATAGTATCTTGTGTTTGCAGGAAACCATCTGCGAGAAATAAAGGCATTCTGGTTAGTACGTGTTGTGAAAGCTTATAACCCTGAAACCAAGCCAAGCATTTCCAGACCTTTGTAGATACATAGGTTGGATAAAAAGTAATGGCAACACTGCTGTCACGTGACGATGGTGCGTTCGAGAGTTGCCAGCTGTGTGGACATGAACAAGGACTGTTAGATGAGTTAGTGCAGCCAGCGGCGACAGTACTCTGTCAATCTACTGCAGTGTGTAGAACGTTGACTTTCATAGGGATAGTGCAAGCGCCCTAAGACCATGTTTAAAAAACTAGAGCAACGTTCCTGGATCAAAATTGAAGTGACACGAGGTCGTAGTGCACAAGAATGTTTTCAGGGACTGCGTGAAGCATGTGCCGATGAAGCGTTGCCATATCGCACAGTGGCACGATGGATTAAAGCGTTCCGGGAAGGCAGGGATGTGAAAGTGACGTTCATTGTGGCGTATGAAATTGATGGGGTAATACTGCACCACGCTGTACCTCCAAGGCAGATGGAAAATGCAGACTACTTGACCATCCACCGTACTCACCCGATATGATCCATGCGATTACAATCTTTTCACCAAAGTGAAAGAACCACTGTGAGGGACCCGGTACAATACCAGAGATGAACTTATCCGTGCTTTAGGGCGGTCAATACGGAACATCAACAAAGATGGACACGTTGATGGTGTAAGACGCCTTCCAAACATTTGGAAAAATGTAATAAATAGGGGGGGGGGGGCGACTATATAGAAGGTACGTAAATGTTGTACCCCTGTGAATAAAGCCATGTCAGAAATATCGAACTGTTGCCATTACTTTTCATCCGACCTTAGTATAAACTGATTTCATTATTTACGTATGAGGAACATATTCCTGAAGTTATACCGCTTATTTTTGGGACACTGTTAACTGACAAAATAACACAACAGAGTATTATACTGTAATTTCTGAATTGCCAGGCTCAGCAGTTAGAACTGTGTAGCAAGAAGGAAGCAAGGACTTGTACAAAAAAATATAATTAATTGAAGATATGGTGCATATTATTTGCTGTTAAATTTTCATTATAGGAGTGAATTGAATGTCAGATCAGCCCATGGAACCCTTGTAGTGTGGCTACAAAATAATGCGGGATATCAGCGCTGGGGACCCACTGATGAACGAGTAGAAGCGCTACTGGAAGCTTTCAGGCCAGGTCGGGAGCGAGAACGAGATCGTCAGGAGTTGCTTTCACCACAAAGAAACAATGCATGTGATGCAGTTCCTGCACCTGTTCCAAATCCACAGACACCCCCAGAGAATAAAGTACCTGTACCTGTACCGGTACCTGAAAGACCGATATAGAGTGCAGCAAAACTAAATATGTACAGTGCATATTGTGACAATTTGGCAGCAGGGGCCTCTATGGGAGATCCAGTGTGAGAAAGGACGATTGGACCAGTTTTGAAGCTGAAAATATGATCTCTCTACTGCAGGATCAAATTTCTGCAGTGACTTGATGGTAGTTTTATATTTTTTATTGATTGGCTAGAAGCTAGCCAACACTTTTATTATTTTCGGCAGTCTAGAGCTTAGAATGTCAGTGTGGGACTACGAATCTAAAGATTGCAAGATTGAGATAATGATATGTTTTCTTATGGGGAAGCAGCGTCCCAGTGGTCTTTTTACCACTCTGTGTGTGTGGTTTCTTTTTAATGAATACTTTAGACAACACTATATAGTTCAAGTTCACTTTGTACATACTTATGTAAATGTACTGTTTTTAAAACAACCCTCTATAAGAATGCTCCTTTATTTGGTTTAAAATAATCCAAATAACACATATTACTTGTACCTGAAACAAAGACCCTTTTAACGTAGTAAATGGAATGCTAAATTATATCATTATATTAAACTTTCTTCGTTATTTTGAGTATGCCCACTTTTCTCTAATTGCGGCTTCTTCAATACAGATTTCTTTTATCCAAATTGGCACTTTAATTCATATTTCAAATAAGTGTGACTCAGTATATCTTAAAGTAGCTGGTGCCAGATTGTTAATGAATGTTCTTCATTTAGTGTTTATTTTAATCTTCTTCACTGTATATAATATGCCTGTGCACTGGACACTGTGCAATTGTCTCGAAATTTTATATTGTACATATTTTATTGTGTATTATAGGAGAAAATTTTACACAAAACCTGCATAGTTTATAATGTGTTTCCATCTTGTGTAGATGGAGACATTTTGCCATACAGAAATATAGATACATGTATTTGTACATAAAAGATAAAGTAGTTGATAGCTAGGTGGTACAGTATAGTAACTCGAACTAGATTGTTAAGATAATCGTTAATTACCATAACACTGTATGGTAACCAAACAAACACTGGTTTTCACTTTCTTTTGGCAATAGACTGAAGTCTTCACATGGTAGGTAATGCATTCATCAGTAATCTTCAAATTTTACAATTCATTGCACATTTGTAATTATTGAAAGTAGTTCATATTTCAACAGTTTGGAATAGTGACAAACAGTTAACATGGCACATATAATTAGTTGAATAATGGAAATGTGTCTGTATGTATCATGTCAGTTTCAGATCACACAATTGAAGAGAGACTTAACTTTTATATCTCTCCCTATTTGTTTATGTATAGTATAGTACAGTACGTAGAATTATCTGTGTGTTTTCTTGTGTTTCCTTACTATTTTCTTTTTTCTCTGCCATAAAACTATGCTATAAACTCAACATTTGTAGGGATGAGAGGAATTAATACTGCCATTCTTCAGATAAACGAATAATATATTTTCACATGCAGAGTTTCCATTAATTGCGAATAGTTGGTATACTTAAAAATTTTTAATGTTGCATGGACAAGTTTAATTTTAAACTAAAGAAAACTTAACCTACTTAACTGTTATTAAGGCTGTGGATCGGTGAAAATAACGAAGAAACCGTTAAAAAATGGAAATTTTGTTTTTAATTCTAAAAAATAAAATAATGTTTCAGTTTTATATATCTGTACTTGTTTTGGCCCTATGACAATTTAAAAACCCTCAGGACGAATTTAAAGGCACCAAAGTCATACTATATAACATATACATGCTGTATTTTGACACTTGTTTTCTCGATTTTCCAATTTTCAACATTTTGTAACATTCAAAATGCTCTAATGAATGCAGTTTTTCTCCTATCTCAGTGAAATTTTACACAGATGTCCACAAAAGTATGTGAAGTAAACTGACACATATGTTTTCTTCTGTTATTGAAAGTATTCAATCACCATGTATTGAGGATGTGATAAGTTTTAAAAAACTGAAAAATTAACAACTAAAAGAATAATTTTTTTTTCTCAAAAAGTAATTGGAAGAATATGAAAAGCATGTGTCATATTTCACATGTATCTATCAGGAATAAAGTAAATATAAATTTAAAGAAATATTATTTAAACTTTGAAAATTGGGACAATTATAATTCAGTATTTAAAAAAAAAACAACAAAAATCCACATTTTAAGAAATGTGTGGTAAAAGCTTCAGACTAATTGGTGTAAAATTGTAGAAGTTAGATATTTCACCGATCCATAGGCTTAAAAGAAAGTGTAACTTACCGAGTTGACCTTGAAATTTCAGAGGATCACTTCATTAAGTTCAGAAATTTATTTTATGTCATGTTAATAGCAGAACAATTAATTTCATACAACTTACATCCTTAGATTACAAATTCATGCATTTATTTTGAATTCTTAGAAACTAGATTTTAATCAGATGTCTTTTCCTAAAGAAAAAATTATTCTTTTCAGAACTTGAATAGCCCCTATGCTTGAATCATTGGATCATTCTCTTGGTTCATTTTGTATTTGTCTTAAGTAGTTACAGGACTTTTTCTGTGGAAAATATTTTTAAAGCTTATAATTAATTATAATATATTATTAATGTCTTCTGCATAATGTTCACATAAATAAATTTTTATCTTCATACTGAAAGAATGAAAGAATATGTATATGTATTAGCATGGTATGTCATTCCTTTTATAAATGCATATACAGTGAAACCCTAAGTTTTACATTATCCATTTTTGCTATTTGTACATCATTTTTCATTCTAGAAAATGATAGTTATTCCTCACTTGCACATTTTTCTCTGAGATGTTTTGAAATCATATACCAGGCTTTGATTTCGTAGATATTGCATAAAATTAAACATTTCTTGTTTAACTCTAAATTATAATTATATAGAACTGATACTGAATGTAAAATCGAAAGTTGTACAAAGCATCTCAATCATGAGCTGTTACATCACTTTTCTTGCAAACAGTACTTGCATTGGTTGAAAGTATAGAGCATGTTCCTAATCTACATGTCTACTTCCCTTACATCTGCCCCTAGCATCTGGCCTTCAGATCTTTTCAACTACTTTTTATTATTGATACAATTTAATTACCTTTCTCTCCTTCTGTTTTAGTTTTGCAACAATGATGTTTCTCTACTCTCTCTTCCACTCCCCTCATCTTTCTGTGGGCTATTCCATATGAAATCGATCAGTAAAAAACCTCGCATTTTTTTAATACTCTAATTTTTTCCCTATTTATACAAGGTGCTGAGGGGAGTGCATTTTCAAAAATATATTATCGAAAGTCAAACGGTTTTCGTACTATTGAGCGACAAATTTAGCGTATTTTATAAAAACAAGCCTCTTTCGGCACTCAGAACTTTGGAACCATTTACTCCAGAACATTGAACGGGAGCTCATTTTGAAGCTGACATTTAGTAGGTTATGATAAGAAGTAATACTTATTTTTATTGTATACAGAGAGACAGATAATCTGATTTTACTTACTTTTAGGCTTTTTGCCCATTTGTAAAAATGTAAAAAAACATTGAGAAGAAACCTTGCATTATTAAGAGGGATTTGGCATTGTTTGCTTAGTGGCTTGGCAATAAGTTTCGAGGGTATTAAATAAATTATTTTCACACGCCTAGATTTGAACGGCGCAATACCCCACGCACTGGCTGAGAGCTGAAGATAAGCGAGCATTGGGCGTCATTTTACTCCTGTGTTTATGAAAACTTGTGATAAAGTTATCCCAGCCATGACTGCTAGATGATACATCACGTGTTCGTCTCCTGGCCTTGCTTGTCTCGACTACCTACAGTCAGCTGGTTAGTTCACGCGCGTACTATTTATTTTCTTTATTTGATATTTTCAATACTTTCTTATCAAAGGTGCACCAGTAAAAAATATGTGTTTATTTGTATTTTCAATGCGGAATCTAACTATATATTTTAAAAATATTTTTTCGTGGGCAAAGGCGTCTCAATGAGGAAAAATCTAAATTTCTCCATTTCCATAAAAAGTAAGAAAATCTGTTTATATGTCAATATAAACTTTAATTTCTCAGCATCAAAATAAACCATGATTTTGATCATTGGGTGAAAGAGTTTTAGAGCTACAACAGTTTAAAGTTGCTAATTTTATGAAAATACGATAAATTTAAATATTTTTAATTTAAACACTATGAAGTTCTGATGCCTCAAACTTTGCACAAAGCATTGTATCACAGTTCTCTACGTACAAAAAAAGTTTCATTGTATTTAGAAATTGTAAGGTCAATTTTCTATATATTTCGGTCGATTTGAGATGGAATAGCTCCTGTGTAGCTCTTTTTATACCAAATCTGGTTTCTTGTTCTCATTTTTACTCTATCTCTCCATCTTTGCCCGTTCATTCCAATTTACATATTATTCTTTTAATGTTTATTGCGGGAAAGTATAGCAAATAAACACCTTACATTATGAAAGCAATTTGCCTTGCTATGTTAAAGATGAAAGATGACTAAATGCCCATATTGACTCACACTGTTTTGGAGAAAAGCCAGTATAATAATATTTGTAGTGATGGTTATATTATCTATTTGCAATCTTTGAGAACTTACTTCTTACTTATTTGACAATATTTGCTGTGGCTGTTGTATTAGCTGTCTGCAATTCTTGAAAATTCCCTTCTTACTTATTTTAATAGCCCATGAAGACTGTACATTTGTACAACCTTTGACATGGAAAATGGTCGCTCTCCTGTAGCGTAAATTTATGTAAGTGTCGTTTGGGTTAATAATAGATTCACACAGAGAAATATTAAGCAACGAGGTCCAAGGATAAAGTCAAGTCATAGCAGCGACATATCTCTATGTCACAAAATGTCATATTCCATACAAAGTCTTTATAGCTTAGTGATAGAACTTTTTCCTCTCGTTACAAAGTCCAGTCTTTGAATCTATGTAAAACGCATGCTTGTAAACTCAGTGCACACGATGATTCCTGAGCTCTTTTGAGGTGGAAATTAGTCTCTGGACAGTGACCAATTTCCTTTTCAAAGGATTTACAAATACGAAATTATTGTACTTAATTCTGCTGAAATGTGGTGATTCCCAAATTTTTGTGTAGACAGGTCTTTTGTGGATCTGTAAATAACTTTATTATGTTCTGTTGTAAAAATAAAACACAGAATGGAATTGTGCTTCTGTGTATTATATTTTAAAAACAAAATTAATGTAATATAATGATGCAAGTAATTATTTAAATTTTAATGAATATTCAGTCATTAAATTTGAAAGAACTAGGTTCGGTCATGGAAACAAGTGAAGCCTGATTATTAGTAACAGCACTATAGTGAATATGCATGAACTAAATTTCGTACATTTTTTAAATGTGAAATTAAATTCATGAAGAGCCACGGCGTAGCTCAATTAACTAAGGCGAATGTCAGGTAATCTATGGCGAATCCTCAGCCTCATATCGTGAAATATCATGTCGCTATTACTACTCCCATCGATGCTAAATAATCTAGTAGTTGAAACAGCATCGTTAAATAACCAAGTAAAATAAAGACTCATGAAACATAATAGACAACTTTATATAAATTTGTACCTGAAACAAATGGAATAGTGTAATTCTGTAAGTTAATTCTTATCGTTATCACTTGTCTATAGAGATTGACCATTATGCCTATTTAATTTAATTTAATCTAAACAAACTTCCCCTAAAATAGAGTTGCCCTGAAGGACAAAGTAGACCAAATATACATCTGCCATGTTGCTTTTTCTTGCATTACCAACAGAAGCAACTATACCATGTTAGTTTCAAATTAATTAATTAATGTAGGCCGAGGAAGAAATTCCTATACTTCATCTATCATCATTTGTTGTCAGATTATTCGAATGAGAACAAGCTCTAAAAACTTTAACAAACCAAACCTAACCTTCGTCATATTAGCCAGCGTTTCCTACCGAATTCCGAATTCAGTATGTAGAGGATTATTACATATTAGCATTACTTTTGATGAGTTGTTTCTTATGTTGGCGACATGATTATATATAATTGTGTGCAGAAATTGAATAACTGCAGTAGTGGGAAATGGTCTAAAGAATACCCATTTGTTTCAATTACATTCCCTTCTTTTTCTTAATGTAACAACTTATAACTTTGTATACAAGTAAATGAATAAAAGATTCATTAAACCAACATACACTTCCACAAATGAATAAATATTTTTCAACATCTATTTGTTTATGGAGTAGAGAGAGGTTAGTTTTAAAGTTATCTATATATATATATATATATATATATATTTTAGTAGGTTATTTTACGACGCTGTATCAACATCTCAGGAGTTCTCTATATTAAGTCAGAAAATTGTATATTTATTTTACAGTTCCTTAAATCGTTGTACCTTGCATTAGATGGTCAGCCAATATATTCCATAACATTGTAGAGTATGAAATAAATGATTCACAGAAACAAAAAATTTGGGAACCACTACTACTATAATATTTTGCAATGCCTCTCAACATGCTACAGAGTGGCGCACCCAGGAATGAGTTATTTGGGGGGGGGGGGGGAGATGGGAAGAGACTACTGATGTAAGTGTCATAGAGGAACATTTAAAGCTGTATTCTCACACACATAATTTTTTAAAGAGACGGTCACAATGTATGGAATAATAAACACACAAAATAAAAATTTGAAGATGACATTTATTTTTTTACTTCAAATCTTTTACAAAACAAAAGTCTTCTGGGTTCTTTCTGCACTGAAATGTCAGTTTCTCTGAGTTGACAGAAATGTGTCTGTGAACATTCAGATTTGCAAGACCATTCATCCTAGTCCCTCCCATAGTTTCTTAAAGTTTCTCAAAGTTGAAAGCATTTTTTCAGACGTGTTAGTAGAAATAGGCAAAGACTAAAAGATCTTCAAAAGTACATGTGCATTAGGAAAGAAACTGTTGTCACAAATGTTCACGGCATCATTTGCATTTTCTTGGCAGTATAATGTCTCTTCTAGTGGATGTTTTAGCTTTCAAACTCAGCTGCCAGACAGTTCATCCCAAAGCCATTTAAATCTGTTGTATATAACTGACTGTTTCTTGATCTTTGCACTATTGAAGTTGGTTATTTTGTTGAGTTTACATTTGTAACGCATCATGACACAAATTTTCATTCACTCCTTAAACAAAGAAAAATTACCAGTAACGAAAACTGGGTACATAAGCTACTATTGGTAACAGTTCACCAACAACAGTTTCAAATTTTGAACTAGTATTTCACTGTTTAGAAATCCTGTAACAACTCACACGGCACAACAATCATATCACAACAATGAGCAATATAAGGTGACCGAATAATCTTGATAAATCCATTTTGTAACACAGGAAAGTGCATTTTGATTGGTAATTTGTGTGGAAAGTTTGAGAAGTGCATACTGCATCACTGCGATGGCCAGTGAACATGGTTAAACCAATCAGACATGTACTGAATAACAGTTTCTGAAACTTAGAACCATATTGAAAGTTCGAACTTTTTAAAATAAAAGTATGTTGTAAAATTTTCATTCACATACAGACTTATTTAAAAATAAATAGTTCAACAGTAACTACTACAGACACTTCAAGGTATTAAAAAAACTTTCTTTTTCCTCTGGGCTTGAACCGCCGAAGCTCCTCCCCCCATGGGTGCGCCATTATTGCTATATGAAATAATACACAGCATGTCTGTAGATAAGTCTAAAAAAAAATGAAACAGTTTGTGAGTTTTATTTCATGGAATAGTTTTGTTGAACATTCTTAATTTCATGTAAATTGTAATTAATATGTTCAGGTTTTTTTTTTTTATCTTGGAGCTTTGCAAGAGACATTGAGTTACCCCTAGAAGTA
Source organism: Periplaneta americana (assembly GCF_040183065.1). NCBI lineage: Eukaryota > Metazoa > Arthropoda > Insecta > Blattodea > Blattidae > Periplaneta > Periplaneta americana. The sequence continues at coordinate 150,592,886 of NC_091128.1, forward strand.
ATGATAAAATGCCTATATTCTTTCACTTCATTCTATATCTGTAATTTAAAAGACACTATTTACAAATGTTACCAGGTATCAGTAGGGTGAACAAATTGTGCTTCATAGTCCACCGCAATTTCATTATTAATAAGTAATAAATTTACTTTTATTTTTAAAATGTTAAAAGTATATGTTATTTATGAGTATCAAATGTAATGAGTTTTATGTATTGTATTTTAGTACTTGCACAAAACTGCATTATCCTACAGATTTTATTGTTGTGAGTATGTTTATTTACCTTTTTTGTTTCTTAGGATAGGTACACTATTACCATAACGAATAGAAAGAAGTAGTGGTCGCACTCTGTTAATTCAAATGGCCGATACCACACGGCGCTAGTGCAGAGTTCGCTCAGTCTGTTCCGTGTGTAAGTACGTAAATACATTTAATGTAAGTTGCACTGTTTACCTTTCGCTCCATATACGTACGTAACTGGCATTGTACTTACAACATTAAGACTATTTGAAAGAAAAACACATTCATATACATCACACTGTAAAACAAATAATAGTTTAATATGTAAAACTTAACTTAGGGCTGCTTGTAGGCATGCAATATGTACTCACCAACAGTTACTTGTGCGACACTTTGGAGAATTTACGAGATGATTTGGCGGCTCTCGGAGCTTGGAGTTCTTGTCGGATTTGTTTTGTCCGGAAGAAGAACCGACATTTCATGTAGTGAAAAATTAGTTTCGGTATGATATCCATGGCATGATCCAAGCAGCATCCTGTTCCCGGTGGCTGTCTATGCACTCGTGAAATATGTCTCCCCACATTCCATCGCTCAATTTTTCTTTTATTGTCTGTTCTGTTT